>NC_133138.1:7719385-8033385 GCF_048418815.1 Hemitrygon akajei | reverse complement strand
TCTACTCAGACAAGCACAACTAAAATAAGATGCTCAGTGTAATCAGATTTCCTGATCAATTAATTCATTACTCTTAAGCTTTTATTTCCTATCATCAATGTCTTAAGGTTAATATACATGAAATGCACTACAACTTGTCAACGTCTTCAATTGCCAGCAGCTTTCAAGATTTCCCCCGCGCAGATTCCTGGTGCATAGGAATGCCATCAGTTCTACCTCTATCTCCATTTCACACACCACAGTGAATTCATCACTGGGTCAAAACATAAGAGCCTTCTTACTTTACTGTAAGGGCAACACCACTTCAAGAAGACAGCTTGAGCAACTACAGTAAATTATTTTATCAAGGCTCAACTAAAACCCTGATCAGGGAAACAATGGAACACCTAAACCTTGAACTAATTATCTGTTTTCCTAATAATTTTCGTATTCCACACAAGAATAAAAGATCTTAGGTTAAGAAAGTGTACCACTTTCTAATTTAAAATTATCAATTGGCCTAACAAACAGCTTACAATGTCATTCAGGAGGCTGAAGGGGTGATGGTTAGGACACAGAGACACATGAAACTGGGTGACAGCTACCCACGCAATGTGTTAGTGAGCCAGAATGAGGATGATAGTTTAATACGTGGCTAAGGAGCTGATGTAGGAGGGAGGACATAAGATTTTTAGATTGTTGGGCTCTCTTCCAGGGAAGGTGGGACCTGTACAGAAGGGATTGTTTGCACCAGACTGGAGAGGGACTAATATACTAACAGGAAGGTTTGTTAATGCTGCATTGTGGGGTTTTAACTAGAGTTGCAGGGAGATGGAAACTAAAGTTCCAGTATACCGGTAGTTAGTTGAGAGGTTGTGGAGGAAGACCTCAAAGTTAGGAATCAAAAGTTGAGCATGGTGCAACTAGTGTCCTGAGTTGTCTATATTTAAATGCAAGAACTATTGTAGGAAAGGCAGATTAAAGTGCTGAAGATGATGTAGCTGGTTTACAAAAAGAGGCAATGAGTAGTGAGGAGGGACTGTTGACAGGGCAAAATTGCAGTCAGCAGGATGAGTTGCAATGTAAAAGGTGGACTAAATCAAAAAGGGTGAATACAGGACTGAAGGCTTTGTATCTGAATGCGCACAAGATACAGAATAAGGTAGGTGAACAGTTGCAGATTGGCAGGTATGATGTTGTAGACATCACCGAACCATGGCTGAAAGATGATAGCTGGGAGCTTAATATCCAAGGATACAAATTGTAAGGAAAGAATAAGCAGGAAGGTGGGGGGGGGGGGGGGGGGCGGTATTGCTCTGTTGGTGAAAAATAAAATAAAATCATTAGTAAGACATAGGGTTGGAAGGTGTTGAATCATTGTGCATTGAGCTAAGGAACTGCAGGGGTAAAAAGACTGATATCAATTGTGTACAGACCCCCAAACAGTAGTCTGTGGCCTACAAATTACAACAGGAGATAGAAAACTCATGCCAAAAGGGCAATGTTACAATAGTCATGAGGGACTTCAATATGCAAGTAGATTGGGAAAATCCGGTTGGTGCTGGATTACAGGAAGGGATATTTCTAGTGTGCCTACAAGATGGCTTTCTTAGAGCAGCTTGTGGTTGAGCCCACTTGAGAATCAACTATTCTGAATTAAGTGTTGTGCAATGAAACAGAATTGATTAGAGAGCATCAAGTAAAAGAATCCTTAGGGGCAAGTGATCATAATATGTTCAAATTCACCATGAAATTTGGGAAGGAGAAGCTAAAGTTAGATGTATCAGTACTACAGTGGAGTAAAGGGAATTAGAGAGGAGCTGGCCAGAATTGACTGGAAAAGAACACTGGCAGGGATGATGCCAGCGCAGCAATGACTGGAATTTCTAGAAGAAATTTGGAAGGCACAGGATATGTACATTGCAAAGAGGAAGAATTATTCTAAAGGCAAGATGACACAACTGTGGCTAAGATAAGTCAAAGCCAACATAAAAGCCAAAGAGAGGGTATATAACTGAGCAAAAATTATTGGGAATTTAGAGGATTGGGAAGTTTTTAAAAACCAACAGAAGGCAACTAAAAATAATTAATGTAAAGATGAAGTGCGAAAGCAAGCTAGCCAATAATATTGGTAAGAAGATACCAAAAGTTTCTTCAGATACATAAAGTGTAAAAGAGAGGTGAGAATGGATATGGGACCACGGGAAAAAGATGCTGAAGAATTAGTGATGGAGGTCAATGAAGTAAAAGACAAACTGAATAAGTATTTTACATCAGTCTTCACTGTGAAAGATATGAGCGATATGGTGGAAGTTCCAGGTGTTGGGGATGTGAAGTTACCAAAACTAGAGAGGTTCTTGAAAAACTGAAAGGTCTGAAGGTAAGTAAGTCACCTGGTCTATATGGTGTACACCCCAGAGTTCTGAAAGAGGTGGCTGAAGAGATCACAGAGGCATTAGTAATGACCTTTCAAGAATCACTACATTCTGGCATGGTTCTGGAAGAATGTAAATTTGCAAATGTCACTCCATTCTTCAAGGAGGAAGAGAGGCAGAAGAAAGGAAACAGGCCTGTTAGTCTGACCTCAGTGGTTGGGAAGATGTTGGAGTCAATTATTAAGGATGAGATCTCAGGGTACTTGGAGGCACATGATAAAATAGACCTAGTCAGCATGGTTTCCTCAAGGGAAAATCCTGCCTGAAATTTGTTGAAATTCTTTGAAGAAATAACAGGCAAGTTAGACAAAGGAGAATCGGTTGATGTTGTGTACTTTGATTTTTAAAAGGCTTTGACAAGGCGCTACACACGAGGCTGCTTAACAAACTTCGAGCCCATAGTATTACAGGAAAGATTCTAGCATAGATAAAGCAGTGGGTGATTAGCAGGAGGCAAAGAGTGGGAATAAAGGGAGCCGTTTCAGGCTCCTGCTGGTGACTAGCAGTGTTCCGCAGGGGTCTGTGTTGGGACCAATTCCTTTTATGTTATGTGTCAATGATTTAGATGATGGAATTGATTGCTTTGTTGCAAAGTTTGCAGATGATATGAAGATAGGTGCAGGGGCAAGTAGTTTTTTTTTAGTTTTTTTTAAAAATACATTTTCTACATCGCTACAGATAAAAAAAAACCCAGATCGAAATGAAGAACATTAATACAGTGCAAAAATAAACATACAATAATATAATACAAAAGAAGATAATTGAGAAAGCACCCAAATTGAAGATATGTAAAATTAGTATCCTCCCCAAGCCCTGCAACAAAAAAGAACTCCAGACCAACCAAAACACAATCTAGAGAGTATACATCAGGACATTCAAACCCCCAAAACTGTAAATACACTTAGCAACAGAAGATATTAATGCCTACTACCAACAAAAAAGAAGCTGAAAGCAAGGGACCGAAAAAAAAACCTTAGTTAAGAGGAAGGTTATGAAAATACTCAATAAAAGGTCCCCAGACCTTATGGAACTTTGTATCCGAATTAAGAACTGAATAATGAATTTTTTCAAGGTCTAAGCAGGACATAATATCATTAAGCCATTGAGCATGCGTGGGCGGGGCAACATCCCTCCATCTAAGGAGGATTAAACGTCTAGCCAGGAGAGAAGCAAAAGATAATATTCGACACTTAGTCGAACAAAGCAATTAAAGGGTTAGGTTCTAGGTGGTGATTCAGAATACAAGATAACGTTATGAAGACATCTTTCCAAAATTTCTCCAAGCTAGGACAAAACCAGTACATATGAATGAGAGAGGCCTCGCCCCTTTTGCATTTATCACAGAGAGGACTAATGTTAGGATAAAATCGGGATAGTTTAGATTTAGACATATGGGCTCTATGAACAATCTTAAACTGTAAAAGGCAATGGCGAGCACAGAGGTTGAATTAACCGATTTGAAAATCGAATCCCAAGTCTCATCAGATAAGGAGATATTTAAATCATGCTCCCAAGCCATTCTAATTTTATCCACAGGGGCACGCCGTAAGGATGCTAATTTATCACAAATAAATGATATTAAACCTTTACCTAGCGGATTAATAGAAAGGAAGAAATCCATAACATTTTTCTCAGGCATTTCAGGGAAGTTAGGAATTAAAGGATTATAAAGTGTCTAATTTGGAGATATCTAAAAAAATTAGCATTGGGCAGATTGAACTTAGCAGAGAGCTGTTGAAAAGATGCGAAGCGATTATCAATAAAAAGATCTTCAAAATGTCTAAAGCCCTTCCTATACCAATCATGGAATGCTGAATCATACGTAGTAGGTAAAAAAGGTGATTATGTAAGATAGGGCTAGAAAGGGAAAAACCATGGAAACCATAAAATTTCCTAAACTGAGCCCATATACGCAAAGTGTGTCTAACAAGAGGATTAACAATTAATCTGAACAAACTACTAGGGAGTACAGAGCCAAGAAGTGCAGAGATAGATAAATCTTTAGTGGAACTCAACTCCATTGCCACCCAATTAGGGCACTCGGGTTGGCCATGGAAAAAAGACCAAAAGGTAGCACAACGTATATTGGCTGCCCAATAATATAAATGAAAGTTAGGTAAAGCCATGCCACCCTCTTTTTTAGATTTTTGGAGATAAACTTCATTAATTCTAGAGCGCTTATTCTTCCACAGATATGACAAAATAATAGAGTCTAAGGAATCAAAAAAAGATTTAGGAATAAAAATTGGGATTGATTGAAATAAATATAAAAGTTTAGGGAGAACATACATTTTAACAACATTGATACGACCTACCAAAGACATAGATAGAGGTGACCATTGTAACAGACTCTGTTTTATAGTATATGAAAGATTGGCAAAATTTTCACGAAAGAGATCTTTAAACTTCCTTGTGACTGTAATCCCAAGATAAGTAAATTGATTATGAACTACTTTAAAAGGGAGATCACGAAATGTTAATTCTTGTGCTTTTTTATTAATTGGGAAAAGTTCATTCTTATGTAAATTAAGTTTATAGCCAGAGAACTGGCTAAACTGATCAAGAAGTGAAAACATTGGAGGTAAGGATGTAGACGGATTTGAAAGAAAAAGTAATAAGTCATCAGCATAAAGAGAAACTCTATGCTCAACACCTCCTCTCCAAATCCCGGTCAATTCAGGACAGTTTCGAAATGCTATCGCCAAAGGTTCTATAGCCAAATCAAAGAGAAAGGGACTTAAAGGGCATCCCTGGCAGGTGCCACGTTTGAGGTTAAATAACTGGGATTTCTGAAAGTTAGTCAAAACAGAGGCAGGAGGACACAAATACAGCAATTTGATCCAAGAGATAAAACTTTGACCGAAGTCAAATTTTTCTAAAACTGCAAGAAGGTAGTTCCACTCTATACGATCAAATGCTTTCTCCGCATCGAGGGAAATAACACATTCAGGAATCCCAGTTGAAGGTGAATATAAAATGTTAAATAAACGCCGAATGTTAAAAAAAGACGATTTTTAATAAACCCAGTTTGATCATCAGAAATAATAGAGGGGATAACAGTTTCTAATCTGTAAGCCAAAACTTTGGCCAAGATTTTAACATCAACATTGAGCAAAGAAATCGGCCTATACAAGGAACACTCTGTTGGGTCTTTACCCTTTTTTAATAAAAGAATAATAGATGCCTCATTAAAAGAGGGTGGTAATTTACCATAATTAAACGAGTCAGATAATACTGAGAATAACTGAGGGGAAAGAAGTGAAGAGAATGATTTATAAAATTCTACGGGGAACCCATCAGGTCCAGGAGATTTCCCTGAAGACAATGCAGAAATTGCAAAAGATATTTCTTCTGATGAAATAGGCGCATTAAGTTTGGCTTTAAAATCAGATGAAAGCGAAGGAATATTCAGATTATTTAAAAAGTGATCAACAGAGATACTGTCATTCAAAGATTCAGAGGAATAAAGTCGAGAATAGAAATTTTTAAATGTGTCATTGATTTCTGAGTGATCCGATGTAAAGTCTCCATTCTCCTTCCAGATCTTTGTAATATGTTGTTTGGCTTTGGAACGTCTCAGCTGATTGGCTAGAAATTTACCAGATTTGTCACCATGAATATAGAAGCGACTCTTACTTTCAAGAAGTTGGCGTTCGACAGGTTGAGTAGACAGAAGATTAAATTTAGTTTGAAGTTCTACATGCTTCTTGTATAATTCAGGATTCTTAGTTTGAGCATACAGTTGATCCAATTCTTTAATCTGATTAATGAGGTCTAATCGATCTGCACAGGACTCTCTATTAAGATTTGCTGTATAGGAGATTATTTGACCCCTCAAATATGCTTTCATGGCATCCCAGACAATCTGGGATGACATTTCAGATGATGTATTGGTGTTAAAATAAAAGGTTATCTGATCCTTAATAAATTTTAGAAAATCATCATCTGATAATAAAGTCGAGTCAAAACGCCAGTGTTTATTCCTCTGAGGGAGACCAGGAAAATTTAAAGACAATGTAATTGGGGCACGGTCAGAAATCAGTATACTCAGATAGTCACAAGAATAGACAGATGGAATAAGTTGATTATCGAGTAAAAAGTACCGGTAGTCAATTCTAGTAAAGGTATGGTGAACATGTGAAAAAAAAGAGTAGTCTCTCTCAGTGGGATGAAGGAAACGCCATATATCAGAGATACCATAATTAGAGAGAAAAGAGTGAATAGCTAAGGCAGATTTAGTAAGTAGTCTAGTAACAGAGGACGATTGATCCAAATTAGGATCTAACCAACAATTGAAATCGCCACCCAGTATAAGAGAGTATGAGTTTAAATCTGGTAGCGAGGAGAAAAAATGTTCAAAAAAATTAACATCATCAAAATTGGGAGCATACAGGTTTGCTAGTACAACTTTAGTATTGTATAATTTACCAGAAACAATAATAAAACAGCCATTTGTATCAGATATCTTATTATGGAGTTCAAAAGGAATATTTGAATTAATAAGGATGGAGACCCCCCTAGCTTTGGCAGCAAAGGATGAATGAAAATGCTGACCCGTCCACTTTGACAGAAGCCGAGAATTATCAAAACTACGAATATGCGTTTATTGAAGGAAAGCAATGTCAGCTTTGAGTTGTTTAATATGCGAGAAGACCTTCCTTCTTTTAACAGGATGATTCAATCCCTTTACATTCCAGCTCACAAATTTAAATGAATTAACCATTATCAATTGATAGTACATAGAAGGTAGCAGGCATATAAAAAATCAAGCAGTACAATAACAGTCTGGGAGCAAAAATGTAAACATAGATCCGTAGAATCAAAACAGAGACATGTCCTGAATAACAAAGGAAAACAAAAGAAACAGTGAGTAGTGTTGGAACTGGAGAATCCACCCCCCCCCCCCCGCAACCCAAAATTAGACAGCTACCTAAAAAAGCAGCTAGCTCTACCAAAAAAATTAACCCAAGTATGACTTCCAGTTCTGTGTCGTTAACAAAAGTTCCGTATAATATAGCAAATAACAACTAATTTATGCACTAGAAAACAGAATTATAAATAGGAACAACTTCAACAGAAGTATAAAACTTAATACAAAGAAAATCAGAAGAAAACTAAAACTAACCTACCCGCGAAAAATTATAAAAGATTAAAAGAAAAAAAAAGGGAGGGAGAAAAGGGGGAAATTATAAAATTCAAAGAGAGTCCTTATCAACCATTTACAGAAAAAAAAGCAAAACTTAAACTATGAATCAACCAACAGGGAGGCCTTCAATAAAAACTCCAAACCTCCAAAACAAGTTAAAGACAACTGTTGTTCTCTATAGATAAGGTTATACAAAAATAAAATAGATTACACAGGTAAAATCTAAAAGTTCGCAGGGAAACATTAAGCTTAAATTATCTATTTAGAAAAAACGCACCAAGTCCAGGGAGAGATTGGCTACAGCCCTTAGAGTTTCAATAGATAATGACTGAATTATTCAAGTAAAGTCTGAGTTCGGAAAAGATAGTTTTACTTCGAGAAGTACTTATCAACCATTTTAGAAGGTCAGGCCGGTTCCGAAGAAGACGAGGTGGCTGGGAGACTTCCAACAAACGCCTCAGCCTTCTTCACTGATTTAAACCACTTAATCTCCAGTAGTAAGCGTAATTCGAAGATCGGCTGGGTTTCGAAGAAAGGGTCTGAATCCGCGATCAAAAAGCACTTTCATTACACCTTTAAACTCAGCACACATCTTCAGAACCTGGGGGGCAAAATCCTCCACAAAACGAATGACCGTATTTTGAAAGGCAAAAGTACCTCTACGGCGTGCCTCCATCATCAAACGGTTTTTCACCTGGTATTGATGAAAGCATAAAATAATCGGCCATGGGCGGGAACCCAGAATTGCTCGAGGAACATAGATCCTGTGTGCCCTTTCAAGCTCAGGTGGAGTCGGAAAAAATTCTTTCCCGAAAATCTCACAGAGAAACTTGGAAAAAAATTCAACAGGAGAGCCCTTTTCGGTGGCCTCTGGCAAACCAAGAATTCATAGATTGCAATGTCTGCTCCGATTTTCAAGATCCACCATTTTGGAAAAAAGTTTACTATTCTTCTCCTCTAGGTTGGAGCAGAGAGTTTCAAGATATTGAACACAGCGTTTTAAATCTTCAGAAGTTACGTCAATGCGAGATAAATGTTCACCATGATCATCCACTCTAGCATTAGTCTGATCCAGTTTGACATTCAGCTGGTTGAAAGTAGTTCTAAATTCAGTTCTAAAATCCATTAAAGTATCTTGTCGATGTTGTTCCAGAACAGCGAGAATGTCAGCCGACAAAGCCGTAGAAATTTCCTTTTTCCCGGTTTTAGTACTTTTGGTAGCCATTATAAGATAGATGTGTTCGCAGGCAGGTAGAAGAAAACTAATAAAATACCTAACTAAGGTTTAAGAAGGGAGACACATAGTGCAAAGGTAAGAATAACAACAGAGCAAAAGTTCGGAGCAACTAAGCAATCGCCATCTTACCGGAAGTCCGAGGGGCAAGTAGTTTTGAGGAGGTAAAGAGGCTACAGGACTTAGACAGATTAGGAAAATGGACAAAGAAATGGCAGATGGAATAGTGTTGGGAAGCATATGGTCATGCATTTTGGTAGAAGAAATGGAAGGGTTGACTATTTTCTAAATGGAGAGAAAGCACAAAAATCTGAGGTGTAAAGGGATTTGGGAGCCCTTGAGCAGGATCCCCTAAATGTTAATTTGCAGGTTGAACCTTTGTTGAGGAAGGCAAATGCAATGTTAGCATTCATTTCAAGAGGACTAGAATATAACAGCAAGGATGTAATGTTGAGACTTTATAAAGCACTGGTGAGGCCTCTCGTGGAGTATTACAAGCAGTTTTAGGCCCTTTATCTTAGAAAGGATGTGCTGCAACCAGAGAGAGTTCAAAGGAGGTTCACAAAAACAATTCCAGAATTGAATGACTAGTCACATGAAGAATGTTTTGCCACAGCTGTGGAGACCATGTCTTTATGTATATTTAAGGCAGAGGTTGATAGCCATTTGATTGGTCAGGGTTTGAAGGGATACATGGAAAAGACAGGAGATTGGGTCTGAGAGGAAAGTTGCATCAGCCATGATGAAACGGTGGAGCAGACTCAACGGGCCAAGTGCCTATTTCTGCACCTACATCGTATGATCTTATGGCCATTTTCCCTAATTGAACTTAAAAATAACTCATTTCTCTCTCTTGAATGCTACTTTCAACAGCAGCAAAAACAAGCGTATTCAGATGTTGAGACTATATGCCATTCAGATCATCCAAATCAGAAAGTCAGTGTACAAATAGTTTTGGAGGAATAAATATTGACAAGCATCAAATTCTTAATTTTGCATCCAAGGATGGTGAGATCTAATACAAGTAAAATTCATTAGTGTCCTTGATTATTGAACTTCACAATATTATTTAAAAGTTTCTATTTAGACCAACATTTAAAATAACCCAAGACTTGGAATCAAAATATTAATGGAAGCCTCAAGTTCTAAAGGCCACAAAAACAATTTGTTCAAGATGTCCATTTATTCCTTTTTACAGTAGTACAAATATTAGATCCTGTTCAGGCAAATATCCAAGAACAGTATAAAAATGGAAAAATAGCCAATAACATTACTCAAATTAAGAATTGTATAGCCATACAAGATCAAAACTGATAATGTAAGTGGGTAAAGTATACCATACATGTTCTCCATTCTTTTTTTTAAAAAAAAATCAAAACCCAGTAAGCTCTACCCTCCATTTGCACACCAATTAGAATCACAGAATTCACCATTAATTTTTTTTTGTATTCTACAAATACAACAGGACCAGTATCATGGAATAAATCCAATACAACTTGCAAAAGGATTTAACTCTAAACTAGCCCCTGAGATTTATAATCTTGGACCTTAGCTTTTCAATAACCTGAAACAGGAAATGCACTGTTCAGGCAATAGAGGAGCAGCAAACATTGAGCCTAATTATAGGAGGAGCCTAATTACTCCTTACTTTAAAACAGGTTTTAACCATTCAATTTCGCCTATTCCCACTAAATTCCACATTATGTATCCCAGTAAGCACTTGGGCCTAAACAAGGAATACGAATCCAGTGAAGCTTTGAAAAGAACTGGAACGTGTATGCTCCTTATGCCAAGGAGACAAAATTCAAATATGGGGTATTGAACTCACAAAAGCTTTGGACTCTACAATGAAAAAATAAATCTCTATGACAAAGGCAGACAAAGAGTTCCTTCCTTCCTCCTTTCCCTATCCAGCACTGAAAAGTAATCTGCTCCAGGGAGTTAAAAAAACACTTGTTTATCATCCAGCGATGAGGTCCCATCACACTATCAGTTGTTTATTTCAATACAGGGTGAAAAAGAGAAGTGTGGTCAATTTTACTGACACATTTTGAGAAAGAAACATTTTTTGGCCAATATAAAAATAAAGCAAGAGTATTGACTGCATACATTTTCCACTGTCTTTGCCTCTCCTAACTAGAAAATTTCCATGGTCAATACTCATTTACAACAATTTGTGAGAAGCATAACATTTTCTTTTCTGTTATTTTCTTCCCCATTGGGTACGGATATCTGTAATGAATTTGATCATATTGAAGACATAGCCTCAGCACATTTACTTAACATTCCTTTGTTTTCTTCCCCAATTCAATCTCACTCTTCATCCTCACTCCCTCCAGCTTGCAGATTTCCTCCTGGGAAAATTTAGACATGCACTTTCAAAACATCTGACATTGCATCCACTTTTAACGTCTCTGAAAGAGAAGAACAAGATTTTAGATTTACCAATACAAAATCAACGTATATAAAAAGACATCTGATCCCATCACTCCATGTCCTAACCACAAATCACCAGTCAGTCTGTGGTTGATATACTGAGTGCAGTGCTCATCACTACATTGTAAAAAGGATTTTATTGCATTGAAGATTCACCAGAATGGATCATTTTGACGATCAGGAGATTGGAAAGACTACTTTTTCATCTTGGAGTAGAGAAGTCCAAGGAATTATGGGGGAGAAACTAACCAAGGTATACAAAATGAGGAAAGGCATGGATATCAGATCACCCTCTTAGCAGAGATGCCTAAAATTAAAGGGCATTGGTTTAAGGTAAGGGTTAAGAGACTGAGAAGGGGCTCAGCAGTTTTCTCCATTCAGAAAGCATTTGGCTGAAGTGCTAGTTCCATGCTATATGACAATAAATATTTATCACTTGATTTCTCAAAATGGAAAGTGCCTCCCTCTACATCAAAATACTTGATCCCTATTTACTGTACAAAGACACAATCAATATTAACATATGATCAGTACCAAATGACCATCTAATCCCTCAGTACCTTACTACCAGAAGTTAATTGTATTTACCAATAATTTTAATTCATAGAATATGTAGAATTTTACATCTTAATCTCACCAAAAGACTCCATTATTTTCAAGAGTATTTATATAACTAGCAAGGTACAGCCCTAGAAATTCCAGTAATGCATGATCGTTGACAGAGATATGTTTCATCGTCAGCCATGGGTGAGGCACCAGAAGCGTGGAAACTGGCTAATGTGCCTTTGTTTAAGGCTGCAAGGACAAACTGGGAATCTGCAGGCCAGGCCCCTATCAGTGATGGGAAAGTTACTGCAGAGATTTCTGAGAGACAGGATCAATCGGCATTTGGAATAACAAGGACTGATTTGTCAAAGTCAGCATGGATAAGATTGGATATAAAACTGACCTGGTGGTAGGAGTCAGAGGATGGTGTTGGTGGAAGGCTGTTTTTCAGGTTAAAGGCCTGAAACCAGCAGTATTCTGCATGGTTAGGAGGTTTGCAGATCAGAATCAGATTTTATTATCTCTGACATATGATGTGAAATGTGTGGTTTTGCAGCAGCAAGACATAAAAATTACTATAAGTTACAAAAATAAATGGAGTGCAAGACAAAAGACAATGTAGTGATCATAGGTTTGTGGACCAGTCTGCAATCTGAAGGCAGAAGAATCTGCTCCTAACATGCTGACTGCAGTTTCTCGGACACCTGGAACACCTCCTGCGAAATGGGCATGGAACGTTAAACAGGGCAGGTTTCTGAACAGTGTCATAAGGAGACATTTAGGGGAACAAGCTCATAGTTCTCTGAGAATAGCTACACAGGCTGGTAGAGGTGGCATTTGACATGCTTGACTTCATGTCAGGACAGTGAGTACATCATGGTACAACTCTACAGGATGCTGGCGTGTATTCTGTGTAGTTCTGGTCACCTAGCTAGAGGAAGAATGCTAAGTTGGAAAGGGTGCACAAGATATTCACAAGGACGTTACTAGAACTAGACAGCTTGAATTTTTAAGGAGGGACTTTTTTCCCTGGAGAACAGGATGTTAAGATGTTACATTATTGAAGCATCTAAAATCAGAGAATTATCACCATCTTCTTCCACAGGGTTGGAAAGGTAAAGATTTAAGGTGAGGGAGAGAAAAAAATATTAAAGGTGACATGAGGAGCATGTTTTGCTACACAGAGCATGGTGGTTACATGGAGCAAGCTGTCAGAGGAAGTGGGAGAGATGGGAACAATTCCAGCACAGATATGGATAAGACAGATTTAAAGAGATGTGGGCAAAACATGGGCAAGTAGATCTAGCTCAAGTAGGCAATTTGGTTGACTATCTATTCTACAGAGTGGCTTGCATGTTAAACAGAGAAAATGATCAGTGTACCATAGATTTTAACATAGAACAATACAGCACAGTACAGGCCCTTTGGCCCACAATGTTGTGCCGACCCTAAAACCCTGCCTCCCATATAACCCTCCACCTTAAATTCCTCCATATAACTGTCTAGTAGTCTCTTAAATTTCACTAGTGTTATCTGCCTCCACCACTGACTCAGGCAGTGCATTCCATGCACCAACCACTCTCTGAGTGAAAATCCTTCCTCTAATATCCCCCTTGAACATTCCACCCCTTACCTTAAAGCCATGTCCTCTTGTATCGAGCTGTGGTGCCCTGGAGAAGAGGCGCTGGCTGTCCACTCTATCTGTTCCTCTTAATATCTTGTATACCTCTGTCATGTCTCCTCTCATCCTTCTTCTCTCCAGAGAGTAAAGCCCTAGCTCCCTTAATCTCTGATCATAATGCATACACTCTAAAACAGGCAGCATCCTGGTAAACCTCCTCTGTACCCTTTCCAATGCTTCCACATCCTTCCTATAGTGAGGCGACCAGAACTGGACACAGTACTCCAAGTGTGGCCTAACCAAAGTTTTATAGAGCTGCATCATTACCCTGCGACTCTTAAACTCTATCCCTCGACTTATGAGAGCTAACACTCCATAAACTTTCTTAACTACCCTATCTACCTGTGAGGCAACTTTCAGGGATCTGTGGACATGTACCCCAGATCCCTCTGCTCCTCCACACTCCCAAGTATCCTGCCATTTACTTTGTACTCTGCGTAGGAGTTTGTCCTTCCAAAGTGTACCACCTCACACTTCTCTGGGTTGAACTCCATCGGCCACTTCTCAGCTCACTTCTGCATCCTATCAATGTCTCTCTGCAATCTTCGACAATCCTCAACACTATCCACCACACCACCAACCTTTGTGTCGTCTGCAAACTTGCCAATCCACCCTTCTACCACATCAGGGTCGTTAATAAAAATCACGAGAAGTAGAGGTCCCAGAACCGATCCTTGTGGGACACCACTAGTCACAACCCTCCAATCTGAATCCACCTGGCCAAACTTCCCTGGATCCCATGCCTTCTGACTTTTTGAATAAGCCTACCGTGTGGTACCTTGTCAAATGCCTCACTAAAATCCATTTGATGGACGGATTATTTAGTTAAGAAAGTTATGATCGATTTTTTCAATACTTATATGATCTATTTTAAAGCAATAGAATAAATAGATGTGTGGAAGACCTACACAAGATAGGTATGCAACATTCCCACTGACTCCAGAGACTTTGGTCCATGACGGATCAAAATGGAAAAGGATTTAGGATATATCGATAACCCAGTGTATCAGGATTCTGTGGTTCCCATAACGGCCACCTCAGAAAACTAAGACATCCCCATTCTGAGTACTTCCTAAAAAATAGAGTTTCCTGATCTTTTGCAGCTTACCACCAATAATTAAATCCTGTCCATGCATTCCTTATTTTCTATCTACAGTGTTAGAAAGTACATTAGATTTTAATGGAGGAACATTGCCTGAATAATTCATTTGCCCAATCTTGTAAACCAAAATTAAATAGTTTTCCATTCTTCTTCCTGGTCTCTTTTCAGTTGGGCTCATTTTCCTAATTCTTATCTCTGCCCTGTTCAACACTTCTATGATAGCAAATGCCTCATTATTGCCCAGCTTTAAAAAAAGATAGTGAAAAGTACCGCTTTCATGATCTCATCTCTGGTGGTGAACTGAGGTGCATCTTCAACTTCAACTCCAATTGCCATTTCTGATATCTTCCTCATTAGTTCATCATTATAACTGAAAAACAGAAATTAAATAGATTTGTTATCAGAATCAGGTTTACTATCACTCATATATGTTGTGATATCTGTTGTTTTGTGGCAGCAATACAGTACAATACACAAAACTATAAAGTAGTGCAAAAGAGAGCAAGAGTAGTGAGATAGTGTGCATGGGTTGGTTCATTGTTTGTTCAAAAATCTGATGGCAGAGGGGAAGAAGCTGTTCCTAAAATGTTTAGTGTCTCTCTTTGGGCTCCTGTACCTCTTCCCTAATGGTAGCAATGAGAGGGCTGCATGTCCTGGCGATGAGAGTACTTAATGACAGATGCCTCCTTTCTGAGGCATTACATTTTAATAGCTATTTTTCAGCTATTTATATATCTAAACGTTTCTGAGGGGGTGGTGAAAGCAGTGAAAATATGTTGACACTGTGCTAACACAAGCAGAATTGTCAAAAACTGCACAGCAGCTGCACACCCAGCTCTGTCTGATGACTATACAAATTATCAAGCATTCTTGCTCTTAATGTCAGGAGGAAAGGAGAGGAAAATAATTGACATACAGAGTTCAAAAATAGTCATTAATTCTAAGTATGGACAATCATTAGCATTCTGAAGGGCTTATCAATGAGGAAAGAACATGGGCAGTATGGAGTAGAGAGCAGAGAATTGGCTGTGGACAGTGGTATGGGGGGGGGGGAGAAGCAGAAGGCTCTTCATAGAATCATAGAAACACCCATGCTTACTATGGATATCCACCTACTGCAATCCCATTTATCCGCATCCCTCTGATCACTTCCAATCTAAATGTTATCCAAACACCTCCTCTGGCTACTCATTCCAGGTATTCACCATCCTGTGTCAAAAATTTACTCTTCAGATTTCTTAAATTATCTACCCTCTTACCTTCAATCTATGCTTTCTAGTTCTAGACTCCATCATTGGAAAAAAGATTCTGGTTGACCATCCTAATATTCTCCTCATAATTTTGTAAATCTCTGTAACGTTACTCCGCCTCCTACAATTCAGTAAGAATAAGCTCATCCAATCTGTCTTTAGAAGTACAGCCTTCCATTCCATAAGATATAGGAACAAATTAGGTCATTTGGCCCATCGAGTCTACTCCACCATTTTATCATGGCTGATCCATTTCATTCTCGGCCCCAATCTCCTGCCTTCACCCCATATCCCTTCAAGCCCTGACTAATCAAGATTCTATCAACCTCTGCCTTAAATACACCCAATGACACAACCACCTAATTCCACAGATTTACCATTCTCTGACTAAAGTAATTCCTCATTTATGTTCTAAAAAGATTCCCCTCTATTCTAAGGATGTGTCCTCTTAAGACTCCCACCAGAGCAAACAATCTCTCCACATCCACTATCAAAGTCTTTCAATGTTAGATAGATTTCAATGAAGTCACCCCTCATTCTTAATTCCAGTGTGTACAGACCCAGAGCCATCAAACGCTCTTCATATGAAAATCCTGGAATCATTTTCGTGAACCTTTGAACTCTCTCCAATTTCAGTGCATCCTTTCTTAAATAAGAGGGCCCAAAAGTGCTCACAATACTCCAAGTGAGGCCTCACCAGTGCCTTTAAAAGCCTCAACATTACTTCCTTGTTTCTATATTCTAGTCCTCTCAAAATTGAACACTAACACCACATTTGGCTTCCTCACCACTGGCTCAACCTGCAAATTAACCTCCCAAGTCCCTTTGCACCTTAAACTTTTGTATTTTCCAAGCAACATCCTGCGAATTTCTTCTCACACTGTCAATTACTACCACACCATGTCTATACTGTACCCAGCAGAATTGTAAACAGTATTCCACATGAAATCTGAACAACGTAACAACATGACGTCCCAACTCGTATACTCAAATGTCTCGGCCGATGAAAGCAAGAATACTTTATGACTTTTTCCACTACCAAATCCACGCGTGTTGACACTTTCAGGATGCTTTGGACTTGCAGCCCAAGGACCATATGTATACCAACATTCCTAAGGTCCCTGTTATTTACTCTGTAACTGTTAAGGAAGTTGAGAGGTATCGACAGGGCCTGAGTGAGGCGGTGGACGCAAAGGGGGCGAAAACGGGTCGCTCACCGGCAGCCCATGAAAACGTGGTTAGACCAGACCATTGAGAGTGCGATTAAGTAGTCCATGCGATCCTGCCCATAGTCGGACAAGTTTCTGACCAAGAAGTCCTTGCGCGCCCTCCAATGTTTGTCGTTCTCCCACAAACCCCGCAGTCCCTCTACCGTGTCCGCTATCTCCCGGTTCCGCCGCAGGAAATCATCCAGCCCATCCGCCATCTTCCAACCGCCGATAACAGCACAGGCGCTAGCTCCCAGCACTCACCGCGCCGGCGCCCACGAAGCCCCATGACGCAGGCGCCAGCTCATCTCAGCGAATGCCTGTCCGCCTTTGTCTAGAACAGCGCCCCTGGCGAGATGACGGCACCCCGAAGTATTACAGGAGCGATCGCAGACGAGCAGGAAAACTACAATCCCTGAGATTTTCAGATGGCATCGGTAGTTCAAGTCGAACTGAGAAATTAGTCAAAAAAAGTCAACAAGAACCATGGTTTTGGAAGACATGGTTAAAATATTTGTCATCTCCTTTAAAAACCTGAAAAGAAAACCATTAATATATGGACCATATGTTATTTATAATGTAATATATATGGGTAACATATGGGATTTGTTGTCCTTTATAAGAGAATAATATGCAAAGCAAAAACAGCAGTTCTCATTCGTTCCAAATTGTCTTCAGTAGACCCAACTACCTTTTGTCTTGTCATATAATTTAGAAGTAATTGTATTACTCATATGGATAAGAAGAATTCTATATTACCACTTACAACTTTGAAGAAGAGAAGGGACTTTATGCCTTGTATTCTGGCTAGTAGTCAGCTCTCAGACTACATACAAAATAGTAGCCAGATTAGACTATCTGGCTTCTCAAGTTTTCAGAGCAATTGTGCCTGATCTTACACTCAAGCACCATTTTCCTGCCCTGCATGCCGTGAAAAGAGAGGTGCAGGGCCCAGGGCGTTTCATAAAGCAATAGCAAATCAAAGAGCAAATACAGCAAATGCGGAGGCAGTCACATTCCAAAGGCATGTCCTGCTTATGGAAAGACCTGCATTAATTGTGGGAAGAAGAATCAGTTTGCAAAGTTCTACAAAGTGAGGCTACCAAGAGAAAGGTGCACATGGTTGTTGAGGAAATGGAGGAAGTCTTTGTGAATTCTCAGCAGACTACTGGTGCTGGTAAAAACAGAATGGATTGTTCCAGTGAGTATAAATGAGACAGTAACTCCATTCAACCTTGATACCAGAGCCTGGGTGAATCTGTTATCCACTGGTGATCACAAGACTCTCCCAGTAAAGAGCAAGATTTACCCAGCTGAGTTAAAAGTGAGAGGCTATACTGGAGAGAACATTCCAGTAAAAGGGGGCTGTATACTGACCTTCAAGCACAAGTGGCAGCATGTAAAGGCAAGCTACTGATTGTAGATAAGAGTGTACAGCCAATATTAGGTCTGAGTGGATGTGAAAAGCTCATCCTGGTGAAATGAGTGTTTGTAGTGGCTTCACAGACCAAAGTTGACCACACTTCACTCATGGAAGAGTATGCAGATGTTTTGAGAGGCTCAAATGCTTACCTGATGTAACTCAAGAAACTCGTAACAGCATCCATTAGAGCTCCAGAGAGGTTATGCAAGAGAAGCACAAGATCTACACCTTCCATAGACATCTGTACCAGCTACACCAGTATGACTGGCAGGATGCCACTGCTGAACAGAGTGACCATGGTGAAGAAGTTGCCAGTCTTGCTTCCACATCATGCAGCGGTGCATCAAAATCTGTCTCTCATTTTCTTCCAGTTAAAGACTGGAAATCAAAAATATCTCCATGATCCTCTCTGAAGTTGAAGAGGAAAATTAAAAAGGAAGAAGGAGAGAACAGACAGTCCCCTAGGTCAGAACACAGCAACAGGTCAACACATACCAACAGGAGCAGTTGCTATCTATGATCCGCCCTCAATGAAGGAGCTCTGTGAGTTGAGACAGATTCAAATGGAACACGTGCAAAGACTCCCTGATCACATGGATGTAGTTCAGAGCTCCATTATGAGGCATGGAGTGAATTAGGGTCACGCAGGAAGAACAAGAACAGAGACAAACAGACAGGATCTTGGCAGAAGGATGTGAAAGAAATAAACACGTTGATTAGAGTTTTCAGAAAAACACAAATATTAATGCACCAAATTCAAGCAATACATCTGTGGAAACAAGAAACAGACCAAAAAAGATCAGTAAACCACCACAGAGACTGGTTGAAAGTTTATAGGTGAATAGGGGACTGTATTTGCTCATTACAATTGAAGTTAATGTATATATTTTAGTTGGAAAGAATTATTATTCCTTGCACGTTTATGAGGACATAGCATTGTGTTTGTTTTTCTTTAAAGGGGGAAGATGTGTTATCATGTGTGCATAATAAAGAACTTCATTTCCCAATGGGCAATGCAGGCGGTTCACCAAATGAACTGGAAGCTTTGACGGTGACCTGGTCCTGCATGCTCACTGTTGAGGTGAAGCTGTTCTGTAAATAAAAATGTTCTAGTGTTTTACCCATGCTAAATTTGTCTTTATTAAAAAGAAACATAACAGAAACCAGAGGTCAACGAGCCAGTGCTCATCAGAGGATCAGAGATGAGAGGGTCATTAAGTTTAAATTCAGAGGAGCCATCCTGGCCACAGCATATAAATGTATTTACAAGGAAAGCACAAAAGCATTTCCATTTCCTCAGGAGTTTGTGGAGACTCAGCATGACATTAAAAAACCTTGACAAACTACTGTACTTGTGTAGTGGAGAATCTAGTGATTGGCTGCACCACAATCTGTTATGGGAACACCAATGCCTTTGAACAGAAATTCTTACAGCAGGTTGTAGATTTGGCCCAGTACATCACAGGTAAAGACCTCCTGACCATTGAGCACATCTACATGAAATGCTGTTGTCGGAAAGCACTATCCATCATCAATGATCCTCACCACTTACGTCAAGCTCTTTTCTCAATACTACATCAGGTAGAAGTTTCAACAGCATCAGAACTTACACCACCAGGTTCAAGAACAGTTACTATCCCTCAACCATCAGGCTCTTAAACAAAGAGTGTTAACTACATTTACCTGCTCATCTATTGAGATGTTCCCACAACTGATAATCTCACTTTATCTTGTTATCATTATTTATATTTGCATTTGCACAATTTATTGCCTACTCTGCTCTACCTGATCTTTCAGTGATCCCGTTATAGTTACCGTTCTATAGATTTGCTGAGTATGTCGCAGGAAAAATAATCTCAGGAATGTATGTGGTGACAGACAGTATATGTACTCTGATAATAATAAATTTACTTGCACTCAGCTCCTGCATTCAGCTTGGTGCAGTCTCACCTCTCTCTTGGGACTATTCTAGTACATCCCTATGGACTGCCATTTTAATCCTTCCCGCAATATCACATCTAAACAACAGAAACCCAAAATATTGAGCTACAAGTCCTTTCCCTCTTCAACCAAATCTCACTAATGGCTACAATATCATAATTCCATGTGTTGATCCATGCCCTGAGCTCATCTGCAGGTCCTGTCCTCTAGTTTGGCACTAACTCCCTGAACTCTCTTGTCATTTTTCCTATCTACGTCATTGGGATCAAACCTTTGGCTGCTCACCCTCCCACTTAAGAACGTTGAGGCTGAAGAATGTTCCAGACCGTGGCACCTGGAAGGCAATGTAACATCCGGGGATCACATTCTCAGCCACAGAACCTCCTTTCTGTTCTCCTAACTAGTGAATCCGCTATCACCACAGCTCACCTCATCTTCCCTACCCCTTCCCTTCTGAGCCACAGACCCAGACTCAGTGCCACAGACGTGGCTGCTGAGTCTTTCCTCTGCTAGGTCATCTCCCCGAATGTATCCAAAGTGGTATATCTGTTAAGGTGAATGGCCTCAGGGGTACTCATCACTGGCTGTTTAACGCTGTTCACCCCCACCCCAATCCACCGCGACTGTCACCCAATTTCCTGTGTTCTGCACTTTGGGTGTAACTACCTCACTATGTCCTATCTATTCTGGCCTCCTGCATGATTCGGAGATCATGCAGTTCCAGCCCCTACTCCTTAAAGCAAAGTGTTAGAAACTGCACCAGGATGCACTTTTGCGGGTGAGGTTGTCAGGGACACTGGAGGTCTCGCTGCCTTCCCACATCCTGCAAGAGGAGCATTCAGCTATTCTGTCTGGCATCCCTACTGCTCTAACTGTGCATTTAGAAAGAAGGAAACAATAAATAAACTGAAGAAAATCTACATACAGCTTTTTGCCTTCTCTCACTGATCCCTCACCCCTCTGAAGCCTCAATATCCCCTCTCTAACAATGGCCACTCTAACACCACCCACTCTAACACTGCCCACTCTAACAATGGCCACTCCAACAAAGGCTGCTTCAATTGTCCCTGCCTTATTTTAATTTGCACTTGCAATCTTTGATTGGCCATCGTTCAAATGCTGAAACTTCTACTTTTTAATGCTCACTGGTTGGCCTGAGCGAGCCACCTCTTCTCTCTCCTGATCAGTGGCAACACTGTCCAAATGCAGAAATTCCTGCAAAGTTCTTCTTTTTAATGCTCACACTGGCCCGTGTGAGGCACCTCTTCTCCATCTCCCAATCTTAGTTTTGTCACTGTTCAAACAATCTTAGAAGACTTGCTGTCTATTTATCTCTGTAGTTTATCCTTTACACCCATTGCAATCAAATGCAGAAGAAGCAGATTCTACTCCTTTTGGTTTGGAGTTGGCACAATTCCCTCTGAGCCTTTCTTGCTTGAAGGTACTTTATATGCAATGCCCAAATAGCTTTGAGGGGCTTGGATGCTTTCTGATGTCATAACAGAATCCATGATTATACTAGGCTTATACTCGCTGGAATTTAGAAGATTGAGGAGGGATCTTATTGAAACATATAAAATTCTAAAGGGATTGGACAGGCTAGATGCAGGAAGATTGTTTCTGATGTTGGGGAAGTCCAGAACGAGGGGTCACAGTTTAAGGATAAAGGGGAAGCCTTTTAGGACTGAGATGAGGAAAAGCTTCTTCACACAGAGAGTGGTGAATCTGTGGAATTCTCTGCCACAGGAAACAGTTGAGGCTGGTTCATTGGCTATATTTAAGAGGAAGTTAGATATGGCCCTTGTGGCTAAAGGGATCAGTGGGTATGGAGAGAAAGCAGGTACAGGATTCTGAGATGGATGATCAGCCATGATCATACTGAATGGCAGTACAAATGGCCTACTCCTGCGCCTATTTTCTATGTTTCTATGAGAGCTCCAGAGAGGTTATGCAAGAGAAGCACAAGAATTCCATCTTCCATAGACATCTGTACCAGCTACACCAGCATGACAGTCAGGATGCCAGTGATGAACAGAGTGATCATGGTGAAGAAGTCCCAGTCTTGCTTCCACATCATGCAGCTGTGGTTCAAAATCTGCCTCTCATCAACTTCCAGTTAAAGAATGGAGATCAAAAATATCTTCATGATCCTCTCTGAAGATGAAGAGGGAAAATAAGAAAGAATATGGGGAGTACCCAAGGTCAGGACAACAGCAACAGTTGAACACAAAGCAAGAAGAGGAATTGCTATCTATGATACAGACCAATAGAAGGAGCTCTGTGAATTGAGACAAATTGGAACTTGTGCAGAGACTCACTGACCACATGAATGTAGTTCAGGGCTCCATTATGAGGCATGTGGAACAAATTATGGTTACAGAGCAAGAAGAAGAACAGAGATGAACAGGTAGTATCTTGGCAGAAGGGTGTGAAAGAAATAAATATGTAGATCAGAGTTTTCAAAAAGACACTAATATTAACACAGCAAATGAAAGCAAGACATATGTGGAAACAAAGAGCAGACAAAGAAGGATTATTAAACCACCACAGAGATGGATTGAAAGCAGTTGAATGAATAATGGACTGCATTTGCTCATTACAATTGAAGTTAATGTAATTCTTTTTGTTGGAATGCATTATTCTTACTTGCAGGTTTATGAGGACATAATATCTGTCTTCTTCTTTTTTCTTTAAAGGGGGAAGATGCGTTATTATGTGTGTACATAATAAAGAACTTCAGTTCCCAGTGTGCAGTGCGGGCCTTTCACCGGGAACCGGAAGTGGTGTTGGGGAGCTGGTTGCGTGCGCTCCAGTTAAGCTGAAACCATGATTGGAGTGTACCATAAATAAATATGTGCTAGAGTTTTTACCCACGCTGTTTGTCTTTATTGAGAACAAATATAACACCCACTAGTGAAAGACAATTCTATGTTGGGTGTTGTGTAATGAACCAGATTATATTAGAGAACTTAAGGTAAAGGAACCCTTAGGGGGCGGTGATCATAATATGATGGAATTCACCCTGGAGTTTGAGATGGAGAAGATAAAAGTCAGATGTATCAGTATTACAGTGAAGGAAAGAGAATTACAAAGGCATGAGAGGGGAGCTGGCCAAAGTTGATTGGAAAGGAACACTAGCAGGGCTAATGGCAAACAACAATGACAGGATTTTCGGGGGGGGGGGGGAATATGGAAGTCACCGGACAGATACATCCCAAAGAAGGAGAAGTATTCTAAAAGGAGGATGAGGCAACTGCAGCTGACAAGGGAAGTCAAAGACAGCATAAATGTCACCCAGTTCGGATATGGCCCAAGTGTGGGGTGAAAGACACTGAAGCAGGTCAATAGTTCACAGACTTTAATGCAAACAGTGTAACAGGGAAAAGAAAACAATAAACGCTAGGCCAAACAGGGCTGTTAACTAAAGCTCTCAAATGGAAAATGAAGCCTACACTGAGGCTGAAATGAACAACTAAGAATAAAACGAATATCACTATCTTCAGAGTCAGTTGACTTGAAAGTGTCATGGTCCTAGCTGGAATTTCCCACCTTTTCCCTTTCTTCCCTAATTGGTCCTTAATCCCCACACTTGATTCCCAATCTTTCCCAATTCCTCTCAATCACCAGCACCTGGTTTCCATTAGCCACCGGAGGATAAGACCCCGACAGCTCCGGTCAGTCCTTGCCAGATTGTTGGTCGACTTTCAGAGAGAGAGGAACCCTGCTCCAAGTCTTATACATCGAATCTCTTCGTAAATCAAATCTCCCTGGTTCTGACTCAGCCTGGTCTCAATTCTACACTTGCTACGGAAATTCTGCCTCCTGATCCTGCCTCCGTGTCAGAGTCCTGCACTTGGGATCATTTTTTCCTGCCACGACCCTGTAACAGACAGTCTTATTTCTCAGGCAAGGCAGAATGCAAGCAGGCTGCAAAGCATTGTTGTATCGAAGTCTCGACAAATACTATGACAGAATGAATGGAGTTAAGTACTATTGCAATGAAATAATAATTAGCTGACGTGTGCATAGTCACAAGTGCAATTGCCGTATCTACTGTGCTGTCGAATCCGTGGTTGTGACAGTAAAAGCAAAAGAGAGGGCATAATTAGTGAGAAGTTTTTAAAGAACCAATAGAAGTCAACTAAAAAGCTGTAAGGAGAAAAAAAGATGAAATATAAAGGTAGACTAGCCAATAATATAAAAGAGGATGCCTACAGGTTTATTTTTTCAGATATATAAATGGTAAAAGAGAGGTGAGAATGGATATCAGACTGCTGGAAAAATTACCCTGGAGAGGTAGCAATGGGGATCAAAGAAATGGCAGACAAACTTAATATGTAGTTTGCATCAGCCTTCACTGTGGAAGGCGCAAGCGAAATTCAAGAGTGTCGGGTCAGAAATGAGTTAGTTGCTATTACTAAGGAGAACTTGCTTGAGAAGCTGAAATGTTTTGACATGTTTGAAGGTTGGTGTGTCACCTGGAGCAGGTGGACTACATCCCAGGGTTCTGAAAGATAGCTAAAGAGATTGTGGAGGCATTAGAAATAATATTTCAAGAATCTACAAGATTCTGGAATGGTTCCAAAGGACTAGAACATTGAACATGTCACTCCACTCTTTAAGAAGGAAGGGAAGCAGAAGAAAGGAGATTCATTCTTTCTTTTAGGCCAGTGGTTGTGAAGATATTGGAGTCCATTACTAAGGATGAGATTTTTGGGAACTTTGAGGCATATGACAAAATACATTGTAATCAGCAAGGTTTCCTAAGGGGAAATCTTGCCAAAGAAATAAGTTGGAATTCTTGGAGGAAGTAATAAGCAGGATAGACAAAGGAGAGTCAGTGGATGTTGTTTACTTGGATTTTCAGAAGGCCTTTGACAAAGTGCTGCACATGAGGTTGTTTAACAAGATAAGAGCCCATTGTATTACAGGGAAGATAGTAGCATGGATAGAAGATTAGCTGATGGGCAGGAGGCAAAGAGTGGGAATAAAGGAGGCCTTTTCTGGTTAGCCACCAGTGACTGCTGATGTTCTACAAGGGTCGCTATTGGGACTGCATCTTTTCACATTATACGTCAATGATTTTGATGATGGAACTTGTGGCTTTGTGGCTAAGTTTGTGGATGACACGAAGACAGCCACTGTTGAGGAGGTCTCCAGAAGGACTTAGAAGGGAGAATGGGCAAAAAAGTTAGCAGATGGAATATAATGCAGGGAAGTGTATAATCATGCACCTTGATAGAAGGAATAAAGGCTTAAACTATTTTCTAAATGGTGAAAAAAAATTAAAAATCAGAGATGCAAAGGGACTTGGGAGTCCTTGTGCAGGATTCCATTAAGTTTAATTTGCAGGCTGAGCCAGTGGTAAGGAAGGGAAATGCAATGTTACCATTCATTATGAGAGGACTAGAATATAAGAGCAAGGATTTAATGCTGAGGTTTATAAGGTACTTGGAGTATTGTGATAGTTTTGGGCCCTTAACCATGAGAAGATGTGCATTGGAGAGGGCCCAGAGGAGTTCATGAGAATGATTCCAGCAATGAAAGGGTGTATCTTGGCTCTGGGCCTGTACTTGCTGGAGTTTAGAAGAATGAAGGGGGATCTCATTGAAATCTACTGAATATTGAAAGGCCTGGACAGTGTGGGTGTGGAGAGGATGTTTCCTATAGTGGATGAGTCTAGGATCAGAGGGCACAACCTTAGGATAGAAGAACATCCCTTTAGAACAGAGCTGAGGAGGAATTTGTTTAGCCAGAGGGTGGTGAATCATTGCCACAGATAGTTGTGGAGGCCAAGTCATTGAGTATATTTAAAGTGGAGGTTGATAGGATCTTGATTAGTCAGGTCATCAAAGGTTACAGGGAGAAGGCAGGAGAATGGATTTGAGAAGGATAATATATCAACCATGATGGAATGGAGGAGCAGATGGGCTAAATAGCCTAATACTTCTCACATGTCATATGGTCTTCTAATTGCAGAATGACAGCTTTACATTTGTACTCATATCCTCAAGCAATATCGACCAACCAACCATTTGTCTTTTAAACTTGTTTATTGCTCCTTCATATTAGCTTTCAGTAATTTTTACAGAAAATACCCAGGATCCCATGAAAATAAACATTTCCCATTTTCTCACCATTAAAACAATTTTCAGACTCTTTAACTTGTCTAGTAATATTTGTTCATAAGTGGTAATGTTTTTCTTACTTACTCATTTGTCCTGGACCCTTACATAGTTCTCAAGTTGTTTTTTATTTCCTTTGTGTATGTTGTAGTATCAGATCTCTCATGAGTGCCATATTGAATGGATCCTTATTTATACTGTGCCTTACATCAAATCTGCCTGGTTACTGTCATGCTTCAATTCATGACAGGTTGCTGTGTTCAAATTGATTGTTGTACTTCCAATATTACAATATGGCACACACTTCAGAGGTAGTCAGATATATTTTATTGGCTGGGAAGTCCTTTAGGGGTTTCTAGAAGGTTTATAAAAACACTGAATAATTACAGTCTTTTTTAAGCTTTTGATAAGCTGATTGCTTCTCTTCGAGGAAATATATACTGTTCATGAATTAAGATGGTTTATTAAGAAGTGAAAAATAATTTTGGCAAAAATTCAGATTGTTCTAATTCCTCTTGCTTCCTCCAGGCCTTGCAATGAAGTAAGATTAAGAATTTTTGCAGCCTCTAGTAGTTCTTTTACATTGGAATTTTAGCCCATCATAAATAGGAGATTCAGCAGATGCTGGAAATCCAGAGTAATGCACAAAAAGTGCTGGAGGAATTCAACAGGTCAGGCAGCATCTAGAGAAGGGAATAAACTGTCGATGTTTTGGGCTGAGACTTCTCGGCCCAAAATGTCAACTATTCTTTCTTTTCCATAGATACTGCCTGGGCTGCTAAGATCCCCCAGCATTTTGCGTGTGCTACCAACAATTTTAGTCCTTTGCCTTTCAACAGGCTGGATTAAAAGTTAAAATTCATGAATTCAAGATGAAAGAATAAAGTCAGAATCAGAATCAGGTTTAATATCACCGGTATGCACCGTGAAATTTGTTGAGTTTGTGGCAGCAGTACAAAGCAATACATAATAATAGGAAAAAAAACATGAATTACAGTAAGTACATGTACAAACAGTATATTAAATAGTTAAATTAAATAAGTAGTGCAAAAATAGAAATAAAAGAGTAGTGAGGTGGTGTTCATGGGTTCAACGTCCATTCAGAAATCGAATGGCAGAGGAGAAGGAGCTGTTCCTGAATTACTGAGTGTGCCATCAGGCTTCATTACCTTCTTCCTGATGGTAGCAATGAGAACGAGGAATGTCCTGGGTAATGGGGGGTCCTTAATAATGGCTGCCACGATTTTGAGGCATCACTCCTTGAAGATGTCCTGGATACTATCGAGGCTAGTGCCCACAATGGAGCTAAGTATACAACTTCCTGCAGTTTACTTCGATCCTGAGCAGTAACCGCCCTCCCCATATCAGACAGTGATGCAGCCAGAATGGTCCTCATGATACAACTCAAAACTTAAAAGTATTTTCAAAGACATACCAAATCTCCTCAAACTCCTAACGAAATATAGTCATTGTTATGCTTTCTTTGTAGCTACATCGATATGTTGGGTCCAGCCTAGAATACTCAGAGATATTGATACCCAGGAACTTGAAATTGCTCATTTTCTCCACTTCTGACCCATCAATGAAGACTGGTTTGTGTTCTCTCCTTATCCTTTCTGAAGTCCACAATCAGTTCTTTGTTCTTACTGACATTGAGTGCAAGGTTGTTGCTATGACACCACTCAACTGGTTGATATATCTCATCCTTGTACACCGTCTCGACACCATCTGAGATTATGCCAATAATAGTTGTATCGTCAGCAAATTTACAAAAGGCATTTAAACTATGCTTTGCCGCGCAGTCATGGGTGTAGAGAGAGTAGAGCAGTGGGCTAAGCACACATCCCTGTGGGTGCACAGTGTTGATTGTCAGTGAGGTGGAGATGTTATTTCTGATCCACACAGATTGTGATCTATCATTTAGGAGGTTGAGGAGCCAATTGCAGAGGGAGGTACAGAGGCCCAGATACTGGAGCTTTTCTATGAGAACAGTAGGAATAATGGTATTAAACACTGAGATGCCGTCAATAAACAGCATCCTGACATAGGGATTTGAATTGTCCAGATGATCCAAGGCTGTGTGAAGAGCCAATGAGATCATGTCCACTGTAGACCTATTGTGGCATAGGCAAATTGCAGTGCATCCAATTCCTGGCTGAGGCAGAAATTAATTCTAGCCATAGCCAACCTCTTAAAGCACTTCATCACCATAGATGTGTGAGCTACTGGACAAGTCATTAAGGCAGCTCACTCTACTCTTCTTGGGCACTGGTATAATTGTTGACCTTTTGAAGCGGGATGGTGGGGGGGGGGCTTCTGAGTGTAGCAATGAGAGATTGAAATGTCTTTGAACACCTCTGTAGGTCGATTGGCACAGGTTTTCAGAGCCCTACCAGGTACTCCGCCAGGGCCTGTCGCCTTGCGAAGGTTGGCCGTCTTGAAAGACAGCCTGAAGTTGGTCTCTGAGACGGATATCTCTGGGTCACTGGTTGCTGCCGGGATCCTCATAGCTGTAGTTTTATTCTCCCTTTCAGAGCGGCCATAAAAGGCATTGAGCTCATCTGGGAGTGAAGCACCACTGCCATTCATGCTGTTAAGTTTTGCTTTGTAGGAAGTAATGGCCTGCAAACCCTGCCAGAGTTGGCATGTATCCGATTTCACCTCAACCCTCACTCAGAATTGTTCCTTGGTACTTGAAATAGCCCTCCACAAATCATAACTAATTTTCTTGTACAGATCTAGTTTGCCAGATTTGAATGCCACAGATCTAGTCCTCAGCAGACTTTGAACCTCCTGGTTCATCTATAGCTTTTGATTTGGGTATGTACAGTATGTACTCATCCACACAAGTTTTAATGAAGTCAGTGACTGCTGTAGTGTACACATTCAGACTCAAAGATGAATCCCTGAATACAGTCCTGTCCACCAATTCAAAGCAGTCCGATAAGTTCTCCTGTGCCTCCCTTGTCCATACCTCCTTGGTCCTCACTATCAGTGGTCCCCAACACCGGGCCACGGACCGGTACCGGGCCGCAAAGCGTGTGCTACCGGGCCGCGAGGAAACGGTATGATTTGGCGATATGAAATGATATGAGTCAGCTGCATCTTCCCTCATTCCCTGTCACGCCCACCGTTGAACTTGAACACACGCGAGGTCATTACACATGTGAGGTCATCAGTCGCCTAAACGCAGTGATACCCTTGCGCCAGGGATCACCGGTTGGTGTCAGGTAACCGGCCACCTTGCGCAGCCGGCGAGAAGTGCCAATGCTACCGGCCTGGAGCACGGACAGATGGGCACTGCCTCTAAACCCGTTTAGCACACCGAATGTTCGTGGGGAACCCAGTGCTAAAATATTCACAGACGACCTAATTTGGGCTCAGGGAAGCAGAGCAGCTACCTTGGTGTGATCTCTTGAAAGTCATCCCTCAAGTCAATCTTTTGTCGGCTGACAGATCCTACCTAACTACAAAGGGGGGGGGGGTGGGGGCACGTGCCCTGTCGCACTCTTCACTCGGTCGGTCGCTTTCTCCGGACTGCGACCACCACGGCCCCGGTTCAGGGACCTCCAGCCTCTCACTGGTGTGTTGCAATGATTTTATATGTTCATACGAGGAAAATAAGCATTGTCTGTTTAATATCTAAATGTTACTTAAAATGTTATGATGCTATTGACTTATAAGTGAGTTATAATTGATTTATCACTATGTTCATGTGAGGAAAATATGCGCTGTATGTTTAATATTAAATTCATTAGATAAACACTTTTAGAAACAAAATTGAGTGTATTAGCCAGTTATAAGTGACTTATAGTTGACTTATCATCTATATTCCGGTTGATATCAACACCCACACTGCCCCCCCCCCACTCCCCGGCCGGTCCGCAAAAATATTGTCAACATTAAACTGGTCCGCAGTGCAAAAAAGGTTGGTGACCCCTGCTCACTACAGTCCCTGCCTATACTTAGGGAGTAGAAATACAGTCAGATGATCAGAATTTCCAAAGTGAGGGCATGGAATAGCACGGTAAGTGCTCTTGATTGTGGTGTAACAGTGGTCCAGTGTGTTGGGTCTCTCTGGTACTAAAAGTGATTGTTGGTAATGAGTAGAGACTTTTTCAAGCCGCCCTGGTTAAAATCCCCCAGAATGATGGGAGAGGATATAGGATGTTTTACATTTGTTGATAACATCACTCACTGTGTCTAGAGACAGTTATTCAACATACTGGTTAGATCAAAAAAATTGCATAATACAGTTTTGCTTCAGAATAAACATTGAAGTCATGGAGACTTGTACCAGACTAATATTGAGGATAGGTGTAGGTTATTTGATATTCAACTAATATTTGAGTATTATTGTTCGATTAAACATTCTTTCTTGTTTACAAAATTCATTATTGGTTATATATAAGAAGTATGTGAATGGCATACATTATTATGACACCACATCATAAGTGTGTGCCTCACTAGAAGAAGTAGTAAGAGATTTTCTGTCCTCGGGCTCCTGAGCTTTTCTTTCAATTAATTTTTTAAGTTTCAGAACATAACAATGGCAACAAGTAAGTTTCAAAATGTTCCCAAAACAACAACCTACCTGTTGAAGTGCAGCACGTTATTTCTTCACAAGGGTAAAAGAAAGAGATGTTCAAGTTTAAAAAAGCGCTGAGTAGTTTTTTTCTTTTGAAGCACTGTGAAACATTCAAGTTTAAAAAAAGAGGCAGTAAGTGGGCAAAATTCATGGGTTCATAAAGAGTGAGTACTGGTTGATAATAATAATAAATTTAAAAAAGCAGAAATACAGGCTATATCAGAAAGATAGATGTGTTCGATTGCACCAAAGATAACTAGTTGATGTATACTGAACAAATTGAGCAGTATTTTAAAACAAATGGAAAAGGCAATGAGAAATCAGTGCCAGTTTTGCTGAGTGCAAATGGTGCAAGACCATGCAGTTTGCTTAGAAATTTAACTGCTATAACAAAACCAGCCGAAGTGAGCTTTCCTGATACTGTGAACATAATGCAGAAGCACTTAGAACTGAAATGATTGTTGATTGCAGAACATTTTAGATTTTATAACTGGACTCAAAAGGAAGGGGAGTCCATTTTAGTGTATGTGATTGAACTGAAGAGATTGTCCAAGCATTGCAAGTTCAGTGATAGACTTAATAATGCAATGAGAGATCATTTAGTTTGACGAAACTTAAGAAGAAATCATTCAAAAACAGCTCCTAACTCAAGCACAACTTACATTTAAAAGAGCAGTTGAAATTGCTGTATCAATAGAAAGAGAAGCTAGAGACAAAGTTGAGTTGCAGTCAGGAATGAAAGTGACCGTGAACAAAATTGCAATATTTAAACAGAAGCTAGCCTGGCCAAACAAATTGTGGTACCATTGTGGCAGGGGATCACAAACATCAGACCATTGTAGATTTAAGGGTGAAACTCAAACATGTTAAGGGTAAAATGGTGTTAAGCGAAAATGCAGCATCCCAGTTTTACAAAGCCTGTCCGGTTGCTTATACCATCTGTGAAAAGTAGGCAGCAAGCTAGATTGTGTGGAGGCTGAAGGAGTTATTTGCAAGGTTGAGTGGAGCCCACGGGCAATGCCAGGTGTCCCAGTAGCCAAGAGGAGTGGGTCTGTCAGGATCTGTAGTGATCTAAGTTTGCCATCAACCCAGAACGGAAAGTAGATCAATACCTTCTGGCCAGGGTAGAGGACATCTTTGCAAACCTTTCTGGAGGTGAACACTTCAGCAAAGTGGACCTACATGAGGCCTACCTACAGCAGGAGATGGAAGAAGAGTCCGAAGTGTTTCTCACCATGAACACTCACAAAGAGCTTGATCGCTATAATTGGACTTTTTTTTGGAAAAGAATCTGCACCTGCACTCTGGAAGAAAGCTACGGACCAGGTGCTGCAATACTGCCCAGGCACTCAGTGTTACCCAGACGACATCATTGTTACCAATAAAGATGACAAGGAACGTCTGCAAAATCTGAAGAACGTGATAAAAAGATTACAAGATTATGGGCTCTTTAAACCAAGCTTCACATTGTGATCAGATTGTGGACTGAGAAATTTCAGGCAGCGATGGAGTCCAAAGGATGTGTCACAGTTGTGGTCTTTTATAGGATTTGACTATTACTATAACCAGTTCCTGCCAAACCTGGCTACTGCGCTCCAATCCTTGAACTCGTTACTATGGATTGGGAAGAAGTCGCAAAGGACAAAACAGTGTGAGGTGGCTTTCCAAAAGGCAAAGGAAACGATGATGTCAGACACTGCAGTCACACATTATGATCCACATTGTCCAATGATGGTTGCCTGTGACACCTCACTTTAAGGTAGAGGTGCAGTCATGTCACATGTTATGAGTATAGAAGTGAACACCCCATAGCCTTTGCATCACATTCCCCTACTGTTGCAGAGAAGAATTATGCACAGATTGACAGAGAGGCCCTGAGTCTGGTTTGGGGTGCAAAACGTTTCAACCAGCACTTGTATGGGAGAGAGTTTACCCTCATTACTGATCATCAACCACTAGAGTCTGTTTTCAATCCACAGAAGGGTGTTGCACTAACAGCAATGGCACAAATACAGAGATGGAATCGATTTCTAGGAGGACACAATTACAAAATCAAATTCAAGAGGATAACTAATCATGGAAATGCTGATGGATTTTACCGTTTACCCTTAGAAAAGGAAATACATGAAAAATTTACAAAAGAGGACATTCCTCTACATATTCTCCCTAACACAAATCAAAAGTCTCCCTATCGTGCTAGGGATGATCCAAAGGGAAACCAGAAAAGATCCCATATTGTCTCGGGTCTACATGGCAATCCAAAACAGCTGGAACGTGCAGACAGAATTCCAGATCCCCCACATTCGCTGTGATAATCTTGCCCTTGAGGGAGGTTGCTTTATGTGGGGATTAAGAGCTATTGTATCATCCAAGCTGAAAGCTGAAGTTTTGGAGGAGTACGAGCCAGCTATCTAGGTGTGGTCAAAATGAAGGCATTAACTCAAAGCTTTATCTGCTGGCCTGGAATAGATCTGCAGATCAAACAGTTTGCCATGCATTGTTTGGGATGCTAGCATATCCAGAAGATGCCAAGAACAGTACCTTTCCATCCCTGGGAATGGCCTGCATTGCCCTGCCAGAGGATTTGTGTGGATTTTGTCCGACCATTCATGGGCACGAGTTTCTAGGTAGTAGTGGATACAGCTACAAGATGGCCAGAAGTGTTGCCAATAGCCTCCACCCCAGCCTTGCACACTGTTCATGTGTCAAGAAGCATCTTCTCAAGGACTGGTGTTCCAGAACACTTAGTCAGTGACAATGGACCATAGTTTGTTGTGGAACAGTTTCTGTCATTCCTGAAATTGAATGGAATGCATTTGCACTGTACTACCCAGCTTGGCAGAATGTTTTGTCCAGAGTCTAAAAAAAACACTACGAGCAATGTCAGCAGAAAACACTGACCCTGAATCAGACGTTTATCAACTTCCTCCTGGCATATTGCAATGCAGTACACTCGACAACCAACAGCTTACCAGTTATACGGTTCCTTGGCTGCCCCTTGTGCTCAAACTTGGATCTCCTCAAAACCATTTGCAGAAGGAGTTTGCAGGACAAACAGCAGGGACAAATTGAGGACTCTTCAGACAAGTAGGTTCAATGTTTCACTCCTGGCGAGGAACCACAAAGATGATCAAAGTGGTTACATGGAAAGATCAAGGACAGATCTGGACCACTCTTCTATGCACTGGAAATTGCATCTCAAGACAACACGTTGATCACTCGAGGACAGCAGGATTAATTGTTAGAGAAAAAAGGTGCCCAGAGTTGTCAGAACTAGTTCCTGCAGTCCCAGAGTTGACTGCTACAACCACTATGGAGGAGGCCCCAGAACCTGAGCTTGTTTCACTGCCATTCAGGAAAGATGTTATCCCACAAGAGTAAGAAATCTTCCTCAGCGATGAAATCTTTAGGCCTGAATAGGTCAACTTAAAATTTACTATGCTGTGGATGTCTATACAATCATTGTATTATATAGTGTTACTCATATAGTATATTCAATATGTTACATATTCTACCAGTCCATCAGACTGCTTAACTCACGCTGATACGACTGTATTTCTAGATTATTTTGACTATCCTGTTGTACATACTATTTATTTTAAATTACTATAAATTGCACATTGCACATTTAGATGGAGGCATAATGTCAAGATTTTACTCCTCATGTATATGAAGGATGTAAGTAATAAACTCAATTCAATTCGATTCAATATTTAAGTTGAGATGCATTCCACATTGAGTTGGAGTTTATAGCTAAGCAGGGAGGAGTGTTGTGTATTTAATGTTTCAGCAATATTTGAGTAATCTTGTAAATACATTATTTGATTAAACGTTCTTTGCTGTTTACATAATTCATTATAGGTTATATGCTAGAAGTATGTGAATGGCATACATTATTGCACCACCACATCATATGTGAGCACCTCACTAAAATAAGGAACAAAAAGCTAATAGGTGAATATCTTGGCTCCTGTGTTTTCTTTCAATTAATTTGTGGAGTTACAAATCATAATACAGGGCTCTGTGCTTATTCCCCTGTTCTAATCTGTTTACTCCCATCATTGAGTGGTCATACTTATGCTCCTATATCATCCTATATTGTTTGTAATATACATAAACGATCTGGATGATGGGGTGGTAAATTGGATTAGTAAGTATGCTAATGATACTAAGGTAGGAGGTGTTGTGGATAATGAGGTGGGTTTTCAAAGCTTGCAGGGAGATTTATGCCGGTTAGAAGAATGGGCTGAACGTTGGCAGATGGAGTTTAATGCTGAGAAGTGTGAGGTTCTACATTTTGGCAGGAATAATCCAAATAGAACATACAGGGTAAATGGTAGGGCATTGAGGAATGCAGTGGAACAGAGAGATCTAGGAATAACAGTGCATAGTTCCCTGAAGGTGGAGTCTCATGTAGATAGGGTGGTGAAGAAGGCTTTTGGAATGCTGGCCTTTATAAATCAGAGCATTGAGTACAGAAGTTGGGATGTAATGTTAAAATTGTACAAGGCATTGGTAAGGCCAAATTTGGAATATTGTGTACAGTTCTGGTCACCGAATTATAGGAAAGATATCAATAAATTAGAGAGAGTGCAGAGACGATTTACTAGAATGTTACCTGGGTTTCAGCACTTAAGTTACAGAGAAAGGTTGAACAAGATAGGTCTCTATTCATTGGAGCGTAGAAGGTTGAGGGGGGATTTGATCGAGGTATTTAAAATTTTGAGAGGGATAGATAGAGTTGACGTGAATAGGCTGTTTCCATTGAGAGTAGGGGAGATTCAAACGAGAGGACATGATTTGAGAGTTAGGGGGCAAAAGTTTAAGGGAAACACGAGGGGGTATTTCTTTACTCAGAGAGTGATAGCTGTGTGGAATGAGCTTCCTGTAGAAGTAGTAGAGGCCAGTTCAGTTGTGTCATTTAAGGTAAAATTGGATAGGTATATGGACAGGAAAGGAGTGGAGGGTTATGGGCTGAGTGCGGGTAGGTGGGACTAGGTGAGATTAAGAGTTCGGCACGGACTAGGAGGGCCAGAATGGCCTGTTTCCGTGCTGTGATTGTTATATGGTTATATCTACAGACTCACCAATGACAACATTGCTGTTTGCTGAATCACAGGTGGTGTCGAGTCCATGCACAAGAATGAGATCAAACACCTGGGTGAATGGTGCTACAATGACCTCTCACTACATCAATAAAGCCAACGAACTAATCAAGAAAGAAATCTAGTGACCATGTGCCTGTTGTCTTTGGTGGGTCCGAATTGGAAAGAGTTAGCAACTTCAAATTTATGGGTGCTACTGTCTTGAATGACCTTTCTTAGGCTCCACACATAGGCACAACCATGAAGAAGATATACCAGTGCTACTATTTCCTTAGAAAGCTTAAGAGTCTTGTAAACTTTTGTGTCTCTGGAACTACCATGTATTTATGTCTCATTGTGTTTTGTTTCACTAGTGTCTTGTTTTGCATAGTCTTTTTTTTCACTGTCTTGTATAACTCATCTGCAATTTAGCAAGAAGGTGTTTAAAAAGGTTTTTTTGTTATCCTAGTATCCCACTGTGGTGCGTGGCCAAGTGGACTAGCGATCTGAAGGTTGTGAGTTCGAGGTCCAGCCGAGGCAGCGTTTTGTGTCCTTGAGCAAACCACTTAACTACACATTGCTCCAGTCCACCCAGCTGAAAATGGGTACTGGCAAAATGCTGGCCGTTAACCTTGTGATAGACTGGCGTCCCATCCGGGGGGTGGGGGGGAGTCTCGTACTCTCAGTCGCTTCGCGCCACGGAAACAGGCATAAGCACTGGCCTGATGAGCCTATAAGGCTCGGGACAGACTTTAACTTTAACTGGTATCCCACCATATTTGCACAAACGACAATAAAATTGAGTTGGCAGCCTAAGGTCCATTTTCTCTGGAGTGGACGTGATTGAGGTACATAAAATAATGTGGGGTATAGACAGGAAAGACTTCAGGAAACTTTTCCTCTTCTCAGAGCTGGGGAAAACTAGAAGATACAGATTTAGTGTAAGGATTAGGAAATTTAGCGGAGACTTGATCGGATCTTTTTCGCCTAGTCAGTGGTGTGTACCTGGTATCACTGCCAAGAAGAGTGGTAAAAGTAGAGCTGCTGACAACTTTTGGCAGTTATCTGGGCAAGGACTTAATCATCGAGGCATAGAAAGCTACAGGCCAAGTGCTGGAAGATGGGATTACTATGGATGGGTGTCTACCAGTTGACATGAACAAGGTAAGCCTAATGATCTGTTTCTGTGCAGTAAATCCATGATTTCATTATATTAAAAAACTGCAGCTGATAGAAATATGAAGTGAATACACAAAGAACAGTTTTTTTAATATGTAGGTGCACTCATTGCCTGCTTAAGGTGTATGGTACTGACGAAGTTCGGAATGACTATTAAATATAATGCAATTGTTTTGCTATTTCCTATTTATCTATTAAAGAAGATAATTCATACAAAAAGGTAATTCCCAAGATTAGGTATTATAGATGAGGAATGTTGAATTGGATAGCCAGAAATGGTTCACAAGAAAATAAACCAGTCAAACAAATCAGTTTTGGATGCATTTGAGGCTATTCACCAAAATGGTGAGAGTTAATAGCTGAATGTAGTTATAGTTTTATTTGTTAGCATTCATGAAACAAGATGTATTTGAAACTAGAAATCTATCTACTATGGGTCCTGATGGTCAAGTAAATGAGCACTAGAGATCAGTTACTGAATTGAACAGGCCAGCAAAGCCTTAGTTTTAAACTTTGTTTACCTGTCTATGCCCAAACTAAAATAAGTGCACAATACTTCACATTCAGTTGTCAGGTAATGGCAGACTAGCCATTGTTAACCAACAAACCTCAACAGCAAAGTTTGTATTGAGGATGTCTGAAGAAACTTTGGTTAAGTTCTCTGTAGTTACTAGTTTTGATATCTGCACAATGGGTAATACAGGATGATCAGGGATCTGTTTAAGTCATGTGTAAATGTCCTTTCAATTAATAAGGCACAACCATGAAATTTATTTCATTAGCTGTAAATTACCTTTGGAAGCTCAGAGGCTGTGACATGTTAATGCAATAAATGCAAGGTTAATCATTTTTCTTTCCTTTCATTCTGTGTATTTATCTATATTTTTAATGTCAGTGGTGTGAATAAGGTGGAGTTGCTGCTTCATATTGCACAGATTTCAACACTGGAAATTGGAAGTGAAGAGGGTATTTGTTAGCAAAAGGATTTAAAGGTTCTTCACTCTGCTTCTCCTTGATTTGTTTCATAAGAAAGCACGGTGTGAAACACTAATATTTTCACAATAGAAATTGTAACTGAAACTATGTGAACAAATCAGCATGTATTGTATTATTCTCTGCATCAGGCCTCTCAACCCTGGTCATAGAGTTAAGAATCTGAAAAGTACTGCACAGAAACAGGCCCTTTGGCCCATCTAGTCCATGCCAAACCATTTACGCTACCTACTCCCATTGATCTGCACCGGGATCATAGCCCTCCATACCCCTACCATCCATGTACCTATACCAACTTCTCTTCAATGTCGAAATTGAGCTTGCATGCTTCACTTGTAGAGACAGCTCGTCCCACACTCCCATGACTCTCTGAGTGAAGAAATTTTCACTCATGTTCCCCTTAAATTTTCACCTTTCACCCTTAACTCATGATGCTTTTTTCTTTTTATATCTTTTTATTAATTTTAAACAAACGTAAGAGAAACATAGATACAGAGAGTTTGAGAATACATAATTAATAGGTTAAAGTATTAATACAAATAGATGATAATCCATATATAATAACCTCCCAAACTCATAGTGATTACAAAAAAAGGAATAAATAAGAAAAAAAACTCCTCCAAAAAAAACCTAACCAACATGGGCCATTGCATTATGTCAAATATACACAGCAGCGTCAATAACTCCGTACCTCCATCCAAGTAATTAAGGATAATAAAAGTAAGGTTTAGGAAAAGTCAGTTTAGCTCATATGAAAATGTTGAATAAATGGTCTCCAAGTTTCTCCAAATTTAATTGAAGGGTCAAAAACAACACTTCTAATTTTTTCTAAACTCAAATAAATAGTTTGAGAAAACCACTGAAATATGGGTGGAGGATTAATTTCTTTCCAATTCAGTAGGATAGATCTTCTAGCCATTAACGTAACAAATGCAATCATCCACCAAGCTGAGGGGGATAAACAACTATTATCCACCATTGGTAAACTGAAAATTGCAGTAATAGGATGCGGTTGCAATTTAATATTCAGAACTTTTGAAATAATACCAAAAATATCTTTCCAATAATTTTGCAAGCAAGGGCAAGACCAAAACGTGGCTCAATGAAGCAACTTCAGAATGACATCTGTCACAGGTTGGATTAACATAAGAATAAAATCGAGCAAGTTTATCCTTAGACATATGAGCCCTATGTACAACCTTAAATTGTATTAAGGCATGTTTAGCACAAATAGAAGAAGAATTGACTAATTGTAAAATTTTCTCCCACTGCTCAGTGGGTATAAGACAATGAAGCTCTTTTTCCCATTCCTTCTTAATTTTTCCTGATACTTCTGGCTGTATTTTCATGATCATATTATAAATGATGGCTACTAAACCCTTCTGCAAGGATTCAGAGCTAAAAAAATTTCTGTAATGTCCATTGGACATAATTTCGGAAAAAACTGTAACATATTATTCAAGAAATTTCTAACTTGCAAGTATCTAAAAAATGAGTTTTAGGCAAATTATATTTATTAGATAGCTGTTCAAAGGACATAAAACTATCGTCTAAAAAAAATCATGAAAACATGTTATACCTTTTGTTTTCCATAATACAAAGGCTTGATCCATAAAAAAGGGCCGGAAAAAAAGTTAGATATAATAGAGCTTGATAAGATAAACTTATTCAAGTCAAAGAATTTACGAAATTGAAATCATATTCGTAATGTATGTTTAACTATAGGATTGGTTATTTGTTTATTCAATTTAGATAAAGCAAAAGGAAGCGAAGATCCTAAAATAGAAAACAATGAGAAGTTTTGTACAGATTTACATTCCAAATTTACCCATTGTGGGTAAATATAATCCATTCTTGTGTCCAAAATATTAAATATCGAATATTAACTGCCCAATAGTAAAATCTCAGGTTTGGCAAAGCCAAACCACCCTCCTTCTTAGGCTTCTGTACATATTTTTTACTTAATCTAGGATTTTTATTCTGCCACACATATGAGGATATTTTGGAGTCAATAATATCAAAAAAAGATTTAGGAATAAAAATTGGTAATGCTTGGAATAAATATAAAAATTTGGGTAATACTATCATCTTAATAGCATTAATTCGACCAACCAATGACAAAGATAATGGGGACAACTCATGATGTTTAGTTGTAATCCCACCCACCCTCAGTGGAAAAACCCTGCTTGCATTTACTCTCTCTATACCCCTCATAATTTTGTATAGCTCTATCAAATCTCCCTTCAATCTTCTATGTTCCAAGGAATACAGTCCTAACCTATTCAATCTTTCCATATAACTCGAGTCCTCCAGACCCGGCAACATACTTGTAAAATTTTCTCTGTACTCTTTCAACCATATTTACATGTTTCCTGTAGGTAGGTGATGAAAGCTGTACTCAATACTCCAAATTAGGCCTCACCAATGTCTTATACAACTTCAACATAACATCCCATCTCCTGTGCTCAGTACTTTGATTTAGGAAGGCCAATTTTCCAAAAGCTTTCTTTATGACCCTGTCTACCTGCGATGCCACTTTCCATGAATTACGGACCTGTATTCCCAGATCCTTTTGTTCTACCACACTCCGCAGTGCCCTGCGTGCGTGGGTACGTGGGTAAGACCTACCCTGGCTGGCCCTCTCAAAGTGCAACACCTTGCACTTGTCTGCATTACGTCCTATCTGCCAATTTTCAGCCCATTCTTCCAGCTGGTCTAGATCCTGCTGCAAGACACAACAGCCTTCCTCACTGTCCACTACACCCCCAATCTTGGTGTTATCTGCAAATTTGCTGATCCTGTTAACCACATTATCATCCAGATTGTTGATATAGATGACAAGCAAGAATGGACCCAGCACTGATCCCTGCAGAACTCCACTAGTCACAGGCCTCCAGTCAGAAGGACAACCATCTACTACCACGTTCTGGCCTCTCCCACAAAGCCAATGTCTAATCTAATTTACTACCTTATTTTGAATGCCGAGCGACTGAACCTTCTTGACCTACCTCTCATGTGGGACCTTGTCAAATACCTCTTTAAAGATCACGTAGACAACTTTAACTGCCTTGCCTTCATCAACTTTCCTGGTAATTTCCTAAAAAAAACTCTGTACAATTGGCACACACAGAATGCTGGTGGAACACAGCAGGCCAGGCAGCATCTATAAGGAGAAGCACTGTCGACGTTTCGGGCTGAGACCCGTCATCAGGACGTCTCAGCCTGAAACGTCGACAGTGCTTCTCCCTATAGATGCTGCCTGGCCTGCTGTGTTCCACCAGCATTTTGTGTGTGTTGTTGTTTGAATTTCCAGCATCTGCAGATTTCCTCGTGGTTGCTCCATACAATTGGTTTTATTTGGTCTACCACGCACAAAGCCATGCTGACTATCCTTAATCAGTCCCTGTTTATCCAAATACTTATATGTCTGGTCCCTCAGAATACCTCCCAATAACTTTCTCACTACTGACGTCAGGCTCACTGGCCTGTAATTTCCTGTTTAATTTTAGAGCTTGTCTTCAACAGTGGAACAATTTTGGCTGTCCTCCAATCCTCTAGTACCTCACTTGTAGCTAAGGATGATTTAAATATCTCCGCTAAGGCCCTGGCAATTTCTGCACTTGCCTCCCACAGGGTCCAAGGGAACACCGTGTTAGGCCTTGGGGATTTCTCCACCCAAAATTACCTCAGGACAGCAAATACCTCCTTTTCTCTAATCTGTATCGGGTCTATGAAGTTGATGCCGCTTTGCCTCACTACTATATATTCTGTGTCCTTCTAAGTAAACAGAGATGCAAAGGTTTTATTTAAGATCTCCCTAACTCTTTTGACTCCAGCCATTCCAATCTCTCAGAGGACCAATTGTGTCCCTTGCTATCCTTTTGCTCTTCACATATTTGTAGAATTCCCTAGAATTCTCCATCACCTTGTCTGCTAGGGCAAACTCATGTCTTCTTTTAACCCTCCTGATTTCTTTCTTAGGCATTCTCTTGCATTTCTTATACTCCATTAGTACTTCGTTTATTCCTTCCTGCTTATACATGCAATGCACCTCCTTTTTTTTCTTAACCAGGGCCTCAATATCTCTTGAAAACCAAGGTTCCCCACACCTGTTACCTTTCCCTTTTATTCTGACAGGCACATACAAGCTTTGTACTCTCAGAATTTCACTTTTGACGGCCTCCCACTTAGCAAGTACACATTTGCCAGAAAACAGCCCGTCCCAATCCATAATAACACAAAATGCTGCCAGAACTCAGCAGGCCAGACAGCATCTATGGGAGGAGGTAGTGATGACGTTTCGGGCTGAAACCCTTCATCAGGAGTGAAGTAACATGGGATGGTCGAGGGGGGATAATTAGTGGGGGGAGGGATGAAGTAGAGAGCTGGGAAGTGATAGGCTGGAGGGAAATGGGCTAGGGCGAAGGTGGAGAATTAGGGGAAATAAAAGAGAAAGAAAGGTAGGGCTGGGGGGAGATTATAGTGAGGGGGGAAAAGAGAGAGAAAGAGAACCAGACTAAAATTATAGATAGGGGTGGGGTAAGGGGGGGGGGCAGGGGTATCAACGGAGGTCTGTGAGTTGAATGTTCATGCCGGCAGGTAGGAGGCTACCTAGGCGGGAGATAAGGTATTGCTCCATCAACCTGCCCGTGGCCTCATCTTGACGGTAGAGGAGGCCATGGACAGACATGTCGGAGTGGGAGTGGTCTGTGGAATTGAAGTGTGTGGCCACAGGGAGATCCCGCCACTGCTGGAGGACTGAGCGCCGGTGTTCGGCGAAACAGTCTCCCAGTCTGCGGCGGGTCTCCCCAATGTATAAATGGCCACATCGGGAGCAACAGATACAGTATATCACCCCAGTTGACTCACAGGTGAAGTGGTGCCTCACCTGAAAGGACTGTCTGGGGCCTAGGATGGTGGTGAGGGAAGAAGTGTGGGGGCAGGTGTAGCACTTCTTCTGTCTGCAGGGATGAGTGCCCGGAGGAAGGTCGGTGGGGAGGGATGGGGAGGATGAATGGACAAGGGAGTCGCGTAGGGAGCGATCCCTGCGGAAAGCCGAGAGTGGGGGGGATGAATGGACAAGGGAGACGCGTAGGGAGCGATCCCTGCGGAAAGCTGAGAGTGGGGGGGGGAGGGGAAGATGTGTCTGGTGGTGGGATCACGTAGGAGGTGGTGGAAGTTACGGAGGATTATGAGTTGGATCTGTAGGCTGGTAGGGTGATAGGTGAGGACCAGGGGGACTGGTGGGCTGGCGGGGGGATGGGGTGAGGGCAGAGGTGCGTGAAATACAGGAGACGCGATGGAGGGCAGAGTTGATAGTGGACGAAGGGAAGCCCCTTTCTTTAAAAAAGGAAGACATCTCCTTTGTCCTAGAATGAAAGGCCTCATCCTGAGAGCAGATGCGGCGGAGGCGGAGGAAATGAGAGAAAGGGATAGCATTTTTGCGGGAGACAGGGTGGGAGGAGGAATAGTCTAGGTAGCTGTGGGAGTCTGTAGGTTTGTAGTAGACATCGGTGGATAGGCTGTCTCCAGAGATAGAAATAGAAAGATCTAGAAAGAGGAGGGAGGTGTCAGAAATAGACCAGGTGAATTTGAGGGTGGGGTGAAAGTTGGAGGCAAAGTTAATGAAGTCGATGAGCTCAGCATGTGTGTAGGAAGCAGCGCCGATGCAGTCGTCGATATAACCTAAGAAAAGAGGAGGACAGATCCCGGTGTAGGCTCGGAACACAGATTGCTCCACGTGGCTGACAAAGAGGCAGCTGTAGCTAGGACCCATGCGGGTGCCCATCCACACTTGCCAGTTCCTTCCTGATATCATCAAAATTGGCCTTTCTCCAATTTAGAATGTCAGCCCAAAGACTGGACCTTCTTTTTAGCATATTTCTTTGAAACAAATGGCGTTGTGGTCACTGAGTGCAAAGTTTTCCTCTACACAAACTTTTGTCACTTGCCAAGTCTCATTCCCTAATAGCAGATCAGGCATTGCACACTCTCCCATTGGTTAAGGAAACTTCCCTGAACACATATGACAAACTCTAACCCATCTAGTCCTTTTACAGTGTGAGAGTCCCAGTCAATATGTGGAAAGTTAAAACAACCTACTATAACAAACATGTTTATTGCAATAGTCTGCGATCTGTCTGCAAATTCATTACTTTAAATCCCTCGGACTGTTGGGTGATCTGTAATATAGACACATTAACATGGTCATACCGTTCTTATTTCTCAGTTCCACCTATAATGCCTCACTTGATGAGTTCTCCAGTCTGTCCTGACTTAGCATTGCCGTGACATTTTCTGTGATTTCACCCCTCCTCCTTTAATCCCTCCCGTGCTGTCACATTTAAAACAATGGAACCTGGGAATATTGAGCTGCCAGTCCTGCCCCTCCTGCAGCCAAGTCTCACTAATGGCTAAAATTCCAGGTGTTGGCCAATGCCCCAATGAACTTCAATAAAAAAAATAAATTACACAAAAAAAACGCAGCTCAGGACATTAGTCGCACTATGTGGGAAAGGTCAAGGGCTGGAGAAGAAAGAGTCTGAAAGGAGAGGAGAGTGGACCATAGGAGAAAGAGAAAGAGGAGAGGAACCAGGGGTAAGTAATAGGCAAGTGAGAAGAGATAAAAAGGTCAGACTGAGGAATAGAAGGTGGGGCGGGGGGGGGGGGGGGGGTCAGGAAGCTGTTCACCAGAGAGAGAAATCGATATTAATGCCATTAGGTTGGAGGGTACGCAGACGGAATATAAAGTGTCGCTCCTCCACCCTGACAGTGGTCTCACCTTTGCTCCTGCAACTCTAGTTTAAACCCACCGTGGAGCACCAGCAAACATTCCCTCTAGGATATTCGCCCCCTTCCAGTTCAGGTGCAAACCTTCTCTTCTGTACAGGCCCCACCTTCCCTGGAAAAGAGCCCAATGATCCAAAAATCTGACACCCTCCCTCCTACACCAACCCAGTAGCCATGTGCTAAACTTTATAATGGTCTACCATTCAGTAAGATTATGATTTTCCTGACTGATTCCTTAAAAATGTTGATTCCCCATTAGTCCAAAAATCTGTTTATCTCATCGTTGAATGTATTTAATGTTTCATCCAAAGCTGTCTGGGGTAGAGAATTCTGATCTGTTTGAGAGAAGAAGTTCCTCCTCATCTGATTACTTGAGTTGTTGATGCCATATCATGATGCAATGTCCTCTAGTTCTCGGTTTTCCCAGCAGGGGGAAATATCCTCACAGCAAACAACTCTCTCATAGGCTTGAACAGTTCAATAAGATCACCAGTCATTCTTCTAAAGTCCAGAGAGTATTCTGCCCAATCTTTCCTCATGAGACAACCATCTCATCCCAGGAATAAATAGAGTAAACTTTTCCACATTCCTTTAAGCAAAGTGAAACCTCGAAGTAAAGGGATCAAAACTGTACACACTGCTCTTGGTTTGATTTTACTGTAAGTCTGCGCAACTTCATAAGTATTTTTCAAACTCCACTGTTAAAATTTTATGACAATGAGATTTCTTCTTTGCTACTCAATTTTTCTCCCCTCCTTTCCAGGAAGAATTTGAAAGGACTGAGATGCCCAGGAAGGAGGTGCGCAGGAGAGAAACAGACTGGATAAAGGAGCAGAAGAGGTGAGTGAGGTGCAGAGAAACGAGTGGGAAACCGAGGAGAGAGTCGTGCTTTGGAGGCATTCACTGGGAAGAGTCACGCTGGAGAGGTACGCAGAGAAGAGATGTGGGCAGCAGTAAGAAGCTTGGAGAAAGGAGCACTTGAATGAAACAGACAAGACAGAAATGCACTGGAGAATGGTGTACAGGGGCAAGGTACACTAGGGAGATATGTTGGAGGATGGAGAACAGGGGGAGGGCACTGAGGCAGGAGCACAGATATGAGATGGGCGAGGAGATGAGTGGAAAGAGGAGCTGCAAGTATTAACAGGACAGAGATGCACAGTGTGTGGTGCTGTGAGAAGAGCGGCATTGGGGAGGTGCAGGGATGAACTGGACTGGAGAACGCTCACAAGGGAACGGTGCGCAGGAACAGGAAGGTGGTGCAGAGTCAAGAGTGCTATGCTGGAGAGCTGTGCACTTACGTTGCTTTGCACTGGACTCAAGCTCGCTGGGGAGAGGTGAACTAGAGACAGGATTGAGGTCCACAGCAAAACGTGTATTGTAAAGAGGTAGACAGACATGAGTACATAGGAGAGTGTTTAACTAAGAGAGTGGTGCTGGAGAGAAGTAAACTGTAGTGAGGTTCACAGCAGTGAGAATTACTGCTGAGTTGTATAGTTGGGGCTTTGACATAAGACCAACTGATAGTTGCACTTGAATCAGCTTCACTGTGATAAGGTGCACCACAGGGCGCATTGGATGCAGGTTAGAAAAGAGGATCCAACACACAGATTAGTTGACGAGATTGAGGTTCAGATCCTTTAAGCCACTGAAGGAGCAGTGCTTCCACATAGCATGTCTTGGAAAATGGTGACAGTGAACGGTAGCTTCCTAGAGCAAGAGTTTGTTAATTGTCCAGCTCAAGACTCAGAAGGGCACAATACCCTGATTTTCTTTCTTTGTCACTGCACCTTTCAAGGGCTCTACCGGAGTCCTTTCGAGTGGTACAGGAACTGCTGCGCACGCATAATACCTGCGACTAATGGAATCTGGTTATGTAAATATCATATGATAAAGAGGAACCAAAATCAGAGAGAACTTTTCTTCACTACTGGTGGATTTACAAACTTCTAGATGCCATCAGTTGTACACAAACGGTAACCACAGGCTTTATAACCCACAAAGGGTATTTTTCCATCATTGCTGGGGAGTAAGCTGAAGGAGAGTTTCATGTGGATTCCATTATAGCTATTATTATCCAAAGATAAGCTAGCCACCTGTTATCATTCCTGGAAAGAGATACAAGTTCTCAAGTTGAGGGATACGCACTTCTCCTTTAAATCATGATACTTGTGAAGAGCTCCACATGTGGGGCACAGGAACACCTTCTGTTTGTGTAAAGAAATTTTTGAAAGAAAATTACGTGAAAATATTTTCCTACAACCAAAGGCAATATTTAGCATTGTCACTATTAATATATTCAGGTTTGCAATGATATGGGTGTGGTGAACTAGATATACCTGTCTGACTGCTCCTGTGGCTCCTCCCACAGACCCTGCTGACTGCTCCTGTGGCTCCTCCCACAGACCCCTGTATAAAGGCAACTGTGGTCTGCTGCTCTCCCTCATTTTCCCAGGATGTAGTGTTGTTCTTCAGTCAATAAAAGCCGATATCTCACTTCCTAAGTCTCAGCGTGAGTTATTGATGGTGCATCAATGGGTCATTTTGGTTGGAAAGCATCACCTAGTTTATGCTACTCAGACGCTTAGTGCAACAAACGATTGTGGCAGTAGCACTGCAAAGCAGCTTTCACCAAAGGGACTTTGTATAGGTCATGCATCATTTGTTGATGTTGCAGATGTTGGAGTTGGCTTGGATTAACAAGAGGAAATCTGCAGATGCTGGAAGCCCAAACAGGGGATGCAAAATGCTGGAAGAACTCAACAGGCCAGGCGGCATCTATAGAAAAGAGTACAGTCGATGTTTCGGGCCAAGACTCTTAATCAGCTCTACAGTTGACATTTCGGGCCGAGACCCTTCAGCAGGACAATGGGTAGTTCCTTTTGGCAGATGGCTCGCAATCTCAATCACACAGTAGGACCTCTTTCCTGAACTGATGGTCTCAATATTATAACCATGTTATGAATCAGCAAGGATTGTAGGTGGAGGAGAAAAAACGTTTTCTATACTTATTTTTCTTTGCTGTGAAAATATCGGAAGAGAAGGAGAATCAGTGACCATGTATCAGACCAGCATATACATTGTTGTTTGGACTGTGACACACAGATAAAGTTGGAAATTAAAGCTGTCTTCTCACACTCGGTAACAGTCCCGTCTCTTTCCCTGTGCAATAAACAGTGCTTCAATCAGAACTCTACCTGTAGCACAGTTATCCAATAGATGCTGACATTCAACATGAAACAAATGAAAGGAAATGTTGCAGTAGGTTGGTTAACTTGGTATATTTGGGACCCTTGTACCCACATTCTTCGGTGCCCTACCGTTCATGTGTAAAGCCTGCTTTGTTTGGTCCTACCAAAGTGCAATGCCTCACACTTGTCTTCAGTAAGTTCTATCTGCCATCTTCAGCCTATTTTTCCAGCTGGTCCAGAACCAGATGCAAGCTATGATAGCTTTCATCGCTGTCCACTACACCCGCAATCTTGGTGTTACCTGCAAATTTGCTGATGCAGTTAGCCACGTTAAGATCCAGAACATTGATATAGATGACAAACAACAATGGAGCCAGTACTGATCCGTGTGGCATTCCACCAGTCACAGGCCTCCAGTCAGAGAGGCAACCATCTACTACCACTCTCCGGCTTCTCCCGCAAAGCCAATGTTTAATCCTGTTTATTTGAACGCCAAGCAACTGAACCTCCTTGACCAACCTCCCATGTGGAACCTTGTCAAACACATTGCTAAAATCCACTGCCCCATTAACGTGGTCGTACCTTTCTTATTCCTCAAGTCCACCCATAAAGCCTCACAAGACGAGTTCTCCAGTTCTCCTGACTATGTCATTTTCCCTGACTAGTAACAACACCACTCCCCCCTTAATCCCTCCCTCTATGTCACCTCTAAGACAGTGGAACCCCAGTGTACTGAGCTGCCATCCTGCCCTCCTGTAACCAAGTCTCCCTAATGGCTACATTACTACTGTGCTCTTCAGCCTTTCCTACAACACCTCTTGCATTGAAATGTACACGGCTCAGGAGATTAGTTGCACCATGCTCAACTGAGGTCTGAACAACATCTATCTCCATAACCTCTTCACTATCTGTTCCAGCTCTCTGGTTGCCATCCCTCTGCAAATATGGTTTAACACCCACACACTCCCCCCCGGCTGTTTAAACCCCTTCTCCTTCCTGACTGTCACCTAGTCTCCTGTGTCCTGCACCTTGGGTGTAACTGTCTCTCTACATGTTCCATCTATCACCCCCTCAGCCTCCCGAATGATCGAGAGTTCATCCATTTCCGGCTCCAGTTCTTTAACTTGGAGTGTTAAAAGCTGCAGCTGGATGCACTCCCTGCAGGTGTGGTTGTCAGCGACACTGGAGGTCTCCCTGCCTTCCCACATCCTGCAAGAGGAGCATTCCACTATCCTGCCTGGCAACGCTGCTTTTCTAACTGTGCAAGTATAAAGAAGGAAAACAATGAATAAACTGGGGGCAAAGTATACCTACAGTGTTTTCACATTCTCTTACTCAAGATTCTCCTCGCTGAAGCCTCGAAGCCTCAAAATCAGCACTCACTCTAACACTGTTCACTCCAACAGAGGCCACTCCCTGCCTTACTTTAATTTACTCTTGCCAAACCATCCTGATCACTGATTGGCCACTGCAAAAAAACTTCAAACTTTTGCAAACTGTTTCCTTATGTACTCAGTCGGCGAACCCGAGTGAGCTCCATCTTCTTACACTTCAAATCGCTGATTGCCGCTGCTCAGAACGAGTATAGAAACTTTTGGAAGTGCAACATCACAATTGGGACTCTTTATCATGATTCCAATTAGAGTGTTGAATTCACATTGTAAAACATAATTGCTCTAATTAATTATACCATGAACTTTCATAGAGCTAATGTTATCTAAAGTAATCATATCAATCTTCATGATAACTGTACAGTCTTACCAAATGTTTGATATTTTTATTTATATCATTTCATATTTGAGTTTTTAATATAGCACAGAGTACAATCCTTGTGAACTTCAGTTATGAATAAATGAAACTAATTTGGGATGCTAAGACAATTCACCTCCAGTTACAGAACCTTGTTTCTAATAAAAGCAATGCATACTTCAGTTTATTTCTGAATTTCATTTCCACTGCTTTAAATGGAATTAATTGTGGATGAATAGTACAGGAGTATGACATGTGAAGTTAAAACCAGAAATGTGTGAAGTGCTATACTTTGGAAAGTCACTTTAGAAGCTGGAGTAGAAGGGTAAGGGCAGAATTCTTTACAGTGCGGAGGAACAGAAAAGTCCTGAGGCCCAAGTTCATAGGTCCCTCTAAGTTATCACGCAGTTAGTAGGGTGGTTAAGAAGGTGTGTAGTGTGCTGGTCTTCATTAGTCAGGGCATTGAGTTCCAGATATGCAACGTAATTTTGCAACTCTGGAAAACTCTGAGTAAGACCGTAGGACCATAAACCATAGGAGCAGAATTATGCCATTTGACCCATTGAGTCTGCTCCGTCATTCAATCATGGCTGATCCTTTTCCTCCCCCTCCTCAGCCCCACTTCCCGGCCTTCCTCCCTGTGGTGAACTACATATACCTGTCTGGACACGCCCCCCCCCCCCCCCCGCTGACTGCTCCTGTGGCCCCTCCCACTGATCATGGCTCCTCCCACGGACCCCGGTATAAAGGCGATTGGAGCCTGAGCCCTGGTCTCAGTCTCCAGGATGTAGTGTGGTGGTCAATTGCTGCTTGTTCTTTCTTCCAGCCAATTAAAGCCTTTATCTCACCTCACGTCTCGGAGAGTTATTGATGGTGCATCACTCCCGAAACCTTTGATGTCATGACCAATCAAGAACCTATCAATCTCCTCCTTAAATACACCCAACGACCTGGCCTCCACAGCTGCCCGTGGTAACAAATTCCAGAAATTCACCACCCTCTGGCAAAAGAATGACAGCCAGAGTGACAGCCGACAAGTTTTTCTTCCGGTGCCATTGGCCAATACCAGAGCACAGGAAAGTTTAGGGGAAATGTCAGAGATAGGGTTTTACACAGGGAGAGGGTGTGTATCTGGAACACACTGCTGGGGGGTGGTGATAGAGGCTGATACAATAGGGACATTTTAAAGACTCTTAGATGGGCACATGGAAGTAAGAAAAATGGATGGTTATGGGCTGTGTAGGAGGGAAGGGTCAGATTGATTATTGAATAAGTTTATATTCATCAGTAAAACATTGTTAGCCAAAGGTCCTATGCTGTACTGTTCTATGTTCCAACATGCATACATGAGTATAGCCCAATTATAGACAAGTCAGTGATACCATTCCAATTATCACACCTTATTCCATTTGTTGACAGTCACAGCAACTATGCAGCATACTATGCCATTTCTAATGAATATATACTGATTTTATCTTGATGCCTCTTTCAATATGTCCTATTCTTTGTCTGTGGGTTTGTAAATAACTTCTATAAATTGAGTCTGCACTGCAATGATCCTGGTGAAAGCCACACTGGGTATCTTTGATGAGCAAGTGCTGTTTGATTATACAGCGGAAGGCACCTTTGTAACTTTTCTGTCTATTGAGAGGGGATTGGATTTGCATTTTTCTGAGTAGGACATCGCTGGGAAATTTTCTACATAGGCTATAGCTGTACTGAAACATATGCAATTAAATTCTGCCCAAGTGTGAACATCATAACTTTGAATGCCAGTTGGCACATCCAGATTCCTCTGCACGTGAGCACACAGGACCTGGTTACAATAAAGAGTCACGAAGTAGTAAACCAAAGTGGTTGGTTTTCTGCTTAAGGCACACTTGAATATTTGCTACACCCACTCCCTGTGTAAACCAAAGTACTGTTTGAATGTGGAAGCATTTTTCCTTGCTCAATCATTAGGAATTCTGCTCCAGTCTTCTTATCTGTCCGGAGAACTACTACTTCATTTGTTGTAAAAGTTGTTACACCTCCTCTAGAATTCTCTTCTGCTCTCATTTCTTTTAATAACTCAAAGTTTCAATTCTGTCACTTTTCAATCCTGACCTGAGCTAATGCCCAGGTCTTCTCAGTGGAGTGTTATCTCTAGTATGTCAATGGTAAGCTGTAAAGCATAGTTTCTACTGACATGCAAGAAATAATATTTCCCTGAGGTGTGAAATTACGTGTGAAAATGATAAGTGATTCAGCTCTGCAGTTATGTACTACTGCTTCCTGGATTAGCTACTAGTTAGCCAAATTAATCCTGTTATTAATTATTGCGAAAAATGTCAATGAATAGAGAATGTGGTATTCCCACTCCCATTCCCAACCAGTCTTTTTACAGCAGTTTAATTTTGGTATTTATTTCCTTCATTATCACCATTTTCCAAATATTTTTATTGCTCCCAAATACTTAAGGTGATGGTGCAAATTGTATCATCATATGATGTCCATACTTCTATATGAAATACTTAGTTTAATGAAGATACTGCTCTTTTAAATATTTTAATCTTGAATGGCTTCCAAGGCAGCTCTCAATTAACTTCAGCTATTGGCACATCCCTTCCCTCTGTGCTGCTTTAATGGTGTTCACAGTGTCATGTCATCCAGGAGACCCCAGCAGTCCTCACCGTCTTCAACTGGACAGTTTAAGCAAGCAGGGAAACCAAATACAAAAATGTATTTTGAGAGAAAAGGAATAAAAAGTTCAATTATACAATAATAAAGCCCAGTTCATTCAGAAAGCAGAGTATTGTATTTCAAAAATTGAGGAAATCAAGTTCAAGTTTATTGTCATTCAAATGTACACATGTATATGAAACAAGGTGCACAATACAGTATATTATAACTCAAACACAACACATAAAGTAATATTACTACTAATAAATAATGGAATGTATTCCAGAAGATTGATATTTAACATAAGATACGTTTACAACATAAGTTAAAGAGTAAACAGTATAACACTACTGGTGCTTCATACGTGATGAGGCCTGGGGGGTGGCAGGGAGTTCAATATTCTCATGGCCTAGGGGAAGAAGCTGTTTCCCATCCTAACAATCCTTGTCCTAATATGATGATACCTTGAGCCTGATAGTAAGGGGTTGAAGAGATTGTTGGATGAATGGGAGGGATCCTTGGCAATGCAAAAGGCCCTGTGTACACAGCAGTCTTAATAAATATCTCAGTTGTGTGGAAGAGACCCCAACGATCCTCTCTGCAGTCCTTGCTATCATTTTTATAGGGTTTTGTGGTCAGGTGCCTTGCAATTTCCGTACCAGATGGTGATGCAGCTGGTCAGGACACTCTCAAGTGGTGCTCCTGTCAAAATTGGTTAGAATGGGTGGGAGGAGGGTGAATTGGAGCCTTCCTTGTTTAACTCTCCTCAGGAAGTGGAAAAGCTGCTGTACTTTCTTGACTAAAGAGGTGGTGTTGAGGGACAAGTTGAGATCATTCATTATGTTCACTTGCAGAAGCTCGTTGCTCTTAACCCTTTCCACGGAGAAGCCACTTATGAGCGGAGAGGAGCTGTCAGCCTGAACCTTCCTAAAGGCCACAGTCACCTCTTTAGTCTTGTCCACACTGAGACTCAAGTTGTGCTCACACCATTCTACCAGCTGCTCTCTGCATGCTGTCTCATTGACATTGTTGATGAGGGCAACCGCCATCGTGTCATCGGCGAACTTGATGATTCAGTTTGGATGTAGCAGTACAGTCGTGCATCAGCAGCTTGAACAGCAGTGGCCTGAACAGTTGAGGACACAATGAAGCTAGAGATGTTGCTGTCAACATGGACTGACTGTGGTCTTTCTATCAAGAAGTCCAAGAACCAGTTACAGAAGTCATACTAAACCTTTCCAGATTAATGGCTTTGACTCATCAGGAACTTCATGACTAACTCAGGGTGCCACATTTTGGAAAGGAAGAAAACTCTTGGAGAAGATACAAAATAAGTTTTCCAGGATGATACCAGGTATAAGGAATTCATTTATGTGAAGTGATTGGAGTAACTAGAATAATTCTTATACCAGAACAGTGACACATAGCAGAAGTATTCAAAAATTAGATACTTTAATTGAACAAGTGGAAAGAAATTGTTTCCTAAGGCGAGTGAGCTGGTAACCTTAGCTTTGAGATAATTGACCAGAAGAACTAAGGAGAAGCTAAATCATTTTATCATATGAGGACTGCAAAGATCTGGAAAAGGAATTGGAATCAAATTCTATCAGGAACATTTCAAAATGTAAATAGATGCATACTTAGCAATAATTTAATTTCAGGGTTATGGGGAATAAATTGGGACATTGCACAAACACGACACCCCTTTCAAAGAGCTGGCACTGTTTCAATGGGTAAAAGGTCTCCTTTGTACTGTAAGATTCTATTTGACATACTCTCCATTTGTTTGGAAATCTTTAAAAGTAATGCATGCGGCAATAGATTTTACTGAGCAGTAGTCAAACTGTCGAATCCTGTATCATTCATTGCAGAACAGACCAAATTATTGTGGAATTAGTATGATTTATAAAATCTCTGCAGATTTTAACTCATTTTTCTTCTTTGGAATAATGAAAGGCTGAGTGAATGAATCCTGACAGGATTTGATACCACTGACCTTGGTAACATGCTGAATTCAGGCTAGATTTATTCATTTATTCACCTCTCTCCTCCTGCTAGATGGAAAAGTGGAGGCCAACTTTCTATTGGACCAGAAAGCAAAGCAAAGAGGTGGCCTTCCTTTGCATCCTATTGGTTAGATTAATGGCAACAATCACAAATGCTTTACAGCAAACTATCCATGATGACTGAGGATCCACCTCACCTTTGACCACAAAGGAAAAGAAAGCTAGGTGGAAAAACCAGGTAACGTATCCTCAGAGTAGGCTTACAGGGACCATTTGTACACAAATACTTATATCAGTGATTTGATGTGTGTCCATAATGAGATGCTGATCCAGCATTTTCCAAGTAACTTTGCTGGAGATACCAGAAATACTGTTCATTGCTTACCAAAACTGAAAGCAAATTTTACAAAAAAACAGACTTGAAAATTCTGAATAACAGAAGTATGAAGAGTATAGCAGTAATGTTTTATATTAAGAAGTTATATTTACTAGAGATCTTATTAGTGATGACTTCAACAAAATCCTTTAAATTAATTTTAATCTTTCAGTGGGCTCTGCCCAATTTTAACAGTGATACCCTCTTTGTACTGTACATTGCCAGAGCAGACATAATACATATATCATTATTCATCTGAGCACCAAGCTGTAGCTGTTGTATTGTGGTTACCTCGTACACAAGAAAAGCTTAGTCACAGGAAAACCAAAGATGCAACTGACTGTTTATCGTTGATATCTGAATATCTTGAATTGCAACACAGCATTTCCCCCTTTGAGTCTTTCTGCACTTGGGAAAAAATGTAATCAATGTCACTGTAAATTTAGCCTGTCAAAGTAGACTTGGAATGATTTCCATTGGCCTCTAAGACAGTGTAGAAGCACGCAGAGACTGTGGAGCTCGTTGTCAGCATGCCAATTCAGACCTGTAAAGGAATGTGGCCCACACGATTAAAATAATGTTTTCCCAGGTCCTCGGCCTACAATAGCTATAAAGAAAATTGTCTTTGAGAATTCTCAACCCTTCCCTTTAAGTACATAAGTGTGCAACAAAATACAGTCTAGATTTTGGTGCTAACTGGTACTAATGTGGCAATATCATACAGGGAAACTAAGAATAGATTCTGTTGGAGAAAACAATGTTATATGCTTGCTGTTGGAATTCATATCTACGTTAGGAGTCAGTCTAGACTGACGATTTACACTAGCCTGTTACACTTCTTCTCTTTGAAGTTCTGAAATCCATATTTAAATTGTGTATTCTTTTCTTGGAAAGGATACTGTTTGTTAGGAGTGCAAAGATATTACTGAAAGTTTGCTGTATAATTAAACACCTTGATTAAAAGTGTGCTGAACTTAGTAAGCATTAGCAATGTCCTGCAGACATCCATGATTCAGTTTCTCATCTTTCCTGAGCTGAAAACAAATCAGCAGATATTTGTAGTCTAGCCTTTATTCAACTACCTATTTTCTTCCATGAGCTAGGACATTAACGCTTGAAAGTGCTAATCTGTCTGAGCAGCTGTGCAAAATCTTCTTAGCAGTGATGTGTCTGTGGCAACTTACTGTAGTCTTGTGCCTTCTATACTTAAAGGGGTTGTAATTTCTTAAATTTGACAACCTGCTGGTCGTTGATGAAGGAGGAGGAAGGCAAAAGGGTAGAATGGTGAGACCCAGTGGAGGACAGGTCAAGAAGATTGGCAGCAGTAGGCTGAAGACTGATTCCTTCTGTCAGGTCAGTCATCAAGGTAAGTTTTCTAGAAGTGTAGAATGTGGGAGCTGATCCAGGCTGCAAGCAAGATCAGGGTCAGGAGATGGGGATTGAGATTATGTAAGCAGCTAAGAGACAAAGAGATGTGGACAGTGTTTGCTAGATGGAGATCAGGGAAGTGGGTGGAGGATTAAGGTTAGCGATTGGACTGTGCGGAATGGGAGATTGAGGCACCTATCAAACATTGGTTTGGAATTAGAGGGTCGGGTCAAGATTGGTGGGTGGAGGAGGTCAGTCATGCAACAGGGAGGTGTCAGAGCCATGAAATGGAGATAATTTCTTTTGGGTCAAGATTGGTGGGTGGAGATCACAGGGAAGGACATGAAGCTGGGGTGGAGGTGTCAGGGCCATGAGGTGGAGATAATTTCTTTTGTTGAAAACAGTTATGGGGTCAAAGCCAACAATGCATTGTGAAGACCCAAAGTTTCTGAGCAATCACGCATAGGAAAACTTAGTCTAATTTCCCCCAACCACTTCAAAAAGAATATTGCACACAGAAAAACGCCAATACATATTGCAGTTGATAGGGAAATCACAACCAAAAACAACTGGTCAAATTTCCAAAGTGGCATGCTTCACTCTACAAATGGATGCAATTGGGCTCCACTTTGAAAGAAATTGGTTTTCAGAAATGTAGAGCTGAAATAAACAATGTTGTTAGGCTACTGAAGACCATAAGCATCACAGCCACATCAGACACTAATGATCTTATTTAAATCAATAGGAGCAGGAAACCTGACTATTAGTTTGCTGCATCCATTGCCCAAGAGAAAAAAAAGGCTGCATAGTATACAGATAACTGATCTTGTCTAGAAAAAACTTTATTAGCAAGTTTGTAGTATTGAATCAGAAATATTAAGGAATGTAGTGATGGAATTAGAATATTAACATTCAGCCAAAGGATAAATAAAAAGCTAAAAATTAAAAAGAACTATTTCTTTAAAAATTTGAAGTTTAAATGGCTCTCTATTGGCCATCCACTTTTCCTTGCTCTTGTATATCCCTTGTTTTACTCCTCTGCCCTCATATGACTGTACACTGAAGGTAGTGTAATCAACATTTCTTTCCATCTGGCTCTTTGGCATTCACTGTGTGAGCTCCTTCACCATGTAAGGTTTAGTGTTAAGTCCAAACAAACTGTATGAGTAACTCAGTCAGTACTTCCAATATTTGTGGTTGAGCTGTGCCTGCAGTCAGCATTGGCACCAACAGAGGTGGGAAGGATCTTACTTCTTCACCGTAAGGAAAAGACTCATTCTGTTTCAAACAGCAATCGGAGTTAGCAGTTCATAGGATTGCTGTTACTTTCATGAATCTGAGCATATATTGAGCTTCTAAATAAAATACTCCGGGGAACTGATGAGATTGCATTAACATATACAGTTAATGACATAAGCAATCAAGCCAGATCTTTCAACTTTTAATTGAGTTCGTTTGGAACATGTTCTGCAACATTCCACCTTGCCCTTTTCCCTTGTCAAGATGTGAAAGGAGGAGATTAAGTCCTGGTGAGGGTTCTTAGCCCAAAAGGGTCCTTTATTCCTTTCCATTGATACTACCTGACCTGTTGAGTGCTACCTGCATTTTATGTGTGTTACTCTGGATTTCCAGCATCTGCAGAATCTCTTCTGCTAAGAATTGCTTTGTGTCTGCTTTGGGAACATAGCACTCCCCCCCCCCACCTCCCCCCCCCCATGTTACCAGTTCCATCACCACTCAATCCACCATTTATTAAGCAGACAAAAGACAATTTCTCAGGTACAACATGCATATTAACCTCCAAAAAAGTCTTGAGGTTGATCAAAAACTACAACATAGAATTTTAGGGGAGAATATATTGGAATAGACAAATAATAATAACATCTACTTTGTATCTAAGACAAAGTGGACAGTTGATGTTTATCAACTGGCCTTCTCTATGAAAGAGAGGGAGAAATGTATTGGGAGAAGGTGTTCAAAGAGGTGTGTGAGTTTACTTGGGTTTCTATAATGAGATTCCTTTAATTAAATTAGAAATTAAACAGTTAAGCAATGATAGCTTTGGAATTCTAGTCATTTAAAAAGGTGACAAGGAAAAAGTTTAACCAATCATTTTCTAGGAAAAATGAAGATTCATAAAAACAAAATAGGATGCTATTAATGATAGAATCATTTCAGGCATGCAACACATTTTCCTGATAAGAAGTTTATGCCTAATGAAATGAATGCAATTTTTTGGGGGGTAAATCATCAGATTAACAGAGATAGTTTAACTGCAAAGAGATTGCCTATGCAGTTTCTGCATACAGGTATCTTTGATATCTTACAAATGATTGCACCAAAAGATGAAATGTTGGAGAGGGAGGCATTAGTAAATTGACTAGCACTGGAGAACAGGTTCTGAGGTTGTAATAGATGACTAGACTGCATTGTGTGATGGTGTAGGATGCACACAGGATTTGTGCTGCAATCACATTAACATCACTTCAGTGACACACACAAGCAAGTGGTCCAATTTCATTCATGGGTAGTTCAAGCTTGAATTCGCTAATGTCTCAAGCCAGCACGGACCTTTTCTGTTTGGAACTTACAATGAAAGTTATTCCACAGAGATAGATGTCTTGCTGGTATTCATCACTGATCATAGAAAAAGAACACAGATTTCCTAGTCCTGAAGGCCTGAAGAAAAACAGGTGTTCTTCTGTCCACAGGGAGTTAAGAAGCCCTTATAACACGTAGTGGAAGTACCAGAAATCACACATGTAGCTGGGGTTCGGTGATCCTCATCAAATTCCTTCTTCCATCAAACTTTTTCTTTCATTACCTCCTACCAGAAACCTCTATCCATCAAAGCTGACACCTAACATCCAAATGGCTCATAGAACTTCACACACTTATAGTGACTCATAAGCTCATATTTCGGTATCTGGCGTAGACAACCAGCATCACCCTGAACTGTACATTTCCTTCTCAGTGGAGCACCAGCAGCAGCCAACTGGCTGTCACAGTAGCCAGAATTGGTACAAAGATGAACATAGATGATGATGTAATTATAGATAATCTATATTTTCATTCCTCTCTTACTCTCATTACACAATGTCTTCAGATTCAGGAATGAAAGCTATTTTATGTATTCACTGCTAACTTGACCCCACCAACTTCCATTACCATCTGCCCGAGGAGCATGGACTTAGTGTTTTCCAGTAGTAACCATCACTACTTCAGAGCTTGTTTATCCAGCCATCATACAGTGTCCATTGGCTCATGCCTTACCTTCATTGTGATAAATGCAGAAGCCTCTCAGAGTCTGGGAGCTGCAGTGGAAAATCATAGACTGTGATCCTCACACAGAGCATCTCAAAAATATCACAGTAATTGGTCTTCCAAGAGCTAACAAGAACAGCTCTACAGTGGAGACACGTTTCTTACAGCAGCCATATTCGAGAATTAATTCTCCACAATCCCTCTCCATTGAACTGTTGAAGGCTTGTACAACATCAGGAAAGACCAGGTATAATAACTGGTGGTACTTCCTTCATTTTCCTTGGATTTTCTGCACAGAGAAGAACAATTTCATTGTACCCCTAAGCAATGGGTCCATTGTCAACCCAAACTGAGTGCAGATTGAGGTCACGGAGCTAAAACGTGTGCACCCAGGGGTGAACTCCAGATCACTGTTTACTTGCTTTTGGAAGTGTGCAAGAAAATGGGCCATGTTCTAAAATCCATAATCCAAAGGATGGAGGCAGAAACAGTTAGCCTAATGTTCTAGATTGGGGAAGTGCTAGAATCAATTGAAGCAGGGAATTTGACAATAGACAATAGGTGCAGAAGTAGACCATTTGGCCCTTCGAGCCTGCACCGCCATTTTGAGATCATGGCTGATCATCTACTATCAATACCCGGTTCCTGCCTTGTCCCCATATCCCTTGATTCCCCTATCCATAAGATACCTATCTAGCTCCTTCTTGAAAGCATCCAGAGAATTGGCCTCCACTGCCTTCCGAGGCAGTGCATTCCAGACCCCCACAACTCTCTGGGAGAAGAAGTTTTTCCTTAACTCTGTCCTAAATGACCTACCCCTTATTCTCAAACCATGCCCTCTGGTACTGGACTCTCCCAGCATCTGGACATCTTTTCCAATCCCTTAATAATCTTATATGTTGCAATCAGATCCCCTCTCAATCTCCTTAATTCCAGCGGGTACAAGCCCAGTCTCTCTAACCTCTCTGCATAAGACAATCTGGACATCCCAGGAATTAACCTTGTGAATCTACGCTGCACTTCCTCTACAGCCAGGATGACCTTCCTTAACCCTGGAGACCAAAACTGTACACAATACTCCAGGTGTGGTCTCACCAGGACCCTGTACAAATGCAAGAGGATTTCCTTGCTCTTGTACTCAATTCCCTTTGTAATAAAGGCCAACATTCCATTTGCCTTCTTCACTGCCTGCTGCACTTGCTCATTCACCTTCAGTGACTGATGAACAAGGACTCCTAGATCTCTTTGTACTTCTCCCTTACCTAACATTACACTGTTCAGATAATAATCTGCCTTCCTGTTCTTACTCCCAAAGTGGATAACCTCACACTTATTCACATTAAACGTCATCTGTCAAGTATCTGCCCACTCACCCAGCCTATCCAAGTCACCCCGAATTCTCCTAACATCCTCATCACATGTCACACTGCCACCCAACTTAGTATCATCAGCAAATTTGCTGATGTTATTCTCAATGCCATCATCTAAATCGTTGACATAAATTGTAAACAGCTGTGGTCCCAATACCGAGCCCTGTGGCACTCCACTAGTCACCACCTGCCATTCCGAGAAACACCCATTCACCGCTACCCTTTGCTTTCTATCTGCCAACCAGTTTTCTATCCATGTCAATGTCTTCTCCCCAATGCCATGAGCTTTGATTTTACCCACCAATCTCCTATGTGGGACCTTATCAAATGCCTTCTGAAAATCAAGGTACACTACATCTACTGGATCTCCATTGTCTAACTTCCTGGTTACTTCCTCGAAAAACTCCAATAGATTAGTCAAGCATGATTTACCCTTGGTAAATCCATGCTGGCTCAGCCCAATCCTATCACTGCTATCTAGATATGCCACTATTTCATCTTTAATAATGGACTCTAGCATCTTCCCCACTACTGATGTTAGGATGTTAGGAAGATCATAATAAGAATAAACAGAGTCAACATGGTTTTATGAAAAGGAAATGATACTTGACACATTTATTTAATCCCAACAAGGCTGTAATGAGCAATATAGCTAAATGGAGTAAAAAAAATTCCAAATGGATGCAAAGGGTACCATAGGTATCAGTGCTATAAACCAAATTTGTTACCATTCCTATTAATGACAGATGAAGGGATGAACTATAACGTAGATATGTTATTGACAATTCAGAAACAGATGGGAAAATACTGTAAGTTGTGAAGAGGTCATAAACAATCTGCACAGTGGCATAGATAGGTTAAGTGGGTGGGCAAACTTTTGGTGGATGGAATATAATACAGGGAAATGCTATTCACATTGATAGGAAGAATGCAAAAACAGAATATTGCTTGGATTAGGAGAAGCTGCAAAATAATATTAAATGGATATGAAAGTTTTTATACAAGAAATACAGAAATTTACAAGCAGATCGAGCAAGTAATAAAAAAATCAAAAGGATCATTGGCCTTTATAACAAGAGGGATGGAGTACCAAGGTGACAAAATCCAGGTCAACTACACAGGGGCTACTCTCGAAGTACTGTGTACCATTCTGGTGTCTTTATTCAAGGAAGGATATCTTAGCATTGAAGGTGGCTCAATGAAGGTTCTCTAGGTTGAAACAGTTGCCTTAAGACTAATGACTGAACATTCTCTAACGTGGATTTAGAAAAATGAGAGGCGATCTAATGGAAACATACAAGATTCTGAAAGAATGGTCAGGGTACATGCTGAAAGGATATTTCTCCATATGCAGAAATATAGAACTGTGGCACATAGCCTCAGAACATTGGGACATTTATACCATGAAAATGAATGGACTTCCACAGACTCATGAATCTTTACAATTGTCTACCCTACACGACTGTGGAAATAGAGTTATTGAATATATTGAATATTGAAGACTGAAACAAACCAATTAGTGACAAGATTACCTGGAGCAGTAGTTGATTCTGTGCATCACTTTAAAGTTTATGATGTTTGTTGCTTTCTCTCAAGGGAATGGGAGTGGAATTTGAAGTAGAGTCTTCCTAATCTCCCTATTGAATGGAGTTTTGCAAAGTGAAGTCTATTGCCAAGGGCCCTTGCATTGACCCCCTGGTGCACTCAGACACAGTGGCTTCTCTGGGTCCAAACAAAGGTGCAATTGTTAGTCTTTTATGCCTTTTTTTACAATCACAATACACCGCTGGATATTAAGAAATCCAAGTACACAGGTCTACCCACTAGCGAGTTGCTGGAAAACGATGGACCTGAACTTGTTGTGCACTGGGTTGCACCCTGCTCCAGCCATCCAGTTAGTGTGTGATCCAACAGGCGACGGAAGTAATTGGCTTTGTCGTTTTTCTTGCGATCGCAAGAAAGACCCTGTTAGATGTTAATAATGTAGGATACTACAGTTCACTGGTTCATTGGTGAAGCTGACAGGAGAGCTGAGTCATCGTGGTTGTTGTGTAGACAACACCCTCGTGCCTTGGTGGTCACCTGTTACGGTCACCGGCAAAGGAGCCACCAGAGCTGGTTGTGTGCCACTGGAATGCATACTCAGTTGGGGCTGGCCCCTCCCATCAGTGCTGCTCTCCAGTGTTCGCTCCTGGGAAGACAAGCATCAATCTACAAGAAAAAACACTCAGGGACTTGGGCTATATTTTTTAAATATAGTTTTTTTAACTGCATGTTTTTCTGTTCTCATAATTATATATGTGATATGTGCTGTGTGTGACTGCTGAGACTGTGTTTTACACCTTGGCACCAGAGGAATGTTTGTTTTGTTTGGCTGTATTCCAGTGTATGGTTGAGAGGCAATCAAACTTGTACTTGAACTTGAACCTGACGGTCAACATCAGTCTCCCTGCTCCCGTCAAAGGGATTCTGGTTGAATTCTTTTGATAAAGTAGTATTGAACCATTTATTTCCACCAGTTGAGGGAAGAGAAATCTGCTAAACCTCATTGAATTGCAAACAGGAAACCAAGAACCTCCCTCTTCAAGCATCTAACACCTAAGCTGTGATACCATCTCCTTGTCTTCCTCAACACACTAAAGACACAGACAAATAGCACAGACCTTTAGGTATGGCAGTATTAGGGTTTGTGTAGGATTTTGAGGTCAGGATGCCACCTGAGTCTTTGAAGAATTCCAAGCAGAGCATCACTATAAGCAACCTCTCTTCCAATTAGTCACTGATCACTCTGATTGATAACCTATTGAAATAACATAGTGATAGAACCTTTCTGTTGCTAAATACTGCACACTTTACTTGATTTCAACACTTGAAGCTAGCAGGATTGTTGAGGTACAATTTGGTGACTCTGGTATCAGTTTTTCTGTATATTTGTTCTACAAAGTTCCACCATACTTCTCAATGTGGTGCTCAGTAGGGGGCACAGGACAAATTTACCACAGGACAATGTATCATCCATAAATTTCCAATTAGAATGGCACTTTAACATCTAAACAACAGACTCTACAAATACAGATTATCTTAAGCCACTGAGGCTCAAACATAGACTACAGGAGTAATTAAGTCAAATGTTTATAAAGTGCCCAGAAAGAATTGAGAGTGATTTAGTATTTAGCAAAGTACCGCCAAGAATTTGCTATATCAAAGGAAGGCAGAAATATATAGCATTGGACAGCTCAGTGGAAAGAAAACAGAGTTAATGTTGTAAGCCTTTATCCGAATTGAAAACTGGTGTAAGATCAGTAACATGGAGGAGTAGACAGGAGGAAGGATACCAAGGTTGACCTGTGTTTAGTGGTGTGTAGTTAATAAATGAAAAAGTGTGTTTAGAGAAAAAAAACATAAAATACTGGAAGTGTTGATGCAGAACATAGCGATTGCTGGAAATTTGAAACAAAAGAGAATGCTAGAAATATTCAATGGAACAACAGCATGTGTGGACAGGGCAGCACAGTGGTGTAGTGGTTAGCATGATGCTTTACAGTCACAGTGTCCTGAGTTCAATTCCTGCTGCTGTCTGTAAGGAGTTTGAATATTCTCTCCCAACCATATGGGCTTCCTCTGGGTGCTCCAGTTTCCTCCCATGGAGCAAAGACATACTGGTTGGTAGGGTAATTGGTCATTGTAAATTGTTCTGTAATTTGGGGGGGGGGTTAAATCAGGGGATTGCTGCTCGAAGACCAGGAAGGGCCTACTCCGCACTGTATCTCAATAAATAAATATAAATAAATAAATCTGAGTTAATATTACAGGCAGATGACAGTATCAGAACTGGATAATGCTGCTACAAAAAGGGAAGGATGGAAAGGGTCTGAATCATTGAATTTGATATTGAGTCCAAGAGCAACTAAATACCAAGCACAAAGATCAGGCGTTGCTTCTCAAGCTTATAATGGGATCATTGAAAGAGTGTAAGAGTCAAGAAAGTGCAGTCAGAATTGGAGGGGACATAGAATTAATATGACAGGCAATGGGAAGCTTAAGGTAACCCATGCAGATTGAGCAGAAGTGATCTGCAAAGCATTTGGTTTCTCTACTGGAGCAGAGTACAATGTGAGAATTGCTAGTGTTCTTCATTATGTTTATCTATAACTTCCAGACAATACAGACCATGTGCCATGTTAATCTAATTATTGCAAGCAACATTGGACTTAGATTTGACAAATATGTAAGTTGGTAATTGCCTCTAACATGATGGATATTTACTTTCCAGGGCTCGAGAGGCTTATTGCCAACCTCAGCTTTCTAGCACAGCAGCATGACCTTTTCAAAGTTGATTGTGATAAATTTAACCTTTCAATAAGTATTCCTCCCTCAGTTTCTTGTCTTCAGTTCTTAACATCATTCATAAGCAGAGATTAATTTAAAGTTAAAGTGGTAGCTTTGCAGTCTTACAGAGAATAGGCTGTTGGCCCATAGCGGACAGATGGCTCCTAAGAGGTGTGGTGTGCAAAGTGAAGTGACCAGGAAACAATCTGGACTGCATCAGCTAAACGTAAGACAAAGGGGTTATGTTGGCCAACATCAAACCAGGCAACTATCGCAAGGTTTTTTGCATCATTGTGATAGAGATCAAGGAATGGTCCAAATTGGGCTTATTTTGTCAGTTAGCACATCAAACATAGTGACAGGTATGATCAGTCAATGGCTGGGTTAGAGTCAGGCCTCACAGCATTAGTTTTGATATCAGGGATCTCAGTCTCCAGAAGTTTTTAGACCATCTGTGTGAGTTACTTTGTCCCAGCAAAGGTATCTGAAAAACGTCACATAAAAATAATGTCAACTAGTAGCCAAACATTATACATGTTAAAAAATATTGGGGCAACACACACAAAATGCTGGTGGAACACAGCAGGCTAGGCAGCATCTATAGGGAGAAGCACTGTCGACGTTTCGGGCCGAGACCCTTCGTCAGGACTAACCGAAAGGAAAGATAGTAAGAGATTTGAAAGTAGTGGGGGGAGGGGGAAGTGCGAAATGATAGGAGAAGACCGGAGGGGGTGGGATGAAGCTAAGAGCTGGAAAGGTGATTGGCGAAAGTGATATAGAGCTGGAGAAGGGAAAGGATCATGGGACGGGAGGCCTCGGGAGAAAGAAAGGGGGGGAAGCACCAGAGGGAGATGGAGAACAGGCAAACAACTAAATATGTCAGGGATGGGGTAAGAAGGGGAGGAGGGGCATTAACAGAAGTTAGAGAAGTCAATGTTCATGCCATCAGGTTGGAGGCTACCCAGCCAGTATATAAGGTGTTGTTCCTCCAACCTGAGTTTGGATTCATTTTGACAATAGAGGAGGCCATGGATAGACATAGAATGGGAATGGGACGTGGAATTAAAATGTGTGGCCACTGGAAGATCCTGCTTTCTCTGGTGAACCGAACATAGGTGTTCAGCGAAACGGTCTCCCAGTCTGCGTCGGGTCTCACCAATATATAAAAGACCACACCGGGAGCACCGAACGCAGTATACCACACCAGCCGACTCACAGGTGAAGTGTCGCCTCACCTGGAAGGACTATCTGGGGCCCTGAATGGTGGTGAGGGAGGAAGTGTAAGGGCAGGTGTAGCACTTGTTCCGCTTACAAGGATAAGTGCCAGGAGGGAAATCGGTGGGAAGGGATAGGGGGGACGAGTGGACAAGGGAGTCGCATAGGGAGCGATCCCTGCGGAAAGCAGAAAGTGGTGGGGAGGGAAAGATGTGCTTGGTAGTGGGATCCCGTTGGAGGTGGCGGAAGTTACGGAGAATTATACGTTGGAGCTGGAGGCTGGTGGGGTGGTAGGTGAGGATAAGGGGAACCCTATCCCGAGTGGGGTGGCGAGCGGATGGGGTGAGGGCAGATGTGTGGGAAATGGGAGAGATGCGTTTGAGAGCAGAGTTGATGGTGGAAGAAGGGAAGCCCCTTTATTTAAAAAAGGAAGACACCTCCTTCGTCCTGGAATGAAAAGCCTCATCCTGAGAACAGATGCTGTGGAGACGGAGGAATTGTGAGAAGGGGATAGTATTTTTGCAAGAGACAGGGTGGGAAGAGGAATAGTCCAGGTAGCTGTGAGAGTCTGTAGGCTTATAGTAGATATCAGTAGATAAGTATCTCCAGAGATGGGGACAGAAAGATCAAGAAAGGGGAGGGAGGTGTCAGAAATGGACCAGGTAAATTTGAGGGCAGGGTGAAAGTTGGAGGTAAAGTTAATGAAGTCGACGAGCTCAGCACGCGTGCAGGAGACAGCACCAATGTAGTCGTCGATGTAGCGAAGGAAAAGAGGGGGACGGATACCCGTATAGTGTTGGAACATGGACTGTTCCACAAAGCCAACAAAAAGGCAGGCATAACTACATAAATTGAAATATAAAAATATTGGGGTCTGTTTGGAATGACAAGGAGAATGACAGAAAGACACTGACAGAACCGAGGAACTGGGATCATTTGGGAGGCTGAGGCTGTGATAGATGGAACATATAGGACATACATATGCACCTGTGAGCCGGCTGTCTGTATTTTGCAGTACCTTTATAATCTCAGTCTGAGTCAGGAAAAATACTGGTGCTTTGGAAGACTTTCTTCTTGGTTCCTATATCTAAAAAGACAACTCCATCTGAACTTAATGACTACAGACCAATCGCCCTCACATCTCATGTGATGAAGGTGCTGGGGGAGGCTGGTCCTGACTTACCTTGGACCGCAGGTGAGATCTTCAATGGACCCTCTACAGTTCGCCTACCAACCTCCTGTGGGAATGGATGATGCTGTCATCTACCTGTTGCAGAGAGCTCACTCCCGCCTGGATGATGCTGGTGGCCATCGTGAGAATCCCATGTTTTGATTTCTCTAGTGCTTGCAATACAACCCAGCCACTTCTCCTGACTGAGAAGCTGCAAAGAATAGGCGTAGACAAATCCACTACCTCCTGGAATACTGACTACCTGACAGATAGACCCCATTTGTACGGCTGTGCATTCCCTGTCTGAGACGGTGGTGAGTGGCACTGGAGAGCCACAAGGGACTGTCCCTTCTCCCTTTCTGTTCAGACTGTACACAGACTTCCAGTCTTGTCACTTGCAGAAGGTCTCTGATGACTCTGCGGTGGTTGGGTGTATCAGAGATGGGCAGGAGTCATAGTACAGAGGACTGGTGGACAAGTTTGTGAAGTGGTGTGGGAGGAATCACCTGTTCCTGAATGTGGCCAAAACCAGGGAGATGATTATTGATTTTAGGAGGACGAGGACCATGGTGAGTCCTGCATACATTCTGGGAAACAGGTTGTGGTGGAGGAGTACAAATACTTGGGTGTTCACCTCGACAACAGACTTGACCAGAAAACCAACACCATGGCATCACAAGGATCATTACAGAAAATCTTTCCTCCCAAATGCAATAAGCACGTACAACAGTTCATCTCTGTGCGACAGGAGAACACACATCATAGTACAGTAGTCTCTGTTTTATTATTTCATACATTATTATTGCACATTGGTAAACTATAATTGTGTATGTTATTATTCTGTGCTTTATTACTAGTTAAGTTTCCACACTGCTAAATGTGTTTTTAAACGTTGCTGCTGTAATGATTTTCCCACTCGGGATCAATAAAGTATTTATTACTATTATATAGAGAGATAGTTACGCCAAGGGTACAGAACACAGAAAAATGGGTGACAATCAGGAATGAGAAAAGGGTTAAAGAGCCAGTGCAGAGTACCCTGTGGCCATTCCTCTCAATAACACTTGTATCACATTGGATACTGTTAGCAAAGGGGATAACCTAGCAGAGAAATGTCACAGAGGTTGGGCTTCTGGCTCTGAGTCTGCCTCTGTGACTCAGAAGGGAAGGGGGAGCAGAGGCACGCTAAGGTGGTGTCATTAATTAGGAGAACAGAAGGGAGGTTCTGTGGATGAGAGTGAGATTCCTGGATGGTATGTTGCCTCCCAGGTGCCAGGGTCTGGGACATCTCGGATCAAATCCTCACATACTTAAGTGGGAGGGTGAGCAGCCAGAAGTCGTGGTCCATGATATAGGTAGGAAGAGTGATGAGATTCTGCGTAGGGAGTTCAGGGAGTTGGGTGCTAAGTTAAAGGGCACGACCTCCAGGGTTGTGATCTCAGGATTGCTATGCTTGCCACATGCTGTGAGGCCAGAAATAGGAAGATAATACAGTTTAACATGTGGCTAAGGAGTTGGTGTAGGAGGGAGGGTGTCAGATTATTGAATCATTGGGCTCTCTTCCAGGGAAGGTGGTACCTGTACAGAGGGGACAGTTTGCACCTGAGCAGGAGGGTGACAAATATCCTAGCGCGAAGGTTTGTTAATGCTGCGCAGTGGGTTTTAAACTAGAGTTGCAGGGGGATGGGAACCAGAGTGCCAGAACAGTTAGTGGAGGGGTTGTGGAGACCAGTGTTGGTAAGGCCTCAGACAAAGTCATGAATCAAAAGGTTGAGTGAGCATGTTGTGACTAAAGGCCCTGAACTGCACACGTTTCAATGCAAGAAGCATCCCAAGAAAGGTGGATAAGCTCAGGGAACGGATCAACACGTGGAATTATGATACTGTAGCCATTAATGAGAATTCGTTTCAGGAGGGGCAGGACTGGCAGCTCAACATTCTGGGCTTCCATTATTCTAGATGTGACAGAATGGGAGGGATTAAAGGAGGAGTGGCATTACAGCAATACTCCATCAGGATGGACTGGAGAACTCATCTAGTGAAGCCTTATAGGTAGAACTGAGAAATACGAAAGGTATGGCCATGTTAATGGGACTATATTACAGACCTCACAACCTAGGGATTCAGATGAATAAATTTGCAGAGAGACCGCAGACTGCTGCAAGAACCATAAGGTTGTTATTGATGCACCATCAATAACTCTCGGAGACGTGAGGCAAGATATAGGCTTTTATTGGCTGGAAGAAAGAACAAGCAGCAATTGACCACCACACTGCATCCTGGAGACTGAGGCCGGGGCTGTGTCTCCAATCGCCTTTATACAGGGGTCTGTGGGAGGAGCCACAGGAGCAGTCAGCGGGGGGGGGGGGGGGTGTCCAGACAGGTATATGTAGTTCACCTCAGTTATAGTTGGTGATTTCAACTTTCCCCATATTGACTGGAACTCCTATATTGTAAAGAGACTAGATGGGATAGAGTCTGTCAATGGAAACCTGGTTTTTAAGAGATATCGAGGCCCTTGTTAAGAGAAAAAAGAAGGTGCATGGTAGGTATAGGCAGGTAGGAACAAATGAGGTGCTTGTGGAGTACAAGAAATGGAAGAGAACACTTAAGAAAGAAATCTGGAGGGCTAAAGGAAGGCATGACGTTACCCTAGCAGACAAGGTGAAGGCGAATCCTAAGGGATTCCACAGATAAGTTAAGAACAAAATGATTGCAAGGAACTAAGTTGGTCCTCTGGAAGCTCAGAATGGTTATCCATGTGTGGAGCCAAAAGAAATGGGACAAGATATATAAGTATTTGATAGATATGGACTGATTAAGAATAGTCAGCATGGTAGGTTATGTCGAACCAATATTATAGAGTTTTTTTTAAAGCACGTTAGCAGGAAAGTGGATGAAGGCAAGGCAGTGGATGTTGTCTACATGGACCTCAGCAAGGCGTCAGGCATCAACTGGATCAGCAGATATGCGGATGGCACCAAGATTGCGGGTGCAGTGGATGGCAAGGAAGGCTATCACGGCTTGCAGAGGAATCTGGATGAATTTGAAAAGTTGGCTGAAAAAATGGCAGATGGAATTTAATGCAGACAAGTGTGAGGTGTTGCTCTTCGGTAGGACCAGCCAGGGTAGGTGTTACACGATGAACGGTCGGGCACTGCGGAGTGTGGTACAGCAAAGGGATCTGGGAATACAGGTCCATAGTTCATTGGAAGTGGCATCACAGGTAGGTAGGATCTTAAGGATCCTAAAGCAAGCTTTTGGCACACTGGCCTTTATAAATCAAAGTACTGAGTACAGAAGGTGGGATGTTATGTTGAAATTGTATAAGACATTGAAGAGGCCTAGTTTGGAGTATTATGTGCCATTTTGGTCACCTACCAACAGGAAAGATGTAAATAAAGTTGAAAGAGTATAGAAAAAATTTACAAGGATGTTTCCAGGTCTGGAGGACCTGCGTTATAAGGAAAGGTTGAATAGGCTAGGACTTTATTCCTTGGAATGTATAAGTTTAAGAAAAGATAGAAATATACCAAAATTATGAGAGGTCTAGATAGGATAAATGCAAGCAGGCTTTTTCTACTGAGGTTGGGTGGGACTACAAATAGAGGTCATGGGTTATGGGTGGAAGTTGAAAAGTTTAAAGGGAACATGAGGGGAAACTTCTTCACTTCGATGGTCATGAGAGTGTAGAATGAGCTGCAAGCACAAGTGGTCCATGTGAGCTCAATTTCAACATCGAAGCAAAGTTTGGATAGGTACATGGATAGTAGGATTTGGAAGGGTATGGTCCCAGTGTAGTTCGATTGGAGGAGGCATTTTAAGTGGTTTCAGCATGGACTAGATGGGCTGAAAGGCCTGTTTCTCTGCTGTACTTTTCTATGACTCTATGAATTCATTCCTCAATCTTCAGTTTCTGTGACAGACAACTTGTTTGCTTGCTATTTGTCGGTATGTTTGTTAAGTTCATAAGAATTGTACCTGTGTTTGGAAATCCTTTGTAGTTTGTAATGTGTTTGCAATTTGGAATTTTTTATTACTCAGAAATCCTCTGTGAGTGCTAAATGTGCTTTAAGAACTTCTTTAAAAATTTAAACATGTATCATTTAAAACAAAATCAATTGTGTTTAAGCTACTTAGTTAGCTGGAAGTATCTCTTCCTTGGTAGGGAAGTGGACCCACCACTCAAATAGTGGGTATTGGCAGCTCGACCTCACTGTAGAAACTAGATAGAGAAGTAATCTAGTCCTTGAAAAGTAGGTGGATACATTACAGCCTCCTTATTGTGAGGGTATCCTTCTTGGATAAGGCTTAAATTCTTCTTTTGAGTTTAGGAATTTACGGACAGTGAGCCCAATACCATCACACAAACAGTATATGGTGGACAATGGACATTTTGCATATGAGCCCGATCTAGGAAATTCCGAAGTGCACAAGCCTGTTGTGTTGTCCATTACTGAGTAAGCTTCAAACATTCAAGGTGTTCCTTTCAATTTTCCCACTGCAGGACAAGAACAGGGAGTTTGCTAAATCCAGAGGCTGGAGCTAGGGCTGAGACTATGTGGAAGGAAGTCTATGAGGTGGAACAATAGGTATTTGAATGGTAGGAGTTGTGAAGAGGGATTGGGTAGAGGATCGGTTTCCAAGATTCCAAGGGTGATATCAGTACTCGGGAAATGTCCTTGTCATGTGTGGAGAATGGTCAAGAGGTGTTATTGATGAACCTAGTTGATGTTGAGAGGGTTGGTTGTCTTGATTGTTTGAAGTAAACAGTAGTCAGCAGAGGGAAGATTAGTGGTGCTTCAAGTAGCTGGGGAGCAGGAGGGTGCAATAGTTAGGTTGGGTCCACAGACTTTTGGATTGGGTTGTATTTGACAGGGTCAGATTAAGCAATTAGTGATGGGTTGTGGATTGGGTAGACTTAAGGAGAGCAAGAGTGACTCTTACACAGATGTGTAGTGACCCTAGAAGGCTTGGTAAAATACTTAGCTTAAGTGAGAATACCTCAGTCAGGTGCTCACACATGTTCGTCACACAGAAACAAGCCTAGCTTCACTTTGTGGAAGCCTGAAGATGCTGTGAGTCATTAGTGAGGTGTTAAAACTATGACACTTTAGTCAGAATGTGTATTGTATGCCATTGGATGGTTTTCACACTTAATCTGGATCTTCTGTGCATTCACTTGTCAGGATCTGGATTTCAATAATCTTATTTTTAATTGAAATGGGATGGCACAGTGCATCAAATAATTCTGCACAGTTTTGATTTATTTAAGATAAAAGAATTTAGATGTAAAAACAAAAAAAGCATTGTGATTGTGTAAACAGTGAGTCATTCAGTCATTTGAAGCTAGATTACTATTGAATTTTAGCACGCCTGATTTGTGTCTCAACACTATTTAACCCCACCTCTCCCTGTATCTTCATGTCTCTGAATGTCTGTATCTAAGTTATATTATAATTTAAATGTCTCATTTTTGAATGACCCATTTGTACCATTATAAAAGCCTTTTGATGGGGAAAATTTAGATTTCTAGGACTCCGCATCTGATAGAATGTTTCTAGATTTATCATCTAGATCTAGTTTAGCATCTGATGTCCCTTGATTCCCCATCAAAAGAATAGTTACTTTATATAAAGGTAACTTTATATACTTATTTAAAGGAATCCTTTTAAAATTTGAAATCTTCCAATCAGATCTCACCTTTTGTTCTCAAGTCAAAGATTTATTCAACTTGATCACATAATTTAATTTTCAGAACCCTGGTAGTATTCTGGGGAATGTGCTCTACACCAGGTCCCCTGAACTGAATGCAATAGTAGTGTGCAGTGTGTAAACGTGAGATATTGTTTCCTACCCTTTGACCTGTATCTTGATAGATAAAGTTCAATTTTTCCTGAAGTCTTTTTTAAATTGCATTTTGTACCTGCCTGTTGGCTTTAAATTATTTGTGTATGTGTACTCCTAAATCACCTTATTTCTCTTCAATTCCTGGTGTCTGACTGCTAGAAAATACTTTTACCTTTCACTGCTCTGATGTGGTTAATCCAATTAAGTTCCTTCTACCACAGTTTTACCCAAACCATTAATCTATGTCTCTTTGCAACTTCAGCTCTTATCTACTCAACTTCCAAGGAACCAAATCCTCCCAAAAATTAATGCATAGCATGAAGGCAAAGGATGACTTAGCTGCAGTCACCGACCATGATCTTGTATCCACTTACTGAGAAGTGACATATTAAGCTTTTCTTATTTTTTATTTATATTTTTTGTATTAATCTAAAGGAAAGATTTAGTGCCAAAGCATGGAACATTTCCCATTTTGTTCTACTTCTCTTAGCATCAATTATTCCAAGGTCAGAAAATTCTGTACTGCACCACCATAGTATATTTCTCAGTAAGATTGTCAACTAATCCAAATTGATGACAAACGATTCTACCATAAATTCTTAGAACTGAACCTATAAAACATCAGTTCCCAGAATGGTGTAATATTCTAGGCAAGATATCCTTTATGCATAATTTAGAATATTCGGCGAATTGTAAATTTGTGAATCGCTTTAAAATATTTTGACCACAAAATGACACCTATTTTGTGCAATGTGGAGGCAGAATGTCATGAATCCATATGTTGTGGGCTATGTTTACTTGCTTACTTACTGTAATTACACCTCTGACATTTAGAGCAACAGCGAAGCTTTTTCAACCCTCTCTGTTTCTGACAATGGATCCAAATCTGATTTTTAAGCTTGACTTCCACAGCCCTTCACCGTATCATATTCAGGAAGTTTGATGTTGCTTTCCCTCTGTTGTTGACTTTATGTTCTTGCTACTCTATTGATGGAATCAATTTCCTTCTGCTAGCCAATCTACCTCCATCATCTCCTGATAAAGATTGTGCTTGTATTATCTTGGTTACCCTGTATAAACTATGTTCATGATTGTTTTGAAGCAAAAGATATGGAAGATTTTTCTGAGGCAAAGTTTTAGAAGTGAAGGCAATTGGACATCTCATATTCTTTCATTTCCCAGCATTCTGCACTATTGCAATGTGTTGAAAGTGTTTAACTCCGATGAATCTAGTTTGATTTCACTATTGCATTTTGATGATTTCCACACCATTTTTAAGCTCTTGATTGTTGTGTATTTAATATTTCAGTAGTATTTGAACAATATTGTAAGCATATTGTTTCAGTAGGTGTTCTTGTTCTGTAAATAATACATTACGGTTTGTATGTATTAATACATGAATGGCATCTGTCATCAAGCTACCATGTGATATGTGTGCACCTCACTCAAAGTAAAGAGCAAGCAGTTCTCGGCTCTCTTGTTTTACTTTGAATTAGTTTAATGTATTGAAGTGACAAAACATAACACTGATAATGTCCTAGTTTCGTTGATTTGTTTTGAGATGTCCTGACTTGTTCTGCTGTTGGCAATACTGCCCAAATATGTGCATATTTTGGTGTTAGTGAAAACATGGTCATCTCCCTGTACTGGTAACAATGAGGCAATGTTAAAGGTCATTTTATCTTTCTTGTTGCTGTTAATTTTTAGTCTGACCTGTTGTGTGATATATTGAGTTGTGTGGATTTTTCTTGAACGGTATGTGGTGTTGGATATTTGACAAGATACAGAAATAATCTACAAAGTCAGAGTCTTCCAGAGATGAGTAGAATGTCCATCTGATGCCTTTCAGCAAGTCTTCAGTTGTTCATTGAATTATTCAATTAATGGGAATACTGAAGAAAATTACAGGCTTGGCACACGCCAACACACTCCTGTTTTTAGTTAGTTCATCATGTTCAACAATGTACTTGAATGTGGTGGAAGCCTTTGATGATGTCCAACACATGGAGAGAATTTCCATATGCCCACAAAATGTGCCACAGGCTGGGCATGTGAATTCTGTTACAACCCTGTCAAACTCTGCCGAATGCTGAGGTAACATGGTTCTCTGAGTATTGTTCTATTATGTTTTATAGCAGAAAGGTACAGTTTTTCCCAAAAAGGAGCTTGGTCAGATGGACACCCTATTCATCCCTGGAAGACGTTAACCTTTTGACATTGTCATCATTTGCCACTGTTGTTAGTTGGACTATGATATTAAACATTTTCTTGTCTGGCACAGATATTATTAGGAATATCAAGCCACGTATTACAATAATGGAGTGCTTCCTCCTCGAGTATCTTTACTATAATCCCATTGATCCATTCATCTGGTACTTTATTTCTTTCCCATACTGAGCTATAAAGAGAGGCTAGGGCTCACACAAAGTACACTGCAGATGCTGTGGTCAAATTAACATGTACAAACAAGCTGGATGAACTCAGCAGGCCGGGCAGCATCCGTTGAAAGGAGCAGTCAACATTTCGGGCGGAGACCCTTTGTCAGGGCTAGGGCTGATGCTAACAGGATTTATCTCAATCAATTCCTATCCCAGGAGTTTTTTCCATTTTTAGGGATTTGATGGTTTGGATCTTCTTTCCCTTCATTTTAGTGTGTATGTTAATATCAAGAGTTCCTTTTGCCTCGCTAATATTGGCTTCTTTTTACATCAACAGTTCTTTAAAGCACTTTGTCTCGTGCATTTCTTTCTCTTTCACTGTTTTCAATAAGAGACCTGCAATTCTATTCCATGTTGACTCCTATTTGCTACTCTTAAGTACCATTATTTAATAAACAAAGGGAATTACTGGAGAGCATAAACCAGATTAAGACAAATACCAGGAGACAGAATCAAGCATTACTTTGGTTTTGGAACAGTTGATTATTTTTATCTATTGAAACATTTCTTTGATCAAATACAAGAAATCCTTGTTGAACAGAGTACAAGTTACAAACACTTTCAACATTTTAATCTATTTGAAGTAACAGAACCCAGACCACCCTTCATATAGTATTAATAATCTTTCTGAAGTGTTTAGTCAAATGCTAAAAAGAGCTAGTAATGTCATGAATGCAACCCCAGTAAGTCAATAAAACACATCAAAGGGGGTTTGATGGGCATGCATGAGAAAGTATAAGTTACAGGGCTACAGAAAAATAAGGCTAATGAGACTAATGGGATTGCTTCCCTGGGAGCCCGAATAATCCAAATAGCCTCCTATGTAGTGTATTTATAAGTTAAGGACACTTTGATTTTAGACCTCATCCATTTTTACCAATTCCTTCATGGTTTTGACTTCCAAGTCTTAGTAACCCCCTACAATATAATGTATACCCTCTGAGACAAGTCCTTCTCCAAACTTGGCCTCTTATGTGTTTCATCATTGTCACTGGTGGCAATACTTTTAAAATGCACACACTTTAAGCTATGCAATTTCTGCTTTGTTCCTCTCCCTCTTTGTTTATCCTGATAGTTGAAAGGAAACATGATTCAAAGATTCAAGATTTAAAGTACATTTATTATTAAAGTACGTATGCCGTATAGAACCCTGAACTCTCTCTCTTCCCCACAGACAGTCATGAAACAGAGACCAACCATGGAGCCAACCTGTTCAAAAAAACATCAAACCCCCACCTTCTTTCCCCACAAGCTCAAAAAGAAACAGCACAAATGGCAACAAAAGGCAAATAAACAAAAAAAAGAGCGAAGAAACAGAATATAAAACACAAAATCAAAAGGTATATTTCTGGCAAATCATTGTTTAAAGTTCTTTTCAAAGCTTTTGGATATCTGCTGTAAAATCATACGTGTCTCAGAATTATATTTTTAAAATGATGCTCAGAACCTTTTAAGGAACTGCATGCTTTTGTTGCTTTCTGTATTAAGAAGTTAGTAAATGTAAACATGTGACCAATGATATATTACAATAGAGTTCAAGTATGTCTCACTGAAAACAACTGTCAAATCAGAATGGACACTGACAACTCAATCTTTAGGGTGTGCTACACAACCTTGGTCTGTATTTTAATTTTTCATCATATCAGGAACTTGTAGAAGAGGGTGTTGCCTTGCCAGTGACAAACTGTTCTTCCAACAGCATGCTTCTTGAAGTGAACTTAGTTCTTTTGTTCTATTATATTAGCTCAGGATTTCCTGACCAACTACGCAGAGCAAACATAATGATATTGCACATGACTTAATTTCATCCTTGGTATTTAAAATATATTGGTGGACTCTGGTGTCGAAGACACTCGAAAAGGAAAGTGGGGAAAGTACATCATGTGCACAATAATTGCCTTCAGATTCAACGATGGTAATTATAAAGTGAAGATCTTATTCCCGTACAGTCAGAAAGAAGAAGCTGCAAGTAAACACCGGGAAAGAAAGTTTCGGAGGGAGCATCGCCCCGGATTCATTGTCAGAGATAGTCCATGACTTCACGAGCTCGGGAAAGGAGCACCATGAAACATTCATCTCCATCCTGCTGCTGTAAAACTCCTCTAATCTGCTGTCTGATTACTCAGCAGTCCACCTGGTTTGGCCACATGCTCCCTTCACCCTGACTGGCCCATTCCTGAATTCCTTATGGACTCCAAAGGGCCTTGTCCCCATGGTCCTGCTAAACTCATCGGCAGTTGTTTCCTGCATTCCCTTTAAACTTACCTCGTTCACTGAAAGTTTATGGAATCAGAATGAAGTATATTATCACTGACATAAGTCATAAAATTTGTTTTTTGTAGCACAGCAGATCAGTAGAAGTTACAATAAAAATATAAACAAGCAGTGAGTGTCAAATAGTGAATCAGTGTTCATGGACCATTCAGAAACCTGAGGGCAGAGGGGAAGCAGCCGTTTCTATCGTGTTGAGTTAGTCCTCAGGCTCCTGTCTCTCCTCCCTGAAGGTAGTGCTGAGGGGATGGCTTGTCCTGAATGGCGAGGGTCCTTGATGATGCTTGTCGCTTTGAGGCCTTTTTGTAAGAGGTTCACCATGGTGGGGAGGCTCGTGCCTATGGAGCTGCCTGAGTCTCTGAAGCCTCTCGCAATCCTGTGCATTGGCACCTCCATAGCAGACCGTGAATTAAACGGCCAGAGTGCTTTCCACTGAAATTTGCCAGACATTGGTAGTCAATTTGCTCCTCCAGTGTTGTCCCACCATTCTATTGAAAGGCCTACTCCGACCAGGTTTTAAAACCAAGCCTCACCTGTCATGAATTGATGGCCAGAGCTTATTGAATGCAGGCAACCTGCCACATTACTGTAATCAGTTCCTACCAAGGCAATAGTTTGCACTGCTCAGTGAGCAATTGCTACAACTACAGCAGTCAAACAGTTGTCTCTGTGCATTCAATCCAAAATTAGTCCCAGCCTGTGGATTTAGGAGAACATCCTCTCGGGAATAAAAGTCCTTTTTCAGTTACCTAGAATGGGAACAGATGGTACACAACTCTGTATGGATCCAAACTGATAAAATTAAAGTTTGTAGATTAATTTGGAGCTCATCTTGGATCTCATTTACTCCCTAGCTTTGAAATGTTACCCTGCCTAATGTTTTCTTGCCACCTCCAATCCTCTACATTTCCCTCAACACTGCAAACTGCTACTTTAAGTAACAATAAATTGTGTGGAAGCTTATCAAAGGCTTTTTGAAAGTCTGGTTTCCCAAATCAGCTAGTTCCCTCTTGTTTACCTAGTTACATCTTGAAGAAGTCCATTTATCAAATGTGACTGCCCTTGCTTAAAACCACAGTGGCTGCTAATTACACTATGATTTTTTTAAGTTCCCACATTTGAAAAAGCACTCATTTATTATTTGATTGTCAACATACACAGGCAAGATATTGGAGGCAGCTGAACTCTATGGCACATCACTATATATCGTAACCATATTAGAAACCCTATTTTGCTAATATTTGACGTTGGAATTAAAACTTTAAAACTTAAATAAGTTGACAACAAATCAATGTAACATGCTGTATAATTCCATTTGTAAGAAAACCTGATTAAGGTTTTAAAGATTGAGTCATCTTGTAGCATAATCCTTTCAGATATCCTTTTAAAATTTAATTTGTAGAGTTTCAAAGCCTGAGAAACATGTTAATGCTTACATTACTTGAAACTGTCTTTGTTTTCCTTTATTACTGAAAGACATTGAATCATATGCTTCTTTTGTATTCCCTGCAATGGTAGTTATAGAACAAAATGGTTAAAGCAATTGGGCTCAGTCCTCATACAAGAACATTTTTGAAGCTTAATTTGTTTTCCAAGCACATACCCCAGAGATAATAAAGTCTTCAATGAAAAATGTCATTGCCATGACAAAAACAAATCATCTAGACACCTTTCTTTGACATCATTACAGGAAAAATAAAATATGACTATTCATTATGATGTAATTTGTTTTAGTGTTGTCCTTCAGAGGAGGAATAGACAATAGACAGTAGGTGCAGGAGTAGGCCATTTGGCCCTTCTAGCCAGCACCACCATTCACTGTGATCATGGCTGATCATACACAATCAGTACCCCGTTCCTGCCCTCTCCCCATATCCCTTGACCCCGCTATCTATAAGAGCTCTATCTAACTCTCTCCTGAATGCATCCAGAGACTTGGCCTCCACTGCCTTCTGGGGCAGAGCATTCCACATATCCACCACTCTCTGGATGAAAAAGTTTTTCCGCATCTCTGTTCTAAATGGCCTACCCCTTATTCTTAAACTGTGGTCTCTAGTTCTGGACTCACCCATTAGTGGGTACATGCTTCCTGCCTCCAGTGTGTCCAATCCCTTAATAATCTTATATGTTCCAATCAAATCCCCTCTCATCCTTCTAAATTCCAGTGTATACAAGCCCAGTCGCTCCAATCTTTCAACATATGACAGTCCCGCCATTCCGGGAATTAACCTTGTGAACCTACGCTGCACTCCCTCAATAGCAAGAATGTCCTTCCTCAAATTTGGAGACCAAAACTGCACACAATATTCCAGGTGGGGTCTCACCAGGGCCCTGTACAGCTGCAGAAGGACCTCTTTACTCCTATACTCAATTCCTCTTGTTATAAAAGCCAGCATGCCATTAGCTTTCTTCACTGCCTGCTGTACCTGCATGCTTGCTTTCATTGACTGATGTACAAGAACACCTAGATCTCATTGTACTTCCCCTTTTCCTAACTTGACTCCATTTAGATAGTAATCTGCCTTCCTGTTCTTGCCACCAAAGTGGATAACCTCACATTTATCCACATTAAACTGCATCTGCCATACATTTGCCCACTCACCCAACCTGTCCAAGTCACCCTGCATTCTCATAACATCCTCCTGACATTTCACACTGCCACCCAGCTTTGTGTCATCAGCAAATTTGCTAATGTTATTTTTAATCCCTTCATCTAAATCATTAATGTATATTGTAAACAGCTGCGGTCCCAGCACCGAACCTTGCGGTACCCCACTGGTCACAGCCTGCCGTTCCGAAAGGGACCCGTTAATCACTACTCTTTGTTTCCTGTCAGCCAGCCAATTTTCAGTCCATGTCAGTACTCTGCCCCCAATACCATGTGCCCTAATTTTGCCCACTAATCTCCTATGTGGGACTTCATCAAAAGCTTTCTGGAAGTCCAGGTACACTACATCCACTGGCTCTCCCTTGTCCATTTTCATAGTTACATCCTCAAAAAACTCCAGAAGATTAGTCAAGCATGATTTTCCCTTCATAAATCCATGCTGACTCGGACTGATCCTTCTACTGCTATCCAAATGTGTCATAATTTCCTCTTTTATAATTGACTCCAGCATCTTTCCCACCACTGACGACAGGCTAAACGGTCTATAATTCCCTGTTTTCTCTCTCCCTCCTTTCTTGAAAAGTGGGACAACATTAGCCACCCTCCAATCAGCAGGAACTGTTCCTAAATCTATAGAACATTGGAAAATGATTACCAATGCATCCACGATTTCTAGAGCCACCTCTTTAAGTACCCTGGGATGCAGACCATCAGGTCCCGGGGACTTATCAGCCTTCAGACTCAACTGTCTATCCAACACCGTTTCTTGCCTAATATAAATTTCCTTCAGTTCATCCTTTACCCTAGTTCCTTTGGCCACTATTACATCTGGGAGATTGTTTGTGTCTTCCCTAGTGAAGACAGATCCAAAGTACCTGTTCAACTCATCTGCCATTTCCTTGTTCCCCATAATAAATTCACCCGTTTCTGTCTTCAATGGCCCAATTTTGGTCTTAACTATTTTTTTGCTATTCACACACCTAAAGAAGATTTTACTATCCTCCTTTATATCCTTGGCTAGTTTACCTTCGAACCTCATTTTTTCTTGGCGTAAATAAAACTGTGGTAGAAATGGCAAAGCACCATTATCCTCATTATCATTACTTAGTGAGGAGAAAATATTAGCAAAGTCTGATATCTTCTGCCATCCATTGATGGTGTACAGAAAACAACTGCAGGTGGTTAGAAGAACATGGAATTTCAGTGAGTGCAAAAAAAGGACTCTGGGTCAGAAAAGGAATCATTGAACAGAGTTTCTAAACACTTGCACCGCAAGATGAGTCTTGAAAGAGAAGAAGGATGTTGAGGTTTATAAAGTTAGGGAAAAATTCTAGACAATGTTTGTGGGCACAACTGCCATTGAAAGGCGAGAGGATGAAATTAACTGGGTATCCACAAAAGTAAAAGAGTATTTCATGAAGAAAGTCAGTTTGCATACAATGAGGAGATTAGCAATTTTGGATCAGTCCCTGTAAACTCTTGATAATAATATAATATTGCAACATAGAACATGAAAACCTAGCAACATGGGAAAATTATAATAAGATGGAAATAATAAATACATTTTTGACATGGTTAAGGTGGAAGGGAAAAGTAAGAGGCTGGTTTTAAAGGAATAGAAGGTGGATATAGACTGGGTTGAAATCATGAAAACAAAACTATTGTTTTGGATAAGGAATTAAAACAAGCATGGACATTACAAATTTGAACAACTAAAGCACTTGTTAGGAATCTGCAAAAGCAAATTACTACACTGGGCAGTAGGGTGGAGACACGTCTCTACCAAAGGAGGTGTAGGGCACCTAGCCTGCAGGTCACCCCTGAGCAAGGTGTTGCACTTGCTTAGCCCCCTGATCAGGGCCACATGAAGCCACGGGAACAGGTGGCAGAAGGTTGTATGAGCTGCTGGTGAATATCACAAGTCCTGGTTAAACGACCACTGACGCTAGGCAGACATACTCCGAAGGCCACCCATCCTGCCTAGAAGGCGGCTATGGCAAACCACATCTGTAGAAAAATTTTCCATGAGCAACCACGATCAAAGACCATGATCACCCACATCATACGACATGACACATGATGATGCTGATGAAAATGCTACAAATGCTGGAAATTTGAAATAAAATTAAATGCTGGAAGTATGCACACTATCAGAGAAGACACAACCTGCTCATGGTTCAGGGCAATGACCCTCCAGCATAATGGAACCATTGCAGTGTAGGTAACAAGGTCGGAATAGTAGTCAACAAGGTATGAAGTAGGATAGAATATCAGCCATTGAGTAATAAAGTTTACAGAGGCTGGAGGATAGAAGGCTGGTGTTCAAATATGACAAAGTAGTGGTAAGATAAGGTTACAATATCAGATGGATTGAGATAGAGGAGGGAACAACTGCTGCTGTACCGATGGAAGAAAACAGATGATATTGATCTGAAGCTGAACACACAAAGTTGAATTAGACACCGTAATTGCGAACTATATTGTTCAATTCAAGACAGTGTCTAAGAGGAGAAAAGATAAAATATTATTCAAAAATATTGTTTTGGGAGATTTTGATAGTATGGAAGGGATAGAACATTTATAAGATAGATTAAAGCCAGATGGAACATTGAAGATGTAATGGATCACAGAGATGACTGCAGTAATATCAGATTGTCATGGCTAAGCTTAACAATAGAAACTCAAGGTTGATGACACTTGAAATAAAAAAGCAAATTATTGTTGATGCTGAAAATTGAAAATAAACTGGAAATTGTTGTGACACACTTCATCTCATAGCATCTGTGACAAATTGAAAAATGCCATATTAATGTTTTAGATTCATGGCTCCTTGTCAGATATTACATTAAGAGCAAATGAGGAAGGAAAGTAATAGAAGGGAAAGAGAAGAGTAATTTGTGGTGATTGGATGGAACATGGGCGATGGTTAAATGACACTAATATTGGTAACAGAAAGGAACGCAAGGCATAGAGAGAAATTAGCCAAATAAAAAACGTAGCCAGGATGTTAAAACAGAATAGCAGAAGCAGCTGCCTGTTAGGAGACAAATCTCAAGGGTGTGTAACGTATAAATACTTTGATAATAAATGTTCTTTGAACTCTTTGAACTTTGGGATTTGGGGGATTTGTCGGTGCACATGCAGAAGTCATGAGGAGAATGGCAAAGTAGAGCAGTGTCCGGTACTTGGGTGGATATGGCAGAGAAGCAGACCATCTATAGGTGGGATGGATAGATCAGGGGTGTCCCCATTCAAAGTATCAACCAGGACCTCTAACTCCCAGACTAGTGAAACCAGTAAAGCCCTGTTAGACTGTTATGTCTATTTGTATTACTTTACATTGTTCTAAATATCAGAAACTATGGACTCAGTCTTTGAGACAACTCAGTCATTAGAGAAATTAATTGTGAACCTTCTCTGCACTAGCTCCTTAAATAAACCAACTAAAATTATATGCAGACCCTCACATGTAGACTCACCGAAGCCTTGTTCAGTTCTTCTCTTTGCACAAAATCTTTTTTGCAATAAAAGCCACCATTCCGTTTACTTTCTTCATTACTCACTGAACCTGCTTGTTGATCTTGTGTGTGTGAAGACTTGCAGGTCTCTCTGAACCAGTCTGTTCATTGGTTTCACTCCATTTAATAATCACCTGCTTTTTCATTTTCCTACTAAAGTAGATAACTCATATTTCCCCAACTCTGCTTCATCTTATATAAACTTGCCCACTCAATAAACCTCTCTCCATATCCGTTAAAAAATATTTTGTACCCCAGTCATGGGCCGTATCTCCAATATTGATGAGTTGGTGTACAGAAAAGAAATACACTCAGTTCCCACTTTCTTATGTACCTCCTGTACCTTATAAAGCGGCCATTGAGTATATGTTCATGGTCTTCTGCTGCTGTAGCTTATCCGCTCAAGGTTCAAAGTGTTGTGTGTTCAGAAATCCTCTTCTGTACTGCACAGTTGCAATGCGTGGTTATTTCAGCCTTTCAGCCTGAACTAGTCTGACCATTCTCCTCTGACCTCTCTCAGTAACAGGGTGTTTTCACCCACAGAACCACTCCTCACCAGATAATTTTTGTTTTTCACATTATTCTCTGTAAATTCTAGAGGTCTTCATGCATGAAAACCCCAGAAGTCAACAGTTTCTGAGATTCTCAAACCACCCTGCCTAGCACCAACAATCACTCCATGCTCAAAGTCACTTAGATTAATTACACTTCTTTCCCTCATTCCGTAATTTGCTCTGAACAAGAACTGAACCACTTGACAGCGTCTGCAAGTTTTATGCATTGAGTTGCTGACATATGATTGGCTGATTAGATACTTGCATTAATGAGCAGGTGCACAGGTGTACCTGAGTTTTGAGAACCTAGTGACATGGTGTCCTCATTCAGAAAGTGAGGAGGCCTGGGATCCAAGGAGACCTTGCTTTGTGGATCCAGAAATGGCTTGCCCACAGAGGCAAAGGGAGGTTGTAGATGGTTTGTATTCTGCATGGAGGATGGTGACCAGTGGTGATCTGTTCTAGGACCTCTCCTCTTTGTGATTTTGACCTGGCTGAGGAAGTAGAAGGGTGGGTTAGTAAGTTTGCTGATGACACAAAGGTTGGGGGTGTTGTGGATAGTCTGGAGTGTTGTCAAAGGTAACAGCAGAACATCAATAGGATGCAGAACTGGGCTGAGAAGTGGCAGATGGAGTTCAACCCAGATAAAATGAACTGGTTCATTTTAGTATGTCAAATTTGAAGACAGAATATAATATTAATGGTAAGACTCTTGGCAGTGTGGGGGATCAGTGAGATCTTGAGGTCTGTGTCCATATGACACTCAAAGCTGCTGTGCAGGTTGACAGTGTTGTTAAGAAGGCGTATGGTGTGTTAGCCTCACCAACCGTGTGATTGAGTTCAAGAACCGTTCAAACTATATAAGACCTTAGTTAGACACCCCCCCCCCCCCCTCAGAGTACTGTGTACAGTTGTGGTCACCTCACTACAGGAAGGATGTGCAGAGAGTGCAGAGGCAATTTACAAGGATGTTGCCTGGATTGGGGAGCATGCCTTATGAGAATAGGTTGAGTGAACTTGGTCTTTTCTCCTTGGAGCAACAGAGGATGAGGGGTGACCTGATAGAGATATATAAGATGATGAGAGGCATTGATTGTATGGATAGTCAGAGGCTTTTTCCCAGGGCTGAAATGGCTAACATGATGGGACATAGTTTTAAGGTGCTTAGAGGCAGGTACAGGAAGGATGTCAGAGGTAAATTTTTCACATAGAGAGTGGTGAGAGTGTGGAATGCAGAGCCACCAATGGTGGTAGAGGCAGATACAATAGGGTCTCTTAAGGGACTCTTAGATCGGTACATGGAGCTGTGGTGAACTACATATACCTGTCTGGACACTCCCCCTGATGACTGCTCCTGTGGCTCCTCCCACTGACCCCTGTATAAAGGTGATGGAGGTCTGAGCCCGGCCTCTCTGTCTCCAGGATGTAGTATGGTGGTCACTCACTGCTCGTTCCTTCTTCCAGTCAATAAAAGCCGATATCTCGCTTTTACGTCTCAGAGTGAGTTATTGATGGTGCATCAGGAGCTTAGAGAAATATAGAGCTATGTGCTAGGGAAATTGTATGCAGTTTCTAGAGTAGGTTACATAGTCGGCACAACATTGTGGGCCGAAGGGCCTGTAATGTGTTGTTTTTATGTTCTATGACAACAACCTTTCCTTCAAAGTCAGCAAGACAAAAGAGCAGGTCAGCCCATGTTCCTGTTTACATCAACATTGCTTAAGTTGAGAGGTTCAAGTTCCTAGGAGTAAACATTACCAATAACAACACAATCAAGATGCTGGAGGAAGTCAGCAGTCAGACAGCATCCATGTAAAAGAATAAACAGTTGATGCTTTGGGTTGAGACAGTTCATCAGGATGAAAAAGGAAGGGGGAAGAGACGGGAGACCGGAATAAGAAGGTAGTGGGGTGGGGGGAGGGGAAGGAGTACAAGCTGGCAGGTGATAGGTGAAACCAGGTGAGTGAATCAAGGCGGGGGGAGGGTGAAGTGAGAAGTTATGAGGTGATAGGTGGAAATAGGAGAGCACAGTGGACCATGGGAGAAAGGGAAGGAGGAGGTAGACCGGAGGGAGGTGAGGAGAGAAAGGGTAACAAGGGGGCCAGAACACGGATTGGAAAAAGGGTGAACATCATCAGTAGCCTGTAATGGTCCAACCACATTGATAGCGTGCTCAAGAAAGCTCACCAACAGCTTTAATTGCTCAGGAGGCTAAGGGAATTTGGTCTGTCCCTCTTATTGATACATGGCAGTAAACATTCTATACAGACGCACCATGACTTGGTATGGCAACTGCTCTGCCTATGACCACAAGGAAATGCAGAGTTGTGGGCACAACTCAGAATACGACTGAAATCTGCCTCCCCTCCATAAACCCTGGTTACTCTTCTGACTGCCAATGGGTAAAAGACACAAAAACCCCACAGGATGTCCCACTAGGCTCAATGATAGTTTCTGTCCGCGTTATAAGACTATCAAATGTATAAGATGGACTCTTGACTTTACTATCTACCTTGTTGTCACTTTATACCTTACTCTCTATCTGCGCTGCACTTTCTCTGTACTTAAACACATTGTTCTAGTTTGTTCTACCTCAATGCACTCTTGCTATCAATTGAATTGTATGGACGATATGCAAGATCAGTTTCTCACTACACCTCATTACATGTGATAGTAATAAACCTATTTACTATATACTAACTTAATTTCACCTTGCTAATTTAATCTGGTTTGTCAAAGACTTGCAACCTTAAGAAGTTTATCTCTCATTTTGCAGTTTTAGTCAGAAGTTGCAGTTATTTGGTACTCTGGTGTAAAACAGCAGAAAAGGATGTCAAAGATATTTCTCTTGTTTGTCTTCTTCCTCCCTTTCCTCATTATGTATTTAATACAGAAACTTTTCTACTAATGGATCTGATAGACAAAATATACACAAGGCATTTTTGTCACTGCAGATGCGCCAATGACACTTATGGCATGTGTCACTCAACATCAAAGGATTCAATGTTTTATAAGCAATATGGTATGAAAACCATATATATGATTTTTGCAGATGTGTAATTGAATGTACCTTCAAGCAGGTGAAGTCTAATTATTATTAATTAAACAAGAGCTTGTATTAAGGCACCTATTTTTAGCAAACTTTGAGTGAGTCAATTAAGAGACAGCAGACACACTACTTTCACTATTTTATGTTCCTGAGAATGTTCTACTTACCTTTAAGAAAGAGACAAACTTTTGAACTGCAACATATATTTTGACTGTGTTGTGCTGCAACATTCTTCTTGCTCAAGCAAACATGAGGAAATCTGCAGATTCTGGAAATTCAAGCAACACACACAAAATGCTGGTGGAACACAGCAGGTCAGGCAGCATCTATAAGGAGAAGCACTGTCAAAGTTTCGGGCCAAGACCCTTCGTCAGGACTTCGTCATTCTTCTTGCTGTTTTGTTTTCATTGTAATGGAGTTATACTGAGTTATATTTTATAAATCACCCCAAAGAAGTGGTGACAAATATGGTATATCCATGTCTAGATTATGAATAAAACAATGCCTTATAAGGACCTTATTTGAAATGAATTAAGCTGACCTGATTCAATAATTGTATCACAAATGGAACAATAGAACATTTCCCTCCAGGAAGATTTTAGTTGTCAGGTGTAGCATCATTCCCACAAACTATAGTTTATTACAGAAATAATACCAATTGAGATGCTGAAGTGTTTTTAGTTAAAATAGATAAAAATGGGATATTGTTGCATCACACTGGAGTTTCATATATTATTTAAAGATGATTATACTATTTTTCCAGGCCAGTTAAAGCAGTCTTTGAATGTCTTGTATGTAACACAGAGCAGGTTCTCCCAGTGATCTTGGAAGGAAGAGATACTGGACCTCATTCCATTTCCAGAGCGATTTTAATTCCAAGGCCCTTGGAACGAATCTTTTCAGCTTCATATACATTTATAATAAACGTTATTGCGTCAGGACAAAACTTTCAGCGGGCATGCGAGACACGCTTGTGTATTTTACAGCAAATGCAGCATTTAAACAAGGGAGAATAAATATGTATAAAACTTTCGGAGCTTGTTGAGTTTGGATTATGAATTGCAGGATCTTAATGTAATTCTCCCACTCCATTATAAATATACTTCCATTTAGTTATTCTGTACTTTAATTCTCAGTGTTATTTTATTTCACACATCGTAACACCACTTTCCGCATCCACGTCTTGGGATAAACGTTGACCAATGACATTAATTCATAAATTTGATCATCTGATTCCCCACCAGAAAAGGGTAATTGACTTCACAACGGTTTAAGAGTGTAAAGTTGTTGGTAACTTATTCTCACTTAAATATGCCCTGCTGATTATTATACGGACTGAAACAATCATTATTCCATATCTGCTAATTGCATTCTGCCGTCAGTATCTTGCGTTCGGCGTGAGGTCAAAATCCTAAACGCTTGAAGTAAGGTGTTTGCTTTGCAACACCACTGGACATTTTAAATTAAAAAAAATGCAAGCGGTTGAAAGATAACTGACAAGTGCTGTAAGACATTTAAATGTAAAAATAATATACAGAATTAAATGAGATGCGCATCCTTTTCCCGAGCCCAGCTCTCTTTAGGTTTCCCTGTCCTTCGAGCATTGCAATATTTAAGTAAAAGACGCCAGTTTTGACGCAGGGAGATCTTGTCTCTTTCAAGAGGCAATTTTAAGTACGTCATTAATATGGCGCCAAAAGATTTTGAAGTATGAGCTATTTCGTTGCTAGGTCCTGTAGTGTACGCCCGTGCCAAAAAAAATCGCGTTGTTTTTCCTGGAGGTAAATTTCCCGAAGTGAGTCTCCCTCCTGCGTTCTGACCGTCCGGGCTCTTGTTTTATTCCCACCTCCAGATTAATACTCTAACCGAGAGGGGATCGGACTGCAAAAAAAAAAGGAGGGAAGATTTTTTTTTAAAATTAAAAAAAGACACAAGATGCAGTTTGCAAAAAGGATCGGTACGAAAGGATAAGAAACGCAACAGGACTGCATTAAAGTGATCTGGAAGGTGGGAATGAGAGAGAGTGTGAGTGAGTAAGGAAGGGAAGGGAAGGAGCTGCAAAGTGTGTATGTGTGTGTGTGAGAGAGAGAGAGAGCGCCCATTGCATTTCATTGGCAGCCATCTCAGCACTGTGTAACTGCATGTTTTTTTTTACAGAAGGGAAGAGAGAGAGAGAGATTTAAATATATTAATGTGCATCGGATCGATGCGCGTTTCCTCATGAGCCGCTTTTAACATATATCAGCACCATCGCATTTATATTACAACACCATCATCACCATCGTGGCCCGAGGAATCACCGCAAAAAAGAAGCTAGATCTGAAGCCAACAAGCAAGCTAAACAAAAATTGCATGGTAATTATTATTGATCGTTTATAACTAGAGGGCAGAGTAACTGTTTCGGGGAAATTAGATCTGCACCCCACCCGTGCACAAATGCTTTTACTTAAGTGATCAGGAGTGCAAAGCTGAACTTTTTTTTCTATTGCCGATATTCTATTGCATGTCTGTATCAATGATTGCAGTCCAGTTATTAAAATATGTAAGCACCCTTGCCTATGAAGAGGGGTACGGGATGGTATGGTGGTAGGGGTGGAGGGTGCTGTTTATGACGATCTGTGTGCCCATGTAGCTCACACGGGGTAGGGGGGGCGATTAGGATTTTTTTTTGAAAAATGCATCGTCTTCACTTAGTTGTTTAATTCTCAATGTGCGTGATCTGTGCTGTGTTACGGCTGCCGTTTGCGAAGTACGAGTTAATTTGCTTAAAATGTTTAATAATTTTAGTGTGTGTGTGTGTGTCTAATCCTGTAGGTTTTGCTGGTTGCTGAGTGCAAAGTGCTCTGCTGACTCTAGGGGGAGTGGCTCTTGTTTATCCCGAATCCGCTGCGCTCAGGTTCTCTGGAGGAGGCGTGGCTCACCAATTTCATCCCCTGCCAGCGACAGCACAACTGAAAGGTGGGGGCGGCCAATTAAAAAAAGTTCCTTACGCAGGTATAACTTCGAGCTCGGTTAAAAATCATCCATCCAAATTCCTAGCAATCTGTTCCCCTTCCCTACGGGGTGGGGTGGGGGGAATACTTCCACTGCTAACCGTAGGCCTGGACCACAACTTTATGACAGCTGCACACGTGTTGTGCTTGATGCCGTGTGGCAATCACTTGACCAGTCGCTGCATCACGCACTCAGCGAGAGCCCATAGATTGGGGCAGAAAGGGAGGAAGAGGAGGGCTGTTGACCTATTGTAACCCTTTCTACGCTGGCAACTTTTTGGGTATCACTGACTTGCAGTGAAGTACATTTTCAACTTAAGTGCAAAACATTTTTAATGGGAAAAAAAAGCTAGGAAACTTATTGGCATTGAGAATTAAATTTATAGTCCGGGGGAAAATATGTTGACTGGAACATTAAAGGATAAAACTTGTTACAAGGGAGATAGAGAACTAACCGTTTTTGTAACGTGAAATGGATGCATTTGATAATCTGTTACATCCCAGGTGAAATCGGAAGTATAGACAAAAGTTGTTCTACGATTAGAGAAGTGATTAATATTTTCTATCCAGTGATGCAGTGTGGACTGGCACTGAGTTAAAGAACTGGAAAGATTTATGAAGTATAATTGAATGTCTTCTATGTTGTATGTTTTGAGCTTAGTAAATTAGAAAGCTTTACTTGTTTAAATAGGACTTGCAAGTGCAGTGTATGAAACATAACAGTTGCAGTGCTTCAACCTCCTCCTTTAAACATCTCTTGGCTGTGCACTACTTTGCATACCGGTGTTCTTGTGGTTAGTGCACTGTGACCCTCCCTTGATTTGTAACTGGTGAAGAGTATAGACTTTTTTCACAGCTGTGGTCACACACACACTTGCTAAAAGAAGTGGAACTCTAGAGGTCAGTGTTAAGTCTGAGTTGGCATCTGGATGATAACTGAACAATGAGTTGTCCACAGTAATTGGCCACCGTGCCCTTTATTGACCTTGAATTTGTCTACGTGCAACATGGGAGGAAGGGTGTTTCTGTGATGAGCTTGCAGGTTTTGGTCTACCTGATTTGTGTACCTTTGGCGAAATGGTGTGAAGATAATAGATCAAGTGCCACGATGCAAGCGATACTGTGCAAGTGAGTTCAGGTAGCATGCTGGCATAATGTGCGGAGCATTCAAGTGCACTGTTCAGATCTGATTCTGATGTTAATCCACTGTTGATTTTGTATTGTGGGATTGTGTTGGTAAAGACAAAATCTCAGGCTAAAGGTGGTAAATATTTGCAATATGCAAATGAGTTGAAACCCAAACCTTTGTGAGATTTGAACACAGTTAGCACTGGTCCAGCTACATTTTAGAGAAGTGAGGTTGACCTGTGCTCTTTCCTGTTCTCAGGCAGGTCGCCACTAAAAGAGGATATTTTAAGAAAAAACAACTTACAACTCTTGAACCAATGCCAGCAATAACTGATCTGACTCTGCAGTCACTTTTCACCTCTTCGCAACCCAACCTCACTCCCCAGTCTATTGCGCTCTCTACTTTAGTCTCGTTTTCCTTATTGCTATCTGGCTGACTCCCGCAAAGTTCTGCCTCTCAATCCCACCAACCGTGGGCTGCCTTTGCTCACCTCCTATTGGTGGGCTATGGGCATGTTATTAGAAAAAGAACAGTCACCTGTTGCTGTTTCCACAAGTAGGAAATTTTAAAAATATACAAAAAAAAAAGACTTTTTACACTGAAGTAAAGACATCCCTTGGTAGATGCAAACTCAAATGAAATAAATTGAGGTGAGGAAACAGGTGGATAAGATTCAAATTCTGCTTAGTTTGGCTGAACTATCCTTGTGTCAGTGGATATACTCAGCTCTGCCAGAGGAGCCTTTGAGTGGACTGTTCTGAAACTAATGGCCATTGGAATAATCTGTTGCTTCACTGACTCAATACATGTTCACAATTAGTAGATCCTTTTATTTGCAGTGCATCAAGGTAGTAAAAAAAATCAATGATTTTCACATGATTGCCCTGATTTCCAGACCAAATACTTTGAATGTTTGTGAACTTCATTTCTTATCCATTCACAAAAGCTCTGAAACATTGCCAACTGCTGTTAGCATTTTGAAAACTGTAGTTTTTTCTAGTCTAACCTTGTAACTGAAACTATTCCAGTATATCTTATCCGTAGTCTTCGACTGACCTGCATTGCTTTCCGGAAGTGTGGTTAGTAGGACTACCATTTTCCATTTACTCTCCACTTTCTGCAGGGATCACTCTCTACACGACTCCCCTGTCCACTGATCGTCCTCCTGCTACTTCTCCTTGGAATTAGAACAAGTGCGACACCTGTCCCTGCACTTCCCTCACCCCTGTTCAGGGCACCCAAACGGTCCTTCGAGGTGAGGTGGTGCTTCCCTGCGAGTCTCTCAGGGTCATCTACTGTAACTGGTGCTCCTGGCACAGCCTCCTCTACCTATGGGAGCTCTGACGTAGATTGTGGATTGCTTCATCGAGCACCTTTGCTCAGTCTCTACAAAAGACTGGATTTCCCAGTGGCCACCCATTTAAATTCTAATTCCCCATTCCCGCCTGACGTGGCCTCTTCCATGGTCACTCTCAGGTTGGAGGAGTAACACCTTACATTCTGTCTGGGTAACTTCCCACCTGGTGGCATGAGCATTGATTTCTCTAACTTCTGGTAATTATTCCCTCTTACCCCTCTTTTTTTTTCCATTCCCCATTCTGTCTCTTCTTCTCATCTGCCTGTCACCACCCTCTGCTGCCCCTCCTCCTTCCCTTTCTCCCAAGGCCTATTGTCCTTTCCTATTTCATTCCATCTTCAGCTCTTTACGTTTTCCACCGAAATCCTCCCAGCTTCTCACTTCGACCCTCCGTCCTCCACCCACCCGCACTTCCCCTCATTCGGTTTTAAAAACACCTGCTGGCTTGTACTCTTTCCCCTCTCCCCAATCTTCTTCTGGCTTCTGCCCTCTTCCTTCCCAGTCCTGATGAAGGATCTTTTCCTGAACCATCGACTGTTCCTCCAGCAATTCGTGTGTATGTTGCTCTGGATTTCCAGCATTTACAGAATCTCTCGTGTTTATGCAGTCCTCCATTTGTGACCTAACTTGGGTTTCATTGAGGTTCAACATAACTTTTATACCCGATGCCTCTATTTATGAAGCTGAGCATTCCCTGTGCATTCTTCCAATAAACTTTTCTATCCTGTATGATTTCAGATGAGTGAGAACTGTTCTACCTCACTGCTGACATGAACCTTGCAGCTGGTGGAGATGATCTGAGGGTTTAGCAAGTGAACATTTGTAATAACTGTCAGAGAATTTAATGTTAATAACCTGTTGCCAGTTGAAGATGAGTTAGATAGGGAAATTGCAGGTGACAACATTGCTGCCCTTGTGTTTCTCAATGTTGAGATAATATTGTATTAGAGTAGTGCTTTTTTTAGATTGTACATACTGCAGCCTCTGTATATTTGAGATCAAATAATGAATATGAAATTATGTTATCATGCAGAAAATAACTACTGAGGTAGTGTAAATGGATTGCCACAACCTAAGGACTCACTTTCAAGGACTCTTCATCTCACGTTCTTGATATTTATTGCTTATTATTATTTCTTTCTTTTTGTATTTGCACAGTTAGTTGTCTTTTGCACACCAGTGGAACACCCAGGTTGGTGCGGTCTATTATGGATATTATTCTATTTTGGATTTATCAAATATGCCTGCAAAAAAAATTGAATCTTGGGGTGTATATGGCGACATATATGCACTTCGATAATAAACTTACTTTGAGCTTTGCCCATTCAAAAATCTGATGGTGGAGGGGAAAAAGCTATGCCTAAAACGTACGTGTGCGTGTGTGTGTGTCTGTCTGTCTGTCTTCAGGCTCCTGTACCACGTCCTATATGAGAAGAGGGCCTGTCTCGGGTGATTGAGGTTCCTTTTGAAGATGTTTTTGAGGCCAGTGCCCATGATGGAGCTGACAACTTCCTGCAGCTTTTCCCAATCCTGTGCAGCAGCCCCTCCACATGAGACAGTGATGCAACCAGTCAGAATGCTCACTACAATTGTAGAACTTGCTAAAGACTTTGGTGATATACTGAGTCTCCTCATACTCCTAATGAAATAATAACCACTGTTGTGCCACCTTGGTAATTGTATCAATATGTTGGGGGCCAGATAGATCTTCAGAGATGTTGACACACAAGAACTTGAAACTGCTCACCCTTTCCACTGCTGATCCCTCTATGAGGACTGGTGTGTGTTCCCTTCCTGAAGACCACAATCAGTTCTTTGGTCTTACTGACGCAGAGTGCAGGGTTGTTGTGCAACATCACTCAACCAGCTGATCTATCTCACTCCTATATGTCTCTTCCACACCATCTGAAATTCTGCCAACAATAATTCTATCGTTGGCAAATTTATAGGTGGTGTTTGCGTTGTGCCGAGACACACAGTCCTAGGTGTGGAGAGAGTAGAGCAGTGGGATAAACAGGCAACCTTGAGGTGTACCAGTGTTGATTGTCAGTGAGGAGGAGATGGTACTTCGATCCACACTGACTGTAGGTTCTGGATGAGGAAGTAAAGGACCCATTTACAGAGGAGGGTACTGAGGTCCAGGTTATGGAGCCTGATGATTAGTACTGAGGGTATGATGGCTTTGAATGTTGAGCTGTAATCAATAAACAGCAGCTTGATGTAGGTATTGCTGCTGTGCAGGTGATCCAAAGCCAAGTGGAGAGCCACTGTAGACCTATTGCATCCAATGTAGACCTATCATCTTGATAGGCAAATTGCAGTGGGCCCAGGTGCTAGCTTGGGCAGGAGCTGATTCTGGTCATGACCAACCTCTCAAAGCACTTCATCATAGTCGATGTGAATGCAATTGTTGAAGGAGCTCACCCTGATCTTCTTGGGTGCTGGTGTGATTGTCGCCCTTTAGAAGCAGGTGGGAGCCTCTGACTGCTGCAATGAGGGATTGAAGACGTCCTTTAACACTCCTGCTAGTTGGATGGCACAGGGTTTCCAGGTACACCATCAGGGACTGGTGCCTTTTAAGGTTTCACCCTCCTGAAAGTTGTTCTGATGTTGGCCTCTGAGACAGACATTACAGGTCACCAAGATGCTGCAGGGATTTGCACAGGTGTAGTTTTATTCTCCTTTTTAAAGTCTGCAAAAAAGGCATTGAACTCATCTGGGAGTGAAACATCACTGCCATTCATGATGTTAAGATTCACCTTGTAGGAAGTAATGCCTGCAATCCCTTTCTGTGCTGACGTGCACATGATTCCGTCTCCTAACTTCACTGGAGTTGTTTCCTTGCCCTTAAGAATGCTTTGGTATGTTATGCCTGGACTTCTTGTATAGTTCTGGATCACCGGTCTTAAATGTCATAGATTTAATCCTCAGCAAACTATGATTCTCCTTGTTCATCCATGGCTTTTGGTTTGGGTATGTCTGATAGATTTTCAAAGGCACGTACTCATCCACACAGTTCTTGGTGAAGTTGGTGACATCTGTGTTGTCTTTATTGAGATCCGAAAATCAATTCCTGAATATTGTCCAGTCCACCAACTCAAAGCAGTCCTGTAAGTGCTGCTCTGCCTCCCTTGACCAGACCTTCATGGTCCTTACTGCTGGTGCTTAGGCCTTCAGTCTCTACCCATGCGCTGGAAGTGGAAGTACAGCCAGGCGATTGGACTTTCCAGAGTGCGGGCACAGTAAGCATTCTTGATGGTGGTATAACAGTGGTCATGTGTGCCGGCTCCTTGGGATCCATAGGTAATATGATGGTGGTAGTTGTTCAGAGGCTTCTTCAAGCTATCCTGGTTGAAATCCCCCAGACTGATGGGGATGGGGCAGTTCTGTGACTGCTGATTACGTGCTCAGGTTCTCCACAGCCTGTCTGACGTGGAATGTACACTGCGACCAGGGTGATGGTGGAGATCTTCCACGGCAGATAAAATGGACGATGCTCGACTGCTAGATATTCGGGTGAGTGGGACTGAGACAGAACCATCCTGTGTGTGCCCCGTGATGAGTTAATCATGAGGCATACTTCCCCCCCCCCCCCCACCCAGCTTTAAAAGACTCAATTCATCTATCCTTGCAGTGAATGAAGTCTTCTGGCAGCAGCACTGCATCCGTATTGGCCGGGCTGAGTCACGTTTCCGTGTAGCAAAGTACACAGCAGTCCCATACATCCCTCTGGTACTGCAATCTTGTTCTGAGGGCTTCAGTTTTATTTTTCAGAGACTCGTATTTGCCATCAGGAGAATTGGGAGTTGGTGGGGGGGGTGGGTGTGAGGTGGTATCTAAGGCCTCTGTGTTTCAATCGTACCTACAGACCAACACGCTGTCCCCGCTTCCATTTTCTTAAAATGGAATTGCATTCATGACCTGAGTCTGCCATCCAGGTCTGTCCATTTTGAGGATTGATAGATTTTTTTGAAACGTCTTAAAGTGTGTTGCTTACTCTAGTACTGCCTGTGACAGTGGATTTCACCTGTAGTTGTCTTAAACAGGAATATTCGTTGATTCCTATCAGAGCTGCACACAGAGGCACCATTTATTGGCATCAACTTGAGAACCTTGGGTCCATATTGAGTCTTTATAAAGCAATCCAATCGTTCCCATTTCCCCTGCTTTTATCCTCATAGCTTTGCAAATTATTGTCGTTCCAAATATCTCTCCAATTCTTTTTTAACAGCCTAGCAATAAAAAGTCAATCTCCTCACTCACATCACCATTGTGTCTTCCGTCTATCACTTTGAACCTGTGCCCTTGGTCCTTGAACCATCCATAAATGGGGGTGGCTTCTCTATCCACTTTAATCCTCATGATCTTGTGCCCTTCAGCCTTCTTTGCTGTGGCAAACTATCCCAAATTGCCCTGTGGCTGAAGTCCTTGTGGCTAAAGTCCCTCATTCAGATGAGTAATACCTGTTTATCTCACTGCTGGCATGAGCTTTGAGAACTGGTGACAAAGACCTGAAGGTTCAGAAAATGAACCAACCTAATTATACTAAATTTCTTCTAGTGATGGTGTTGAAAAGGCAGCTCACTTCAGTTTCAGATCAATGGTGACTCCCAAAAGGTTGATAGTAGACGATTTAATGAAAGGCTGGAGCTATTTATAATCAGGGTGGGTCAAGTGAATGACCTTTAGAACCTTTGGATGGAAATAGCTTGAGCATGGTGTATGGTTTGTTGATTATCTATTGTTTACCATTTGTAAACTAGCCTGACTGATATCATAGGAAGAGTTTTGAATGAAGGTCAATGTTTTTAAATCATTGACTGTCTCCTTCTGTCTGCTCGTAGTATGAAGCATCTGAAGATAGTTTGGCTAACAGCACTGTGCTAAGAAATTTTCCTCAATATTTGGTGGATTATAGTAATTGGCATCTAATAATTGAGACTGTTTTCCTTTTGTGTCATCTGACTCTAGCAGTTAGATTGTTTTTTTTAAACTTGACACCAATTGCCTTGCTTTGCCGATACTTATCGTTGACATGGTTTACAGAATGCGGGGGTTATTATTGCTTCTCTTCTAGCAGTTTTCTGTTGTGGTACTTTTCATTCCAAGCTGTAATGGAATTTGGGACTGAGTGATTTTGGCCAAATCCAGAATGAGCATCATTTAGTGAGAATAGTATTGAGTAGGTGTCACTTGATGGAACTGTTAATTACTTCTAACACTACAAGTTTGTTAGAGGAGGGATATTGGACATTAATAGCTTAGGTTATATACATTCTTTTTTGGTATTTATTGGGCAAATTTCATGATGTCAGTGCAGTATCTGAACTGAAACCTCTGGGCTAATTTACCAGAGACTATGTTATAGAATAACAGACTTCTTTCAAAACATACACCTTGAGTATGTTTTTGCTATTTAGTTAACATAAGTAGTTTGTAAACATAATTTCAACAAAAATGCAAATAATTAACATACTTTAAGTTATGTTTTTTTTGCCAGCGTTAGTAGACTCATTAAAGAATGGTGATACAACAGCCTCAGGGTAAGAGCAGCCTGGATCTTGGATGAACATAGAACCCTAGACAGCTAGGAAATACCACCACAGTGTAATGGAGTGTCCTCTTTCACCCCTGTCATCAATACTTAATTGCAAGAGAAAAAGGTCTACAAATCGATTTGCAATATTATTACACTCTTGTTTTATTCTCTGAATTGACTGGAGGTGAATTTTATCAAACTTGTATGTAAGAAATCTGACTAACAGATAGCAGTTACTTGTATGCTTGTGAGTATTTTTCCAATCTAATGATCCTTTTAATTTGCAGTACTTCAAATTGGAAGTTTAGAAGAAATCAAATACAATATTAGCATTGATTTCAAGAGGACTAGAATATGTAAAAAAAAAAAGGGTGTAATAAGGATGTAATGCTTATATAAGGCATTGGCGTATTGTGAGCAGTTTTGGGCTCCTCATCTAAGAACGAATGCCTTGGCATTAGAGAAGGTTCAGAGGGGGTTCATGAGAATGATAGCAGGAATGAAAGGGTTAACATGAAGCGCTCTGGCGCTGTACTTGCAAGAGTTTAGAAGAAGTGCGGACTTCATTGAAACCTGGTCAATATTGCAAGGCCTCAATAGAGTGGACATTGAGAGGATGTTTCCAGTAGTGGGTGAGTCTAGCACCAGAGGGAACATCCTCAGAATAGAGGGACGTACATTTAGAACAGAGATGAGGAGAAATTTCTTCAGCCTGAGTGGTAAATCTGTGGAATTCATTGCCACAGACAATTGTGGAGGCCAAGTTATTGGGTATACTTAAAGTGGTAGTTGATTAGTGAGAACATCAAAGGTTACAGGGAGAATGCTGAAGCATGGGGTTAAGAGGGAGAATACATCATCCATGAACAATTGGTGTAGAAGATTCAATGGGCTGAATAGTTTGATTCTGCTTCTCTGTCTTGTGGTTTTATAATGTATTTTAAAATTATGCCCACTTACACCATAATGTATTATTGTGTGTTTCTCAATATAGTGGAATTGAAATGCATGACTGTTTCATTTTGTAAATGGTTTTATGAGTCATGTAGGAAATTTCTTTAGCCATTTTGAATAAAAGTCTCAAATTTGTGTATGTAAATTATTTGTCTATATCCCAACAATCTGAAGCTTTATTTATAACATATTTCCTTCTTGTCCACATATAGTTCATATAAATGTTATATTAATGTGACAGTCTGATATCATTACTAAAAATTAGATATTTTCTTGTATCATATACTGAGATCTTCTGTGTTGACAATTTCATTGAAAAGTCAATCCATTGTTGAAAACAGAATGACTCCTTTTATGCTCATGCCAACTTTTTTCAGGAAAAGAAGCAAAGGAGAATTGCATTCCTCATCCTTCAAGTCTACCATTAATGCCTGTTCTCTACCACCAACAAAAAAAAACTTTTCTCTGCCATGATCCAACAACAGATGCTATTTCTGCTACATATTAAATGGAGCAAACACATCTGGATAAGAAATTGCTTAACAATTTTGCTGCAATCATTGTGTCTTAGAAGACCAGTGTTTAGCATCCACTCTGTTGCCTGACCTCCATTCCATTTCTCTGACCTCCATTCCCTTTGCCCATTTGAGAAAGATTGTGAATTAGAATGGAGCTCAGAGGCAATTTTCTGCCATGGGCTTGTAGACACAAGGAACTAGTTTAGAACTTCTCTCACCTTAACTCAAGAGACATTAAAGGTAAAAGGTAAAGCAGGTGCAGTTCACCTGTCTCAGATAGATTTTAATGCAGGTGCCGATTGTTTCGTGTGGTAATACAACTTATTCTGCCATCGTGAAAAGGCATTGTGAAACACAAACGTGTTCCTTCACAATCGTAATAATGTTTTTATTAATAAAGCATTATCTGAAATAATGCTTTATATGCTTTTCAGAACCAGGTTTTGAAGGAAGATAATGTAATGTTTCTGTTCATATTTAGATGTTTTAACATCCGTGGGAGCATCTTATTAGTTGGAAATGCTGTTACTATTCACAATACAAGATGTAGCTACTGGGCACGTAATCTGGGAAAACGGGCACATACTTTGAAAAGACCAGAAGATTGTATCAAAAGGTAAGTACTCCCTATTGCTTCCTCTGAATCTGTTTATTAATTGCAGTTCTGATTGTATAGCAATTGAATAATGATTTTTTCCTTTTTTCTGGTTAGAGTTCATATTTCCAGAAACTTACATGACAAAGTTTAAATTTCTTTTATCATCTCTAGCTGTGGTTATCTTTGCCTGCTTTTCTGGTGGCACCTTGTGGCAGTCACCATTTTTTGGCAAGTTTTTGCACCAGAACCCAGATTTAAGGAGTCAGTATGAAAATTTCCACAGAACAAACCTTCCCGTCTCTTGGGAGATGTTTGCCTTCTGTTTAACTCCAATCCATGACTAAGAACAGAAGTACACAGTGAATGAAATCACAGGTATAAAGTTGCTTTCTAGACTCTAATAATCCAGTGAGCTAAATGTCTCTACCCCCTAAACTTAAATGTTTAAAAGAATAAACTGCAAACTTTGCTTGCAGAATTTCATATAAGGTATTTCCTTGCTGATGGAGCTCCAAAATGAAGTTACAATACCTCCAAAAGTTTATTTTTAAGATTTAATTGAACTATAAATTTAATGTTTCAACATCTTTATCCAGAAGACTCTTAAATAATGCCAAACTGAACAGGTTTGAAACGTGTAATGTTGATGCTCCATCACCAATTAATCGATTTACTGCTGTAAATAAATACACAGGGTATCATTTGCAGTTGTGGAGTGATCACTTTGCAGACTTTCTTAAGGGGAGGCTGCTTTATGATGATGTACTATGTATTATTGTGGATGGTAGAAGGAAATAGACAAATGTCTTCACTGGTGCCCAGTGGCATACAACTACTAAGTGGAAGGTACAAGTGAAGGAAGTAGTTGGGTCCTGGTAGCATCCCATACCTGGAGGCGTATACTGTACGAAGGAAGTTCTTCATTTTGAAGGAAAGTACTTGGGTAAGTAGTGAAGATCACAATCACATGTGCCCTATCACATTTAGCAGAGAATGGCAGTTGGCAATTATTTTACAGTTTTGCCTAAGGTAAGGTTACTCTTTTGCTTGATAGGAAAAGCTTCTGAAGCTGTATGCTGGAATCAGCCCAAGCTGTTTAACACAATTCAGAGTAAATTTATTATCAAAATGCATATTGGTCAACATATTCAACCCTGAGATTTGTTTTTTTGCGGGCATACACACTAAATCTAAGACGCACAATAGGATCAGTGAAAGACAGCACCCAACAGGATGGACAAACAGCTAATGTGCAAAAGACAACAAACTGTGCAAGTGCAAAAGAGAGAAAATAATAATAAATAAGCAGTAAGTATTAAGGACATGTGGTGAAGAGACCTTGAAAGTGAATCAATAGATTATGGGAATAGTTCAGTGAAGCGGGAAGTGATGTTGAGTGATGTTATTCTCCCCCCCCCCCCCCCCACCCCCAGTTCAAGGGCCTGATGGTTGAGGGGAACAACTGTTCCTGAACCTGTTGGTGCGGGTCCTAAACCTTCTTCCTGATGGCAGCAGCAAGAAGAGAACATGGCCTATGTGGTAGGCGTCCCTGATGATTGATGCTGCTTTCATGCAACAATGTTCCATGTAGATGTTCTCAAGGATGAGGAGGGCTTTACCTGGGAAGGACTGCGTCATATTGAATAATTCTTGTAGGATTTTCTGCTCAAGGGCATTGGTGTTTCCATACCAGGCTGTGCTACAGGCAGGTCAATATAGTCTCCACTACACATCTACAAAAGTTTGCCATAGTTTTAGATGTCATGCCAAATTTTTGAAAAATTCTAAGAAAGTAGAGGTACTGCCATGCTTTCTTCATAGTTTAATTGAATTGATCTCATTTCTTTGCTATAATTACAGTACGATGATGGCTAAGTTATTATAGTGGCCCAGAAAAGCAAGAATTATTTACTGCTGTCTAAAAAAAGATCATTACAATGTTAGAATGAACGACAAAAAGAATCAAATCTTTAGATAGCAAGCAAGCATGTGTTTAACTGTGTATTTTATAGGTCCAGACAGTATGCCTATCATAGAGCAACATTTTCTCCAACTATAGAATTATGCTAACTAGTGCCTTTACTTTCGCAGAGCATGTGTCTCCATGGTCACTACTGTGTCAAAATTGACGATTGATAATGGGAATAGGATCAGAATCAGAATTGGGTTTAATATCACTGGCATATGTTGTGGAAATTTATTGTTTTGCAGCAGCTGTATAATGCAATATATAAAAAACTTGATATATGTACAGTATATAAACAAATAAGTGCAAAAAGATATTGTAAATAATAGTGAGGTAGTGTTTGTGGGTGGGTTCATTGTCCATTCAGAAATCTGATGGTGGAGGGGAAGAAGCTGTTCCTAAAACTGAGTAGAAAACTGTGTCAGTAAAATGGTACACTTATGAAATCTAAGGATAGATTATGGTGGAGGATCAGGGAGATAACAAAATCTGATTTGTGCAATTGATGTATGTATTCAGGCAGTGATTTTCATGTGACTGGTCTAGATCATCACCATAGAAGGTGCATCCTTGCAAGAGCATTAGTAAATGTTCTGACTTTTTCTACCATAAATGAAGTGCAGCACAGCTTCTTTTTAAGTAACAACCATGCACATTTCTGAAATCTGCACCAAATTATTTGAAGAAGACACTTGGGGGGGGGGGGGATCAAAAGGTTTAGAAGATAATCACTTAATAGGCATGGATTGTAGTTGACCATATATTGTTGGCATCATGGGGAGAGGGTGAGCATCCATTAAGAAATTTGGCTCTGAGAGTATTGAGATCTGTTGACCAAAGTGTGATAACATGTTTGAGCACTTAATACACTGGGGATCCAGAAGCCAAATGCATTGAAACCATCTTTGCCCTCAGAGCTTGGCCTCTGGTTACGAGAAGTTGTGAATGTCTCTCAATTGAGTAACAAACAACACAAAATAGACCACTGTTAAGCTAGGATCAGGCAATCAAGCAGCTCTTGAGGCTTGTGAGCCAGAAACATGATTGGGGAATTTTGCCTTCAATTTTGGCAAAAGGTTCTAAATCAAGAACATGGGATCCTGTGTTCTGTATTCAAGAAGGTGAGTGGGTATATTACCCCAATCTTGAGTTTATAGTAAAGTTGATCTTATGATTTTTTTTTTGAGAAGCATTGTGTGAAAAGACCAATGTCACTGATGATTTAATCTAAATGACTTATAGAGGAGGTCATCATCTGGATAGTTTTCCAACTGGGTGTGAAACGTAATAATAAACACAATTTTTACAGCCACAGGAGATCTGTAATATCAACCAAATTGCCATCAATAGTTGCATTTTTCAGATGACTCAGATTCTTTTTTAGAGTGTCTGGCACAGCATCAATATGATAGAACAATCATATTCCATCACATTGCTGTGCTCAGTCTGGGGTGTTACACGAGGCTGAGAATAATTTCCTTCTAGTCCAGTTCTGCGGATTCAGGAGAAGAACAAGTCTCCCATGCAGGCTTTGCAAGAGGAGCGGATGCATACTCGAATCTATTATCTCTTTATGTAATTCATCGACTGAAGTTGGAGTGGCCTTGGATATGAGGTGGAGGCAATAAACCTTGAACAGGTTGCCCTTAACTGGTACCTGAACTCCATTCCATTGAGGAGCTTGTTGGAGATGAAGAATTGTAGCAAGGAGCATTGGAAGGAGAATTGACTAACTCCAGACTGTACAGCATTGAGTTTGTGGTGGATGTATTGAAGAGGATTTTGACTTGTATGCTTTTGCAGAACAGATGGAGGATGATGACTTTTCTAATGGCGACAGCTTGTTGAAACTTGTGTTGCACTTCTACTTCAGGCAGTTATCCCCTAGTAATATTCTTTATGGAAAGAAATGGGTGATAATCTTCATCTTGTATGATCGCTTGTATAGCTTCCTGCGGCTTCCAGCACCACCCAGGGTGTGCCTTGTTCTCATTGCTACCATCAGGAAGGAGGTTCAGAAGCCTGAAGGCACACCCTCAATGATTCAAGAACAGCTTCTTCCCCTCTGCCATCTGATTTCTAAATGGACACTGAACCCATGAACACTACTTCACTATTTTTTTAGAAGTTAATATTTTTGCACTACTTATCCTAATTTAAATGTTTAATATACATATACATACTGTAATTCTGCTGTTTTCCTATATTTTAATGTTTTGCATTGTACTGCTGCCGCAAAGTTACTGAATTTCACAACATTATGCTGCTGATAGTAAACCTGATTCTGATTTGGAATCAGAGCTCGGAATCTGATTCTGAATGCCAGAGGTTCATATGATACGCATATTTTCAGGAAGCTGCTCTCCCTGAACTCTTGTTATAGGATGTCTAAGCTTGTGTGTGTTTCTCAGGAGGTGACTGTAGGTAGCAAGAACAACCACTGAGGAACATGATAAGGTAGATTCCTGGACTGAAGTTATCATTTAAGTGTTCACTGGGCTTTGTTAGGTTGTGCTGCCAAATACCATCTTGTAAAGTGTTCCTTGATGTTTCCTGTGGGGTCTAAAGGTCTCCATTTGGAGGTTGTTGGTGATGAGACACAGTTGCTTTGAAGGCACTGAAGTGTTCAGTGGATTTTAAGAAGCACCCTCATTTTGAGGTTACAGAAATAACTATTACTTCAATGCAGTACTTGTCCTGAAATTTCTTTGCATTTTCAGTCTTCGTTCCTACCAGGCTTGGCAGCTCCTTGCAATCTGAAGCTTGTATGAGAGCAAGCTGAGTCTTTCATGTTTGATTATATGTTCATGAAGGCGCGGGATAAATATATCCTTCATTATGATCAGTTCTGATTGGGTTTCCTTCATACTGTTCTGAGAATAGTTGGAGTTCAATTTCTGGCTGGAACAACTGCAGAAAAACAGTCCTTTTGGACAGAACAGCTGACTCTGAAATGGTATTATAGGGGATCGGTGAGCTCTTCTATAGAGAGAGATGTCTGTCAGTTTCATTTGTGATGAGTTTAATTAAGTTTACCAGAAAAGCTGTGCCTTAAGAATTTGTGTATTCAATTTACATTATGCCAATTGTGTGGGCATTTAGAAGTATCCTTTGCCTGTTATAGTTCTTCCCCAAGATACAACTTCATGAAATGCAGTTGTCTACTGACAAGTTACCAAAGATTATTGGTAGTGAGAAACCTCTCCTCTCCAGTCTTCCTGGTAAGAACCAACTGCAATGTGCACCTGTTGACAGATCACACGAACAGGTGAACTTGCCTTCTGTCTTTGCTTCAGTGCACTATCAAGAGGCAAAAAACGTGATCCTGACACATGCTGCTGTTGTGAGGAAAGACAGCTCATGTCAGTGGCTCCTGGGGACATCAGATTCTGGTGTGTAGGTTTCTGTCTGTTTTTCACCCTACTGCAGTGCTAGGGTGAACCATGACTTCTTCAAACTATACTTGTAAATAGAAGCCACCTGGTGCTCAGTACAGATTTCATCTCTGATTCCATCTCATCCCTGGACACAGCCTGGTGTAGATGCAGAATGTTCCCAATTATGGCATCTCGTTTTATCTCTGAACTCAGTTTCTAGCCTCATTCCTCTTTGATAATTTTCACCTTTGTGACTTTTGCCCAAGTAATGATTGCCCAGATTGAATCCTTTTTTTGTTGTTGGCCTGATGTTTTAACCCAACGTGGTAACTTTGGTAAGTCTTGCCAGCTTCACATTGAGATTGTTTGCAATTTTGCAGGTTTCCGGATGGATAATGAAATAATGAAACGGAGGAAATTTTCCATCAGTAGTGAGGACTCGGACACCACTGACAGTAAGGACCTCAGGGGTAGAAACTACACTTTATGAATTGAAGTCAAGCTCATATTTTCTTAAAAAATGTTTGTTTAATACTAAGAATTTATATTTTTATATCTACAAATACATTTGTCAAGTTTCTGTCTACGAGGAAACTTAGAAGTATATGTCTCTACTAGTTGTCAGAAATTAATAACAATGTTTATAATGTCTATTTATCTTTTCACTAATGTAACTGAAATGATGATCTTGGTGTGACCTCACAGAGTCACAAAATTCTTACTATCATGTCCACACCGACAATTGAGGACCCATCTATACTAATCCCAATTTTTTAGTACATGCCCTATACCTTGGTGTTTTAAGTGTTTGTTGAGAAATTGCTTAAATATTGTGAGAGAATTTGCTTCTATAAGACCAGGCAGTGCATTCCAGCCACCCTTTCGGTAATGAAAATATTTTTCAGGATCTCTAAACCTTCTGATCCTTACCTTCAACCTGTATACCTCAGCCCTGGAATAAAGCTTCTCCCTACCCTGATCTATGCTACTTTTAATGAACTTGTCCTCTCTACTGCTCAGAGACCAAGGAAAACAAACCCACCCTGTTCGTTCTCTTATCATTGAAATGTGCACCCCAAGCAACATCCTGGTGAAATTGCCGTGCTTGTACTCCAATTCAGTTGGGTCTTTCCTCTTTTATGGTGACTACAATTACTCACGGAGTTCTAGCTGCAGCCTAACCAACGTTCATAAAGTTGTACCTGCCTGTTCTTGTATTTATTTGTCCACCGAGTAAAAGGTGCCTTATCTTCCACCTTCAGAGATCCTTGGATTTGTACACCAATGTTTCTCAATACTTCCTAGGCTCTTACCATTCATTCTTTATACCCTGCCTTGTTTGTCCTTCCAAAATTTATTGCCTCTCAACTATCACGATTACCATTTCCAACTGCCCATCTTACCATCTCATTAATATTGTGTTGTAACCTAAGACTATCCTCTTCACTGTCAGCAGCAGCATCATTCTTGTGTCATCTACAAACTTACCTATTATACCTCCTACATTCACATCAAAATCAAACAGTTGAGTCCCAGCACCGATTCCCCCTGATACATCCTTGGTCCCCTGCTTCTAATCATGAAAATAATTTTCCACTGTTACCCTTGATCTCTTAATACCAAACAAATTTTGGATTCAGTTAGTCAATCTGCACTGGATTCCATGCATTCTAACCTTTTGATCCAGTCTTCCACTTGGGACCTTGTCGGAAGTCTTATTGAAGTCTTTGAGGACTATATCAACTGCACTGCCATTATCATTACATCTTCAAAATTTCAAATCAAACAGACAGGACTCTAGCAAAACCATACTAAATATTTTGATTATTTATTTGCTTTTGCTAACGTAAGCTAATCCTATCCCTCATAATATTTTCCTGTATTATGCAAGGAGAATGATTCAATTGTCAGCCACCTCCAAATGTTGTAATCAGCTCTACACTTCATGTCCTGAGAAAAAAAACTGTAATATCAATATTATCTTTAATATTTTAATAATTAACACCAAAGCAAAACTTAATTTAGTAAGTGGCTTCCATTATAAATTGGCACTGTAAATGAAGACTGTTAGAAAATGATGTCCCACCACTGAGTTGGCATTCCAATGTTCTGCTATACTGAGTAAGGCCAGTGCTTTGCCTTGCATTTCTGGAACAAAGAGCTTCTAACCTTGCAAGGTTGTCAGAGATTATGCTTTGAAGGAGGAAAATATGGCCTCTATCTCTTAACGTTATGATGGATTGCAGAATGGTGTGGGCAGTGATCTCGGAGCAGGTCACACACCCAGCTTTTTGAGCAGGAAATCAGATGTGAATGTGGGGAAAGGCTTAATCCTGACAACGTTCTCAGAGTCTTTTGTAATACAGCTGTTTGTACCATCATTAGCGGAAGCAAACGTCTTCTTGATGATATCAGCAACTCTCCAGCTTTTTTTTTAATATAAGCGCTAAATCAAACAATTTGAGTTACTTCCATTTTTTCATTTATGCAAAGATATATTTATAGTACCAGTTCTGTATGAAATCCCTTTTACTCTTGAGTACTAGTGTCTTATATTTCTCTGCCCACCTCTCCCAAGGTCACATAACACTATGGTCTCGTGGTTCTAAATCAGCAACTACAAAGCACCCTTGGACAAGACAGGAAGAGAAGAAACCTTCAGAGGTTTGTTTGTTCATAATTCTGCTGTTTCTACAAATGAGTTTCAGTGCATGGGGATCTTGCCTATTACTGGAAATGCTTCACAATTAGAATAGGCAGTCAATGGTTGAATTTTAATAGCCACCCAAGGATCCTTTGGTTTGTTTTAAAATGATTAAGTGCAGATTGCTTTTTGTAAGATTCTGTCGACTATTCTTGGCACCTAAAACAAAATTACTGTATTAAAATGAATATACCTGCACATTCAAATTGATGTATTAAAAATAACATTTTATGCCATATTTATGTCCTGTTTTGACATCACATGCAGAGATAATAGTGCTATTCATACTAAAAAAAAAAGAACATTAACAATTGCACTGCATGGAACTCGCATTGAGCGCTAAAAGTTTTACTTGGGATTCTGATTTTGGTGATGAAATTGGCCTTTGCCACTGTTTTATCAACTGTCTTGTCAGTATTTACTGTTTCCTGCTTTCGGCCAACCCCAGTTTCACCTCTCTCGTCCCCATAACTGGCGTTAGATTCTGTTGACTTGTTTGTATGTTTTGGGTGAGGGGATATTTTACAATGCATGGGTGTGTTCTATTCAGTTTATTTACTATGTGCACCACAGGAAGTAATGAAAAGGTACCCGTTTTAAAAAATAACAGCAAGATTTGTGCAATATCAAAAAATAATTATCAGATCGTAAAGGCAAAGTAATAACAGTTTCAACTTGAAAAAAGCTGTACCTGGACAAGTAGTATAAAAGTATACTACAGTTGTTTGTATTCATACTGGAGTTTCTATGATGTGATACAGAAGAGTATCATACAATCTTACTGCATCACCCTGAGGGGAAACAATTTTACCACAGTCATTCCTTCACGTCATTCAGCTTCTTTGTTCCAAGTAAGTGGCTGAAACTCCCGAATTATTTTCTTTTCCATGTGATGACAGTACAGAATAACAGACCACCGCCTTTAGAGCAGTGCTGGCGTGTCCTCTCATAACCTGCTAGTTTATTCGTTTGTTATGTGCTGGGTGATCTTGGTCTTATCCATGACCATGATTGTTCTTGGCAAATTTTTTGACAGAAGTAGTTTGCCATTGCCTTCTTCTGGACATTCTTTACAAGATGGGAGACCCCTCAGCCATTATCAATACTCTTCAGAGATTGCCTGGCGTCAGTGGTCGCATGACCAGGACTTGTGATGTGTGTCAGCTGCTCATACGACCCTGATCGGGGGGCTAAGCGGGTGCTACACCTTGCAGGTCAGCTGCCTCCTGTGGGAGAGTCGTATCTCCAGCCTACCGGATAGTACGCAATCACATAACTGTGTGAGGAGTGTTGATTTAATTGTAGGGCAGAGTTTGTTCATGACAAGAGGCTACTCATTGTCTGAAGCGATCCCTGTGGAGAGTGACGGGCGTGGATGGAGTGATCCCTGCTGGGAATTGGTGGTGGGGGGGGGGGGGAGAGTCTGTGTGGAAAATGGGGTGGGGGAGGGGTTGATTCCTGCGGTGAGTGAGTGAGGGTCACGGAGGGGGTGATTCCTGCGGTGAGTGAGTGAGGGGACACGGGGTGATTCGTGCGGTGAGTGAGTGAGGGTCACGGAGGGGGTGATTCCTGCAGTGAGTGAGTGAGGGGACACGGGGTGATTCGTGCGGTGAGTGAGTGAGGGTCACGGAGGGGGTGATTCCTGCAGTGAGTGAGTGAGGGGACACGGGGTGATTCGTGCGGTGAGTGAGTGAGGTCACGGAGGGGTTGATTCCTGAGGTGAGTGAGTGGGGTGACGGAGGGGGTGATTCTTGCGGTGAGTGAGTGGGGTGACGGAGGGGTTGATTCCTGCGGTGAGTGAGTGGGGTGATGGAGGGGTTGATTCCTGCGGTGAGTGTAGAGTGGAGGGGTGCAGAAGGAGTTTCCTTGTCAGTGAATGGGGGGAGGCGATCACTGCAGAACATGGAGCGGGCAGAGGGAACAATCCTTGCGGAGAGTAGGGGGATGGTTGGGTGGAGGGATCGACACTTGTTGAAAGCGGAGAGCTTTGGTGGGGGGCTGGGGTGGGCCTTACGCTTGATCTAAGCAAGCAGAATAAGATTTAAGCATTGTCTTGCAATGGCAATTATTTTTAAAAGTCCTTCCCTCTGAGTTTGTTCAGTTATTTGCAGTCTGATAATTTGCGTAATTATTGTGTTTGTTATTCAGTTATCTAGTGTACGGTAATTGTATCTGTGATTTAACAGTGTCGAATTCTAATCCTGTGAATTTAATGTCTGGATGTGGCTTTATTGAGAATCCTTTCAATGAGTTGCCTTTTTTAAAAGTTTTCCTATTTCTCGTATATTTAGTTAGATTTCCTTCTTTTGGAGTCACTGTTCCGTATTTGCGGTTGTTCCTCCAGTGAGGCAGCCCTTCTTCAATTAACGTCTCTCGTTACTCAGTGAAAATGATATGTAACATCTTGGATGTTCGGCATTTCCATGCTCGTGCTCTTTGAACGGAAGAATGTGCAGCTCTAATAAATTAAGTACTTGTTTAAAGAAACTAGCTTGTAAAAGAGAAATTTAAGTTGATTTAATCCTTTTCACCTCTCAAGCACTTGCCTATTCAGTCACCTAACTACCCATAACTACCACTAGGTGCCATTAGCACAGTTTGTCACGGTTACGCAGTATACTGTCTGTATTGGCACCAATATGCTTCCTTATTGGAGAAAAATGTTGGAATACAATCTATTGGAAGTGTCTTTAATGTCTTTTGTCTGTAACTTGTCTATATGTTTTAGATTATTGCCTGTAATACAAACAGAAATTAGCTTGATCACTAATTCCCTCAATTGTATTGGACAAAGATTTCCTGACCGAAGAAATGTCCAAAGCAACAAACAGGAAATGCTAGAGGAACTGATCATGCCAGCCAGTGTGTATGGAAAGGAGTAAACAGTCAACGTTTCGAGCCAAAACTCTTCTCTGGGACTGGAAAGGTAGGGGGAAGATGCTAGAATAAAAAGGCGGCATGAAGGGAAGGAGGGCAGCTGTGAGGTGAGAGATGGGTGGGGAAGGTAAAGGGCTGGAGAGGAGAGGAGGAGGGGACCCTGGGGAAGTGATAGACAGGTGAGAAGAGGTAAAGCGTCAGAGTGAGGAATGGAAGAAGAAGGGAACGGGAGGGATATTTTTCAGTGGAAGGAGAAATCGATATCCACGCCGCCAGGTTGGAGGCTACCCAGACAGAATATCACCTCCACCCATCGCGGCTCAAGGGGGGGGCCGTGGACTGACATGTCGGAATGGGAATTAAAGTGTTTGGCCATTGGGAAGGTCTGGCTTTGTCGGAGGGAGCGGTGGTACTCCCTCAATTTGCGACGGGTCTTATCAATGAAGAGGAAAGGTCACAGAGACCACCGGACCTGACAGACGACCCCAGAAGTTTCACAGGTGAAGTGTTGACAGACTGCTTGGGGCAACTAAAGGGAGGTGAGGGAGGAGGTGATAGGCAAGTGTAGCACTTTGGCTGCTTGTAGGGGTAAGTGCTGGGTGGGAGATCGGGAGGGGAGGGAAGAACAGACGAGGGAATCACGGTTGGCGGGAGGTAAAGATATATTTGGTGGTAGGCTCGCTTTGGAGATGACAGAGGTTGTGGAGAATGATGTGTTTAAAAAAATGTTGTGTTTCGTGGGATTTGGAAGTTAATATGAAAAGTAACTAAAATAATTTGAGTAATCCCACAAAACACCAGAGAAAAATATGTGAGAAATTTATATTGAACTGAGTGACAGAAACCATGATCAACATGGCGACCACTGAACTTGATCATTGACAACTGTGGAATAAAGTATTGCTAATTTTATCAAAAGAAAGGAACTGAGATCGAGTTTGAGGTATTTTTGAAGATTACATTCATAACAGTTTTTGGACAGGACAGACTGTAATGTATTTAACACATTTTAAATCCTTTTGCATTAGTTCAGTATACATCATCCTGAAAACATAAGAGGAGATCAAAAGCTGACAGGTCTGAACATGAAACAGAAGTTTGTGTGATTAGTGCAGTGTTGTCGCAGGCATGAAGTGTATTTATTGGGCAGAACTCTTGGAAATAAACCTCGGAATCAAGTAGTCGGACAAAATCTGTCAGAAAGCTGAGAATTGATGAGCTGTAAGCCTTGTTTGCCATTTAGCTGGTCAGATCAATAAAATGAACAATACATTTATTGACAGTTATTGGAAAACAGTTTATAGTCTGGAGTTCCAGACTGTTGGTTTGGAGTTAACTCGTGATTTGCTGTTCAGGATCTCACAGTATGGGTTACTGACGAAACTAAGTGCTTTTTTGTCGTAGGACCTAAATTATAAATTTGTGACATTTATTACTCAGCTATAGTGGGTCTAATTAAACATCCTATTGTTTATTCAAAGGTTATAGGAAAAATTGGAGCTACTGAGTGATCTTTTATCTACGAGGTGATGTTAATGAGGTGTAGTCAGAGTATCATTAACTATGCATAAAATTTTCCTGCTTTCCCATCCGGACCAGAAGGGAAATGACCAAAGCCATTGCCGTGGATGAAAAAAGTTACAGCTTTCAAGCATAATTTGAGACTTTGCGGCTTTTCACGTTTAGAATTGCAGAGGTTAAGTAATCGGATAAACACCTTTTCCTCTAGTTTGAGCACGTGACATTAGATTGCATGGTGAATAATAAGATATGAGTTGCATATAGTTTGAAACATTGAGTACATTTACCATATATGGTTTGCATCCTCTGTGGTTGAGTTCTGTGCCTGCAGTTAGAGCACAAGAAGCTGAGAAGGTTGCTGTTTGCCATTTGCCAAGTTTATATTTAAAACTCAAGTCACCCTATACAATGAATGTCAAATTGTAAATTTAACATTAATTCAATAGTCCTATGGTATCATCTCTGATTAGGAGGAGTGCTTTCTCTACCTGGCCCTTGCAATGTAATTGTGGGCAGAGGAAAAGAACACTACAGGTGAAATTTTTGTGACATCTGCAGGTACGCTAGGCTCCACTTACACTATCCTGCCTAAAAAGTTCTTCAGATTGTAAGGTTATCTAATCCCCAACGAAAGTAGTCATTGAAATACAACCTCTGGGAAATTTGATTGTAAATATGCTTAATGGGAAATTCGGTTCATAGAAGAGCATGTATATGGTAGGATGGTCCCTTAGAGGCATGTTTGCCTCCACCATTATCAGTTAGAATTGAGATCTAACTGCTGTTAGAATAAGGTCCAAGCTCATGGTTTCTCAGCAGCATGAGATGGTTGCTTGCCTTGGAGCTGGTCACATCTACAAAGTGTTAGACCTTGTCCCGATTACTTGCACTCCGTGCCAGTTTCCCGGTAAGACTGACCTGTCGGTGTCTGGGGGGGGGAACGCCATTTTGCTGATGCACCCAAAGCTACTACTACAAGTGGAAGTTAGGATGGATTTCAAGTAACTTAATCCATGAACCATCCTTGAAGCAGAATGCAACATATTACCTCAGTTTAGTGCCCCGTGCAGTTGCTGAGGTTTTGAAGGGGTCTGGGCTGTTACGGATTATAGTTAAACAAGTGGTGCCTTGAGGACACTGTATCCTGTTAATATCCTTGTAATAGAGCAGGGATAATGTAGGTAGGGCTGTCTGGGGAGCTTGTTGAATGGTTTTGCATGTCTTCTATATGTTCGTTCTATATACGTGCATCTGAACTGTTTGTCCATCAGCGATTAGACTTGTAGATGTTCTGATGTGACAGCATATTCTGTCACTAGCATGCTCTCTCATGTTTCAGTCCACAGTATTGTCACAGTGATTTCCCAAAGGGAAATAATTCACTGATATGTGAAAAACAGGATGATACTACACCCTCCCCGATTCTTCTATTGCAATAAATGGTTACAGTGTACGTGCTCTGACCTCTTGCTGATTTGATGGCACAGAACTGAGTTATGCACTACCAAGATAAATTTCTATTTTACCCGTAGGGTTAGAATTCAGGAAATGAAATAGATCCCTCCTGAATTTGTCACTCCTGTGTTAACAGTTGTAGTCTAGGAATGGCAAAGCTTCTTGTTAAACAGGACAAGTCAAGGAGAAATATGTCTTGTCTTGTGGTAGGGTTACACCCTTCCCCTTAGAAGAAAACAGAAGTACCGCGAACCCATTACTGGTGATTGAACCTAGTTTGCAGTCAGAAACGCAGCTTTTTATTTAATATATTTTTATTTCTCCACAAGCTGTTTAAAATGTATCTCTTCGATTATTACCAGACCAGGATAAAGCACACTTAGCCTTTGGTGGCCTGTGACATGTGCACCGCAACGCATTTATGCAGAGGTCTGTATTTTTTTTAATTCATTGTAGCTATTACACTGATGGACGTCTGCTTAACAAAAGATGACTGTCACAGATCATGAGGCCTCATGAAGGTGTGATGTATTCTCTGGGCTTTACAGTGCATTTCCACTCTCTAATGATTGTGTCAAAGGAAGGAAATGTATTTTTTTCCCCCTTTAAGCTCTCCTCCTCGTACTCCACAGCATTGAAGAACATTGGAAGGTCCCAGCTGTCTATGTAATATACAATCCAGGGCAGTACGATATGGCGAGCAAGCTGTTGCCCATGTAGGAGGCTCCACCTCTCCATGCAGCTGATGAATCCAAAGCTACAGCAGAGACCGATAGAGTTTGGCACCATTTTGGCGAGAGTTGCCAGTCTGTTGAACTCCACGTAGGACTGGGGACTCCAGCTCTGGATTTTCCACAGGGTTTACTCCTGAAGCCTTCCCTATGTGTGGGTATTGTTGCAAGGCAGCAGAGGTTTGAGATCCGAGTTTTCCTTCTTGATGAGCTACCAATCATGGCTGATGAGCCCCCTCCCCATCTGCCAAAGTGGCAGGTTTTAAGGCCCGAGTAACTCCTTTCTCCTGTTAGTAGAAACGGTGCCACCGGGCTTAGTAGGTGAAGGCCAGGAGCTGGACTTGGTTGTCAGAGGCTGTCTGCAATGCATGCCATTGGGAGCATCTAATAGGTAGTGGGAGCTTATCCCCACTTGCCCCAGTTATGACAACCTTAGGAACCAAAGGTAAGAGATGCATATTGAAAGTGGAGAGGTAATAAAATCTAAGTAACTATTACTTTATGAATGAACTTCTGTCTTGCAAAGTATCACAATATTGTGTGAAATTGGGTCGTTCTGAAGAGACTGGTCGATGTTCCAGAACCAGCTTTAACAATACACCAGAGCTAGAATGAAAAAGGCTGGAATGACCGCTTGCAAAAAAGGTAACCAATTACTACTTGGTTAAAGAAAACTATATTAGATTGTAGATGTGGCACTTCAGAATAGAAACAAAGAGACTATGACTTTCACTGAAATATAGCCTTAACTTTAACATTATTTGGCATATACATAACTCTGTAAACAGTAACATTACATACTGTAGTATGGTGGGGTGCTAATGGGGCATTAAGTGCCTCTTCTGTTATGATGTAAGTGAAAGCAGTAAAGGCCGTTGTAAGGGCAAGGCGCAATCTTCAGTGCCATTACAAGTTCGGCATTGCTGTGCTAAGAGACTTGGAGCATGTTATCAGGAAATTAAAGGTAAACGGGGCTGAGACCCTTCGGCCCGAAACATTGACTGCTCGTTTCAACGGATGCTGCCCGACCTGCTGAGTTCATCCAGCTTGTTTGTACGTGTTGATTTGACCACAGCATCTGCAGTGTACTTTGTGTTTACTAAAGGTAAACAGGGCTTGTGTCTCCATTTACAAGATGCTGCTTTCTTAGATTTCATGAGCTATTTGTAAGACAGTAAAATAATTCTTCAAAGTTGTGTTATGCTGCAGATATGAGCAGAGTTTTCGTATGATAAAGAGATTAATAGTTCAAAAACTGGTTTTATGATAGTTAGCAAGAATTAAAATCACAATTTGCCATACAAGGAACGAATGACTCATTTTTTCCCCCTCCTCCATTGTTATAGGGCTACAAACAAAAGTTCCTTAAAACTTCTGTCGGAGGAGTTTGAGTATTGTGCTCCTCAAAGTTGAAAGTAAATTTATTATCAAAGTACATATATGTCACCATATACGACCCTGAGATTCAGCAGATCTATAGAATGATAACTATAACAGGATGAATGAAAGATCAACCTCTCACTCCTGTTTGAAGCTGCTTTGCTTCATCATTTCACTGTTAGTGACCTGCCAGTAATGTGCACTTGTGGTTCTGGCAATCGTAATTAAATCCTTGGATTTTCTGATGCATTTTGCTGGAAATGTATATATTTGTCTCACATTTTTTTCTATTTATATTTTTCTTACTTTGAATAATTAATTAAAAATGTTCAATGTTGAATTTTTAATCCATCCGTTATGGAATATACAGTAGTGTGAAGTAATCTGAATTCATTTTTACTTTTCCTAAACCCTGTATGCAATATGATTGATATAAAGAATAATAATAGAACTGATCTCCTGTACGTTGCACCTGACATAAGAGAGCGATGTGGTTGATTCATGCTTCAAAGCTACCATGTAACTCTGTATACTACAACTTGTTCACAGTGTCAAAGCTAAAGCAAAGGGAAGCAGGAATCAGATAAGGGATGGTAGCTTTTAACTTGCGTTATGTTTAATCAAGCATTCACTTTTTAATTCGATTGTTAAGAGCAAATAATTTAATGATTTGTTTCAGAACAACTGGCACCTTGCCCTGTGTCAAGAATTTCAAATTTATACAGTGAGATTCCACATACATTAACTGCCCCTGGAAGAATTCAACATCTGGCATTAGTTCAGTGATTGCCTGGTGACTAGTTCTGGACTTACACAGCTGTATTCCTGTAAAAGGAAGTAAAATTGGATATTTTAGCTCAGAAGGGGATAGGAATCAGTTGGTCGAACCAGCATCATCTCTCCGAGACTCTCTTAGGGTTATTGTAATCATATATTAGGCATTGGCACTGAACTTAATGGAGCATGAAGTATCTGTCAGTGCCAAAACTAACTCCTAGGTAAAGTGGAACGAGATAACACCGCTCAGATACCTTCTCTTTGTTGTGGTGACAGATTGTTCCCTAATCACAGATTTAAGTTACATTGCAGTTGAAACATTGGGCACTATGAAGCAGCTTTGCAGTGTCAGCAAGCGTAGTGAAAATAGCAATTTATAGCCAAGGAATTCTAGAGATGTACCGCTTAGAAAAAGGCCTTTTTATCAGTTGGGTCCATGTCGGCTGAAAACGAACTGTTCTGAACAATCCCAGCTCCTTCTGCCTCTTGCCCACAGTCATCCAGCTAATAACACAAGTGCATGGACAGGTACCTTTTAAGTGTGATGAGGGTTTCTGCCAAAGCATATTCCCTTTCACCACCACTTTGGAGAAAAGAAGATTACTCAACTTCTCTGCCACTTTAAGTTTACCTGAGTAAATGTAGGGTGTCTTGTTGAAGGTACACAGTGTGCCGGTATTGAAGGAAGTGAATGTGAAGGGTGAGGATGGGGTACCATTTATATGTCCTGGATGGTGTTAGGCCTCTTGTGTGTTACTGGAACTTCACTTATCCTGGTGAGTGGAGAATATCGTATCACATTGCCAGCTTGTGCATTGTTGATCGGGGAGGCAGGGAAGGCTTTCTGGTGTCAGCAGGTGAATCACCTGGAGCAGGACACGACCTCTATTCGGATCTTGTCGCCATAATTATGTGGCAGGTTCTGTCGAGTTGCTGGTCATTAATGACCCAGTCAGGATGACGATGAAAGATTCATTGACATAAACACGCTGGAGATAGTTAGTGCCTGGTATTTTGCACAGTAAATGTTATTTGCTACTTAACTACCATGCCAAAAAAAAAATAAAAAAATAAAAAAAATTCACCTAGGTCTTGCTCCTTGTGGATGCAGACAGCATTATTTGCTGAAGAGATGTAGGTGGGATTGAATGTGGTGCAGTCATTGGTGAATGTCCTCATATCTGACATGATGATAGAAGGAAGGTCCTTGATTTAATAGCTGTAGGGCAAAGCACATTGCTCTGAGGAAATGTCCTGGGGCTGGGATGATTTACCTCCAACAGCCACAACTGTATTCCTTTGCAAAAGTGTTTTCTACTTGATGCTCACTTTTACCAGAACACCGTCACATCACACCTGGACACCTCCCTCCTCGGTATCATAGGCAGTCACTCTCACCTCAGCCACCTCAGAAATTCAGCTCTCTGGTCCATGTTTGCACCATGGCTGCTGATGTGCAGAGCAAGAACCATGGTCCAGGTGCAGGAAGGTGAGACTAGACAGGAGGCAAGGTTGGAATGAACTAGATGGTCTGAAAGGCCTGTGTTTCTCTGCCGTAGTACTTGTGACTCTTAAGATATCCTGGAAAAACCAAAACTGGGCACCTGTGAGCAGATTATTGGTGAATAAATGCTGATTGTACTGTAGATCATCATTTTGCTGATAACAGAATAGAATGATTCTGCAGTAATTAGCTGGATTAGATTTGTTCGGCCTTTCATTAACAGGAGCAAACAAAGTCTTCACAACTTTTAGTTTTGCCGGGTAAGATGCCAGTGTCGTTACTAGACTAGAACGGCTTGGCAGGAGGCATGGCTAATTCTGGAGTGTCGGCCTTCAGGACTGCAGCTGGGGTGCCTCTTTTCATAGCCTTTGTGCTCGGGTGTTGAATCGGCTGCAGTGAATTGAATGGTCTGAAGACTGGGTTCTCTGATGCTGGGATCGCAGGAGGAAGATGAGCTGGATCTCTTGCCTGGCAAATGCTTCAGCCTTGTCTTTAGCATGTGCTGTGCTGTATGCGTCGAGAGTGAGGATGTCCTCCTCCTGCTCGATGATTCATTGTCCACATCCATTCACTGCTTGGTGAACCAGAATCAAAATTCAAAGTAAATTTATTGTCAAAGTACGTATATGTCACCATAGTTTACCTTGAGATTCATTTTTTGCAGATATTTACAGAAAAATAAAGAAATACAATAGAAATTATGAAAAATTATACATTAAGACAGACAAACAACCAATGTGCAAATAATAAAAAGTAAGTAAATAATACTGAGACCATGGGTGGTAGAGTCCTTGGAAATTAGTCTGTATTGCCTCCATTTCCTAAAAAGATTGAGGCATACAAGGCTCCCGCCTCCCCCCCCCCCCCCCGCCATCTTAACTGCATTTTACAGGAGCACCATTGAGAGCATCCTGACAAGTTGCATCTCCATCTAGTATGGGAGCAGTCGAGAACCAGACCAGAAGTCCCTACAAAGGACTGTGAGTACAGCTGAGGGGAGCATAGGGGTCTCTCTCCCATCAATCGACATTTATCAGGAACACTACGTACAGAGGGCCCTTAGTATTATTAAGGATCCCACCCATCTATCCATCATCCCCTTTGACTTTCTGCCACCAGGCAGGAGACTACCATGCATAAAAACAAGAACGGTCGGAGTGAGAAACAGTTTCTTCCCCCAGGCCGTTAGGCTTCTGAACTTCCTGCCACATTGTATTTGAAATGTCACTAGTTAATCTTTCCATACTTTCCAATATTTAATATTAATGCACTTTATATGTAATTTATGTGTGATTCATCTGTAGATTTTGTCCTTGCTTTCATAAGTTATCGTGTGTTACGTGTACTACTGTGCTTTACACCCCGGTTCAAAGAAACTTTGTCTTGTTTCTATATACATTATATGGTTATGTACATAGGAAGTGTCAATAAACCTGACTTGTGGAGTCACTTTAGCATTCAGGTGCTGGTTCAGGAGCCTGATGGTTGTATTAGATTTATTGTTCACTGACATGCTGTAATTTAGGGAAGCAGAACAGTGCAGTACTGTAGTTACAATAAATAAATAGTGCAAGAAGTATTTAAAGAATGGTGTGATGGGACTGTAGGTTGCCTAACTCTATATTGCAAGTGTGCTTTGCTGTTTAGCATGGATGTAGTGCAGTGTTGATTTTATGGTTTCTATAGTGCTTCTCTTTGCGGGTCTCATGGCTTCGATGGTCATGGAAGAGTGCAGAATATTCTGGGCCGCGAAGCCATAGATTGAGGTGATGAGCATTTCAGCTTTGGTGATGATCCATAGCATCTTAAGATGCCTTGTTTTGATACACTTAATCTGTTCTGACTCAGTCCTATATAATACGAGGGTGGTGCCAATGCGGAATTGTGCCCTGAGCTTTTACACGAGGATTATGGTGCTGTCACTTCTACCAGTGCACATCTCACACACATGGGCTGGTGAGAACAGTTCAAGTACATTTATCCCTTGCTTGAGACAAACACTACCTGCTGCAGACCCAGTCAGCTAGCTATGCCCCTCAAGACTTGGTCAGGGTGATACCCTGCTGAGTCACCTACCCACAGTTTGTTCTGTGTCATGTTACCTTCAGTGCTGTTTTTTCCTTCAAGCATTGCTCATCTTGGAGGAGCACTGGTATATCAGTTCAGGGAGGGCAGTTGCTGAAAATCAGGAGCACATTTCCCTGCTAATGGGATTTCATAGCGATTAATCCTCACCCGTATATCACTGTGCCCACTTTAGTTTGTCTGTGCTATTAGTGGAACAGGTAGTTAGGGAGTTGGATAAGGACATTTTGATTGCAGGGTATCATCTTATGAGTATCACTGTGATAAAACTATTACCTGACTTGGCTGGAGGGCAGTTCTCAAAACGTGGGCATCATTGCAGATGCTGTGAGTGAGGAGGAGTTGCTTAGCTGGGCTGGGAGTGACATTATGTCCAGATGTTATACTTTGACTGCTAGATGTTTTGATGAAGCAGTTATGGTACAACTTGATTGTCTTGTTAAACCATTTCAGAAAGCATTTAAGAATAAATTGCATTTGGCATCTGAAATTGCCAATAGGCCAGAGTGGTTAGTGACCCTATTTGATCATTTCTTGTCCTCTGGCCAGTTAATTGATACCTTCCTGCCAGTTGGCCAGTTCATTAATAATCTTCTGTCTATAGCTTTCTTTCTCACCTACTTAAACATCTACAGATGTCTTAATCATTATTTATATTAAAACACAAGGGACTTACCACCAGGGACTGCTGAACCCCACTACACAAAATAATCCAGTTTTGAATATTCACCTCAGCCATTACTTTTGTTTCTTGTGACCAAATCAGTCTGGAATCCAATCCCACTTTGTCTAGAACACTCTTTATTATGACTCTTCAAATCAGCCTGACATAGGAGACTTTGTCTCTCTCCTTTCTGTAATTCATGTAAACTCTAGAAAACTCAAAATCTGAATCCACAAATATCACTTGTCGTTGCTTCAAATAAATTAATCAAAGTAGACATTTAACAGGTCCATCTTTGATTAGCATGACTTGCTAAACTAAAATATAAAACATTCCTCTAAGCTTTCTCAAATTATTTTCCTACTCTTTTGCTCAGCTGACGGGCCTGTAATTACTTGATCTATCCCTTTTCACGCAACTGGTAACATTTATTCCATTTTAAACTGGAATATGCTTGTTTGATTTTGTTTCTGCAAACTGTTCATGAGTAATGCATATTGTGCTAAGTGGCATTTTGTTCACAAATTGACTACAAAGTTGAAGTGATTACTTAAAAAATAAGGTTTTGGCTGCATTTTAATCCTGCTCTCTGTTTATCCCAAGTCAATACAAAGAATCTGTTTGCAATCACTAATTGATTCCTCTTGTGATATTACAACTTGTATCATACCCTTCCTTCACCTTTTCAGTAATGGGAAGAGCTTCATCATTCTATTCTGCACCCTTTGTTGATATAAGGGTATATGCCTTTCTTGTTATCCATAATTGACTTTAGTCCAATTTTTCACTGTTTATTTATAACTTCCAGTCTTTAAACCTTTGTCCTTGCATACTGTTTTCAATATAAAATCCATAAACTCTGCCTAATTATAGGTTTAATGCAACTGATAAGAAAATTATGTAGTAACACAATATTTACTCTCCTATAGATAAACATATAATTTTTCCCTTCAAATCTCTAAATATTTTTGAAATAATATTTTACTTTTTTTGTAAAACAGTTTCTATGGCATTAATTGATGAGGAGACCATTATAATTTAACTATAATAAGAATTAATGTGTTGCTAAGAAACATCACTACAAACAATGAGAGTTAGCCTATCTCAGTAACAATTTAAGCTCTGCTGGGGCTGTAGCATATTAAGTATCACTTTCTTGTTTAAAAAAAGTACTGGCCTGTATAAATGTGTTTACTTTTGTTGCTTTGTAGCTTAGAGAACTGTGTAATAGAACAGATACCTTGCATCCGAAGCAGTATTGTGGATTTTTTAAATAGAGCCTAGGAATGTAAGTTATTAGAAACACACAAATTCCACGAACATTTAAAAGTGAAACATAAAATGAAGGGGTTTTAAAAGAAATTGGAACATTTCCCCCCCCTTTGAGTGTCAGTAAATTGGTCCAACCAGTTGGTCATAATGGTATAAATATTACCTCATCTAATTTGAAAAGTAGTAGTTGTACCAATTCCACTATTGATTCTTGAAAAGTTATCCACAGCATGAAGGCATCAGTTGTAAGAGTAGCATTTAGTGTCCATTCTTGAGTCTTTTTCACCACTGGTAACTTCTTAGATCTGAAAGTTAGCACATTTGCTTTCAAATGCTGAGGCTATAGTTGCTGAACTAACATTTTGAGAGAATCATGTGCTGTAAAAGATACAACCTGTGGGATTGGATGTTGAACTGGGGTTCTTCCTAAGACTGTAAGATATAGGAGCAGAATTAGGCCATTTGGCCCATTGAGTCTGCTCCGCTATTTCATCATGGCTGATCCATTTCCCTCTCAGCCTCAGTCTCCTGCCTTCTCCCTGTATGCCTTCATGTCCTGACCCTGTAGGTGCAAAAGTCATGGGTATTTTTCCATGTAAAGTTTCTAAAAAAATATTAATGCTATAGAGTATAGTTTCACACAATTTGTCTCCAAATGTTGAGCTATTGGCTGCATATTTTGAGATAAAATGGTTCGGTAATATCATTGGACCGGTTTTTAATTGGCCCATGGACTGTGTTACAGCAATGCAATGCACCCCTTAACAGGTGGTCTGCCTCTGCTCGTGTTGCCTCACCCCACCACCTGTCCAGAAAGGTGTAGCGTTGTGGGTATTGACAAAATGACATGAAAGCTTTGATCAATGGAGAGTTGGTGTTGGGCAATGAGTGTTCACAAAACAGCAACGTGATGTTCTCCAGGAAACCACTTACCAGGCTGCTGCAAGCACCATTTTGCATTTCTTCACAAAAGCGCCTGTGCAGACAGGTAGGACCTCAATTTGGCATCCTGTTCGAAAGGTGGGACTACTGAACTACACCTTTACCTTAGAGTTACACCGCAGTCACTTGATGTTGCTTGTGCAATAGCAGTCATGGGACATTGTGCAATTAAAAATATCTAATGCTATATTGGAAAGAACTATATTTGTCACAGGTATCTTTTGACAAGAACTGCCTCCAAGTTGGGTTACTTCCTAGGTGAGTTGGCAAAAGTAAACTTCTGCACAAATCAAAATTCAAAGTAAATTTATTATCAAAGAACGTATATGTCACCATATACTACCCTGAGATTCATTTTTTTGTGGCATACTAAATAAATTCAGTAACCTTAATAAAAAGATAACCAATGTACGAAAGAAACTGTGCAAATACAAAAAAGACAGGGAAAAAAGTTTTTAAAAAATAAGAAATAAGTACTTAGTGATGTGAGTCCTGAGGCTTCCTGATGGCAGCAGCAAGAAGAGAGCATGACCTGGGTGATGGGGGTCACTGACAACAGATGCTGCTTTCCTGCAACAATGCTCCATGTAGATTATTCTTGTAAACCTCCTCTGGACCCTCTCCAATGCCAGCACGACTTTTCTTAGATATGGGGCCCAAAATTGCCCACACTATTCCGTATGTGATCTGACCAAGCCTTATGAAGCCTCAGTTGTACATTCCCTTATATTCTAGTCCTCTCAAAATAAATGCTAACATTGCATTTGCCTTCCTCACCACCGAATCAACCTGCAAGTTAATCTTTAGGGAATCTTACATGAGGAGTCCCTTTGTACCTCTGATTTCTGAAATTTCTCCCCATTTAGAAAATAGTCTATACCTTTATTCTTTCTACCAAAATGTATGACCAGATACATCTCCACACTGTATTCCGCCTACCACTTCTTTGTCCATTCTGCTAATCTGTCTTAATTCCTTCTGCAGAATTCCTCCTTCCTCAGTCGTACCTGCCCCTCCACCCGTCTTTGTATCATCTGCAGACTTGGCCAGAAAGCCATCAATTCCATTATCCAAATCATTCACATATAATGTGAAAAGAAGCAATCCCAATACTGGCCCCTGTGGAACACTGCTAATCACAGGTGGTCAACCTGAAAAGGTTCCCTTTTTTCCCCACTCTTTGTTCCTGCCAGTCAGCCAATCTTCAGTCTATGCTAGTATCTTTCTGTAATACCATGGACTCATATCTTATTTAGCAGCCTCACATGTGGCACCTTTTCAAAGGGCTTCTGAAAATCCATGTAATCAACATCCATTGACTTTCTTTGTCTATCCTGCCTGTTATTTCTCCAAAGAATCCCAACAAATTTGGCAGGTAGGATTTTCCCCTGAGGAAGCCTTGCTGACTTGAGCCTATTTTATGAATGTACCTCCAAGTACCTTGAAACCACATCTTTAATAATTGTCTCTTAACATCTTGCGGACCACTGAAACCAGGCTAACTGGCCTCTTGTTTGCCTACCTCCTTTCTTAAAGAGTGGAGTGACATCTGTGATTTTTCCAATCCTCTGGAACCATTCCAGAATCCAGTGATTCTTGAATGATCACTACTAATGTTCCCACAATCTCTTCTGCTACCTCTTTCAGAACCCTGGGGTGTAGTTCATCCGGTGCAGGTGACTTTATCTATCTTCAGACCTTTCAGTTTCACAACCACCTTCTCCTTGGTAATAACGACTACACCCACTTCTGCCCCCATTACACTTGATTTTCTGGCAAGTTGCTGGTGTCTTTCGCAGTGAAAATTGATGCAAAAATACTTACTCAGTTCATCTGTCATTTGTTCCCCATTACTACCTCTCCAGCATCATTTTACACTAGTCCAGTGTCCAGTCTTGCCTCTCTTTTACTCTCTCTATATATCTGTAAAACCTTTTGCTATTTTCTTTTATATTATTAGCTAGCTTCCTACTGATTTTTGCTAGATTGTATGCCCTCTCTTTTGCTCTTGTGCTGACTTTGTCAGCCGTGGTTGCTGCACCCTCCCTTTAGCATGTTGCTTCTTCCTTGGGATGGACAGATCCTTCATCTCAGAAACTCCAGCCATTGCTCTTCTGCTGGCATTGCCCCGCCTTACCATCTTTGGTCAGTTCTCTGTTCTGCCTCTGTACTCAACAGTAATGCTGACTCATCTGATTTTAGCCTCTCCCTCTCAAACTGCGGCTGAATTCTGTCATATTATGATCACTGCCTCCTAAGGGTTCTTTACCTGAAGCTCCTTAATCAAATCTGGTTCAGTAGACAATCCAGAATTGCCTTTTCCCTTGTGGGCTTGACCACAAGCTGATCTAAAAAGCAATTTCATAGGCATTCTAGGAGTACCTTCTTTTGGGATCCAGCACCAACCTGATTTTCCTAATTTACCTGCATATTGTATTCCCCAATGACCATTGCAACATTGTCCTTTCTATGTGCCTTTTCTATCTCCGGTTGTAATTTGTGTCCCACATCCAGGCTACTGCTCGGAGGCCTGTATATAAACTCCCATTGGGATCTTTTTACCCTTGCAGCTTCTTAACTCTACTCACAAGGATTCTACATCTTCTGATCGTATGTCACTTCTTTCTAAGGAGTTGGAATATCTATTCATGCATTGGGCATGATGGTGCTGTTGAGTACAACCCTTGACTTTTGGTTTAATGGAGGTTGAAGATTTATCAACTGCTGTTATAGAGGTAATGAGGACTTGGTGTAAGGCATTCTGTTAGTATAGTGCACAGTTAGTTGTTATGGTGCCTGGTGACATCAGGTCAAAAATCAGTTCAATCCCTATCCAATTGTAGCTTGTCTTATGAACCCTGAAGGTTAAAATGCAGAGACAGATAGCAGTTCAACACTGAATCAGATTCCCTGTCCAAAAAAGTATTGACTCAGTGAAGCATGGTCTTTCAGATGAAACATTAAGCAAAGCCAGTTAGTTGCAGCTTTGTGCCCGCAACCATATGCAGGTGCGGGTGTTTTCAGCTTGTGTTTGCACTTTCGGTGAACATTTCTTCTACAAAGTAAGTGTCCAGAAACCATTTGAAATGAGATTCCCACTTGGTGGAAACACGTAAGGAAAAGTGTAGCAGTCCTGCAGTTGTACAAGGAGGAAGGAGAACCAAAGCTTAAAAACCTGGATCTTTTGAGGAGAGCTGTATTTCTGTGACTGTACTAAAGTACTCTGGAACAGTATAGAAGATAAAAAGAACTATAGATGATGGAAATCTAGAATTAAACCAGACAGTACCATAACACTGAATAGGTCAGCATTTGTGGAAAGAGAAACAGTCACTGTTTCAGGCCAAAGACATTTTGTCAGCATCAGGAAAGAGGAAAAACAAGTTGTCAGGAAGGGTGGGATAGGGATAAATGGATTATATCTGTTCACACTCCCTCTGCTCCTGGTAATAGCAAGGGTATGAATCCCGTTAGTCCTCACTTTCTACTCCATCCTCAGCACTCCCTGGTATATACTTTGCAATTTTTTTCCCAGCGCCAATAAGATTCCACTATCAGAACTACTTCCCTTCCTCCCTTTCAGCATTTCAAATAAGAACATAAGAAATTGCTTGATGGGCCTGATCCTGTTCCACCATTCAATAAGATCATAGCTGATCTAGCCTGGGCTAATCTCCACCTACCTGCCTCTTCCCCATAAACCTTAATTCCTCTACTATGCAAACATCTATCCAACCTTGTCTTAAATATATTTACTGATATAGCCTCCGCTGCTTCACTGGGCAGAGAATTCCACAGATTCACTACTCTCTGGGAAAAGTCGTTCCTCTTCATCTCTGTCCTAAATTTACTCCTCCGAATCTTGAGGCTATGACCCCTAGTACTAGTCTCACCTACTAGTGGAAACAACTTTCCTGCCTCTATCTCATCTATCCCTTTCATAATCTTACATGTTTTTATAAGATCTCTCATTTTTCTGAATTCCAGCGAGTACAGTCCCAGGCAACTCAATCTCTCCTCACAGTCCAACCGCCTCTCCTCTGGAATCAACCTGGTGAACCTCCTCTGCACCACCTCCAAAGCCAGTAAGGAGACCAGAATTGCATGCAGTTGCAGCCTCACCAGTACCCTGTACAGTTGCAGCATAGCCTCCCTGCTCTTAAATTCAGTTCCTCCAGCAATGAATGCCAACATTCCATTTGCCTTCTTGATAGCCTGATGCACCTGCAAACCAACCTTTTGTGATTCATGGACAAGCACTCGCAAGTCCCTCTGCACAACAGCATAGCAGTATGCTGCAGTTTTTTACCATTTAAATATGAATCACCTCTTCCATTTTACATTCCAAAGTGGATGACCTCACACTTACCAACATTGTACTCCATCTGCCAGACCCTTGCCAGCTCACTTAACCTGTCTATATCTCTGCAGAGTCTCCATATCTCCTGCACAATCTGTCATCAGCAAACTTAGATACACTACACTCGGTCACCTCTTCCAGATTGTATATTGTGAACAGTTGCGGGCCCAGCACTGACCCCTGCGGCACACCCCTCACCACTGATTGTCAGTCAGAGTAACACCGATGTATCCCAACTCTCTGCTTTCTATTAGTTAAACAATCCTCTATCCATGCTAATGCATCACCCCCAACTCTATGCATTCTTATCTTATGGATAAGTCTTTTATGTGGCACCTTATCAAATGCCTTCTGGAAACCCAAGTAAATAACATCCATCAGTTCCCCTCTATCCACTGCACTCGTCATATCCTCAAAGAACTCCAGTAAGCTTGTCAAACAGGACCTGCCTTTGCTGAATCCATGTTGCATCTGCCTGATGGATCCATTTATTTCCAGATGCCTCGCTATTTCTTCTTTAATGATAGATTCAAGCATTTTACCAACTACAGATGTTAAACTAGCTGACCTGTAGTAACCTGCCTTTTGCCTACATCCTTTTTTGAACAGTAGTGTGACATTTGGCGTCTTCCAATAGATATTCCTCTTGTTATTCCTCTTTCATTTCCTTCCCAACACTCTGCTTCCTCTGCCTTCACCACCTCCCAACCCAACTAGTCATCTCTATTTCCCATACAGTCACAGGAGATGCAATACTCATTCCCCCATCCACAGACCCAAAATGGCCTTCCAGGTGAAGCAGTAATGTACTTGCAATTCTTCCAATCTTGTATAATGTATGACACGACTGTGTACAATCTTTGAGTGTTGTGATATTTCAATGTATTTGTGACAAATAGTTAAACTAGCGCTATGTCACTACTGTACTTGCTGTTCACAAATACATTCTGTGCTGTATTGGAGAAACCAAAGATACTGTAGATCAGCTGATGACACCCTGAATTCAGTCGGAAACGGTGATCCAAAGTTTCACAGTACCTTTAGTTCCTCATCCCTTTCCCTCTGTGGCTTCCTGCACTTTTATTATAAGGCCCAGTGCTATAGTGAGGAACAGCACTGCATCTTCCATCTCCTCCATTTACCTGATCACGGATCCTCGGCCTTAATCCACAGCCTTATTCTTCTCAATTTCACCCCCTAGACGCTCCCCACCTCCTGGTTTAGCTCAGTCACAAACTGACACTGGGCTGTATTCCATAATTTCTGGACGCTGGTCCTCCATCTCCCTCCATTTTCCTCTCCAAGGCAGCTCATTTCCAATTGTGAACATGGACAGCTTCCTTTTAGCTACACCCTCAGTGCCTCACTGCAGTTATATTATCCAGTTGTGTCCACCAAATTTTCTCGTCAGATATGTTTTTACTGAGGTTGATTGAGGGAAACTTAATGTTGTGGATGTCAGTGGTCGATCTCCTTCAGAATAGTGGATAGAGTGGCGTGCATGAATCTCAGAAGAAGAATGAGAGGGCTCTGGTAGTCCCACGCCATCTATTGCTGATCTGCTGTGTCAGCCTAGATCTTGTCTGGTCTCAGGAATGTACAGACAGTAACCCACCTTTAACTACCCAAGCAACAAATAATCTTACATACCCCAGAGACGTAGATTTTGCAGTTTAGAGCAATTTGCTCGACGTTGGCTCAGATTATAAAATAAATTTTTTTTTGCCTCGTTACTTGACCAAAATCCAAGACTGGAGGCAGAGCTGATGACTCACTCTGTATTGGGCTTGGCTCAGTTCTGCTTGCTTCTTTCGAAATTTGTGGGTCTGAAAGTGGAGAGGCATAACGTGTTTCTCCCTCCAGTCCTCTTTTGATTCTGTTGCAATATACAATACCTTTTCATCACAGTACCAGTGCCTGGCTCTTTGGAATTTCTTCCCAAAACCACTCTATTGCTCCTTCGCTTAAAATCCTTCATGAAACCTTCCGAGCTTTTACCCGTCTGTTTTCCCATTTCCTCATGTGGCTTGATGACCAGGTTGGTGTGACCTTCTGAAATACTTTTAGCATGGAAGTACTGGAGAATCACAAGTTGGTTGTTCACAGATTGTTCACTCTTCTGAATGAGCTCCTGCAGAACTGTCCCGTAAACAGCCAGCAGGTTTGTGCTGGTGTTTCATGGTGTACGATAAACTAAAGTAATAATTATTACCGTAGTTCAGGAATAGTTCTGTAACTAAACCAAAAAGGCCTTGCTACAATGTATGGATGTGCTAGAGATGCCAGTGGCTCTTGTGGTTTGTTCAAGTAAAGAAATAACGTCTAGCATCTTTTCTGCAACATGCTAACATATGCTGTGAATTATGTTGGTGTTCCTGACACAACATGAGATGAATTTCCCAGCTTACTTGCCTTCTACCAAGGGAGCGTTTGGTTCGCATGGAGGAAAAGTTGTGTTACATTGTAAGTAACTTCACTGCATAACGTTGGTTTGTTTAATGCTTCATTCTTGAGCATGGAAGGAGCTCACAAGAAAACAACGTGTAGCAGTACAGACTGGGAGAAGAAGTGATTACTTGTGGTAAAATAGCTGAAACTGAATGATTGAATCTTACCAAAATCAGTACTGGTTAGCATAATGTTATTACAGCTCCAGAAACCTGGGTTCAGTTCTCACCACTGTCTGTAAGGATTTCTATGTTCTCCGTTACCACGTGGGTTTCTTCTGTGTTCTTCGGTTTCCTCCCACTTTCCAAAAGGCATAGAGATGGGTTAGTAGGCTGATTGGTCACATGGGTGTAATTGGTCGGCAGGGGCTCGTTGGGCTGGAAGGGCCTGTTACTGTGCTGTATCTTCAAATAAATTTTTAAAAAAACAAACAAATGAAAAAAATAAAGCCACTCAATCCATCGACTACACATTTTCGAACAGCAGTCCTTGTTGCCCCACTGCCATTCTCAAAGATGATCTTTTTGTTCTCTTTCAAGTTTATCGATACTCCAGATCAACAATGAAGCAGACTTTGACCATTCCTCTGCCTCTTTGTATTTGCTACCTCCTCACTCATGCTGATTTATTATGTAGAGTACCAATCCAAAATGTGGACCATCACTTTGACTCCACAGATGTTGCTTGGTCAGCAGAATTCCTTCAGCATGAGCGTTCCCAGCCTGGGGTCCACCGACCCCTCGCCCATTGGTATTGGTCCATGGTATAAAAAAGGTTGGGAACCCCTACTTTAGCAGTTTGTTTCTGACTGCAGGTTCCAGCATCTGAAGTCTCTTCTGTGCCTAGTGACTCTACAAGGCTCTGCAGTCCAAAATTTTAAAAATGTATCAATAAAAAGGTTTTCCTTGTGTTGCTTCTGATTTGTTTGCCAATGACCTTAAATCTGTGCCATACCATTTGCCCTCTTGTTCACCCTTTTTGAGCTCACTTCGTGTATAAGAGCTTTTAAAGACCTAAAGGTTGCTTCCAAACCTTAGAAGTCTGGCTACGAATCAAAGAGCAAATTTTGAAGAGGAGCAACGTGAAATAATGGCAAAAAAAATGGAAGGAAGGGAAGATATAGACCTTTGATTTGTTGATTAATAGAAATCTGCACAGAGGAACTTTTATCTGTTGATTTCATTAACACTATGTTACCCTCACCAGTATTACCATTGCTGCAGCTAGCCTACTGATCCCCTAACCCTCGCTCTTTCTACTGCTTCACACTCCTCTCTTCCCTCATTCCTCTATCCCCCTCACTTCCTCTCTCTTCCCATTTGCTCTGCCACTCACCCTCTCAAAGATGAAGAAAAAAACAGCATCTGAATGGTGTTCACAGAGCTCTGAAAAAACTTTTGGCAAGTTGGCTTTCATAAATCAGTGCACTGGGTACAGGAGATGGGATGTTGAAGTTGTATAAGACGTTGATGAGGTCTAATTTGGAGTATTGTGTGCAGTTTTGGTCACCTACCTACAGGAAAAATGTAAACAAGGTTGAAAGAGTACAGAGAAAGTTTACAAGGATGTTGCTGGGTCTGGAGGACCTGAGTTATAAGGAAAGATTGAATATACTTGAACTTTATTCCTTAGAATGTACAAAGTAGAAGACTGAGGGGAGATTTGATAGAGGTATACAAAATTATGAGGGGTATAGATGGGGTTAATGTAAGCAGGATTTTTCCCTGAGGTTGCCTGGGGCCATAGGTTAAGGTGAAAAGTTTAAGGGGAATATGATAGGAAATTTCTTCACTCAGAGGGCCGTGAGAGTGTGGAATGAGGTGCATGTAAGCTCAATTTCAATATTTAAGAGAGGTTTGGCTAGGTGCATGGATGGTAGGAGTATGGAAGGTTATGGTCCCAGTGCAGTTCAATGGGGGTAGGTAGTTTAAATGGTTTTGGCATGGACAGGATGGGCAGAAGGGCCTATTTATGGCTATACTTCAATACGACTCTCCCGGTGTCCTAACACATGACGCACAAAAGGCTGTTGTGCAGATTTTTCATGTGATTTGGAAAACGATAAGAATGTTTCCTCCATGAGAGTGCAGAATTAGGGGTCACTGTTTAAATGTATGTTTGGAAGTTCCTTCATCAAAGTGCAGTGGAACCAGGGTCTGGGTAATGTAAAGTCAAAGGTAGATAAGTACATGGGATTGAACGGTTACCATGGTCGGATGGTATTGTGGAGTAGTTGTTACAGTCAGATCAGCTGTGATTTAATTAAATGACAGAACAGGGTGAAGGATGGGTGACCTGTTCCTGCTCTTGTTCATTGATATCTATATACGCCATCAATCTCTAGCTTCCTCTCCCTCACCTCTCTTACTCTCACTCACTTTCACTTTTTCTCTCTTTCTATGGCTGACGGTCATGCAATTCTCCTTTGTCCCTTCACAACAATCCCTCCTCTCCTTCTCCCTGCATCTCCCATTCCTCTCTTCCAGTAACTCCTACATCCCTCCCCTGCAAGATCCAACCAAGTATTAAGACATTTACATCATTTTGAATTAACTGAGTTTGCTTAAATGTATTTAATTGTTTATGATCAGAATCAAGTTTATGATCACTGACATGTTGTGAAATTTGTTGTGTTACAGCAGCAATACATAAAAATACGATAAATTACATTAAGAAACATAAAAATATTAAATTTAATTACTGCAAAGAGAGTGCAAAAGTAATGAGGTAATGTTTATGAGTTCAGATATCCGATGGCAGAAAGGAAGAAGATGTTTCTAAAGCATCAAGTGTGTGTCTTCAGGCTCCTGCACCTCCTCTCTAATGGTAACAATGAGAAGAGAGTACAATCGTCCGTCGGTATCCGTGGGGGATTGGTTCCAGGACCCCATGCGGATACCAGAATCCGCGGATGCTCAAGTCCCTTATGTAAAATGGCATCGTATTCGCATATAACCTACGCACATCCTCCAGTATACTTTAAATCATCTCTAGATTACTTATAATACCTAATACAATGTAAATGCTATGTAAATAGTTGTTATACTGTATTGTTTAGGGAATAATGACTGTTTAGGGAATAATAATAAGGAAAAAAGTTTGTACATGTTCAGTACAGAAGCAACCATCGTAGCTCTTCTGGGAACGCTGATGCTGCCTTGGCATCAGCCAATGCCGATTCTCCCGTGATCTTTTAAGTTCTTGAGGCTGTAGTGCTTTACATAGCTAGCCAGCCATCCCTTACTAGCCTTAAACTCCTTCCTCGCGCTCACAACACAAGTAGCGAACGAACGAGACACGAGGTGAACAATGCTCAAACAACGAGTGCTGGAGAGAGACTGAGGATCTGTGAAATGGCGGGAGGCTACAGCAGGATATGCCTACACATCACTTCATTCGTGTGGATTCAGTGTAGTGCTCGGCACGCGGCAGATTCAAGTTTTCCTTTTGGAACTCCCTTGAATTTTTTTGGGAATATTTTCGATTGGTTGAATCCGCGGATATGGAGGGCCGACTGTATGTCCTGGGTGTTGGGGAGCCCTAACGATGGATGCCACCTTTTTAAGGCTTTGCCTTTTGAAGTTGTCCTGGATGTTGGGGAGGCTGGTACTCAAGATGGAGCTGGCTAAGTTTACAACCCTCTGCAGCTTTTTCCGATTCTGTGCAGTGCCCCCTGCACACCAGACTGTGATGTGGCCAGTTAGCACGCTCTTCACGGTACATCTGCAGAAATTTGCTAGAGCCTCTGGTGACAAACCGGATCTCCTCAAGCTCCGGATGAAATATAGCTGCTGTGATGCTTTCCTCGTAACTGCATCAATATGTTGGGCTCACTATAGATCTTCAGAAATGTTAACACCCAGGAACTTTAAACAGCTTAGCCTTTCTGCTACGGATCCTTCAATGAGGATGAAGTCCACAATCAGTTCCTTTGTCTTACTGATGTTGAATGCAAGGTGCTGGTTGTGACAGCACTCAACCAGCTGATGATTTGCGCTCTGCGTAGCTGCACAGTTACGGGTGTGGGGACAGTAGATCAGCTGGCTAAGCACGCATCCTTGAGGTTAATTGTCAGCGAGGAGGAAGTGGTACTTCCGATCCACACAGACTGTGGTCTCCTGTTGAGAAAGTCAGGGATCCAGTGTTTTAATGCTTATCATTTTAAGATTTTGCTTTTTAAAAAGCACTTCCCAGGCCTGCATTCATATTTAGAACTGTTCTATTGTAGCTTATAATGGAAATAATGTCTCTTTGCCCATTCTTCATTTAGAACTGTATCAACTCTAAACTTTTTTTTTTATATACACTCAGTTTCATCTACTGCCAGTCTTGCCTTGTCTGCAGAAAGAGATTGGAGGCTTGAAAGATGGCCAACAACTTTTACATGTTGGAGGTAATTAGCCTCCGAAGTGGCCAAGATGGGTGTTTAAAAACTATAGTCCCAGAAATAATCTTGGTAAAGTAGTTGAAACCAACATACGCAATGACCTTGTGGCTTGCTAAATGGCTGATAAGCACGGAAAATGTCTGGCACTATCTGTTAATGAGACTGCTTGATACCTGTTGGCTGGTACTGTAACGAATGGTTGTACTGTTAATGTTAATTGAAGAGCTGCTCAAGAGAGTACTCAGCACTTTGTGTGTGTTGCTGCTGGAGTTACAACGAGAGTGTCAGACACACATTTTGAAGCCTTGGTGGATATTTTGCCCACACTTGAGAATACGGCTTTCTCTGAAGATCGACCTCGTGTCAGGACATCTCGCGAGGAGCCCGTGACCTGGACAAAGAATGGGACAAAAGTATGTTTAGGTCCAACACCAATCGGAGGAAAGGTATATTGCCCATCCCAGAGTACAAGATACCGCTCCACTCCATCATCTCTCTGTGCCGATCCAAGAAGCGGAATAGTCTACCTAAGGAACTTGAATCATTACCAGAATACTAAACCTGTTCTAAAACCAGATCTCCAAGCAAACCAAACAATCCTGCTGCTCTCTAACAAGGTCTGCTTTCATCCTTGGAAGAAATAGCTCCCAGTTCCTTTCCAACAGCATTTTGTACTTGGCAAATAAAGCTTTGAGATGGGTATTCTGGTACTTCACTGGATTGTTGCAGCATCAGCGGAGAGCAAGTTCCTCCATGTCGCAGAGCAGCTTGTGTCCTGAAGATCTCAGCTTGAAACATTCATTTCCACGGACGCTGCCTGACCTGCTGAGTATTTTATGCACAGTAATTTATGCTTTTGATTTCCAGCATCTGCAAAATTTCCAGTATTTGTGACACTATTATCTGCTTAAGGTACAATCAGAATCAGGTTTAATGTCACCAGCATATGTAGTGAAATTTGTTAACTTAGCGATAGTAGTACAATGCAATACATGATAAATATGGAAGAAGAGAACTATCAGTTATTACAGTAAGTGTATGGTTGGCATCTGTCTGTCTCGAAGGACAATGACCATCATCACAAGCCTGGGTGGAAGGTATGGAGATCCTGAGATGCCCAGTCGTCAAGATCCCCATCTCGGCCTCACCAGTGTAGCCCAAAGGAAAGCTTATGAAGCGATACGTTCGGCACCAGCTTGGCTGCAGGAGCTGTCTGAAGGCTGCCCAATGATGTCCAGCTGCCTTGAGGGCTCCGCTCCAGATTTGCCGTCTAAGTTTACTCCCGTAGCCTTCGTCTCTCTCGAGGCTGCCCACAAGGCAGTGGGGCTATTTGTACCCATAGCTGGGGATCTGGTACACGAGCACCAGGGCAATCCACAGACCGGTGAGCCTGCGAGCTCTGTATGCAGGGGCCAGACCTCCTCTCCATCTTCTGTAGTTTAGCCTGAGTCAGAACAGAGTTCAGTTTCTCTGTGTCACCAGCGAGGAGGCACTACATGAGGCTAGCAGTTGGAGAGGCTGTGTACTGGCACATTAGGCTCTCCTTTTTGCGAGACTGCTAGCCAGTGGTGGAAGCTGAAAGTGAGAGCGACGGGCACTATGCACTACCACACTGGATGTATCACAACAACCATTTTGACACCAGTAAGTGTGTGTATATATAGTTAAATTAACTAAGTGGTGCAAAAACAGAAAAACAAATGAGGTATTGTTCATGGGTTCAGTATCCGTTTCGGAATCAGATGGCAGAGGTGAAGAAGCTGTTCCTGAATTGCTGAGTGTGTGCTGTTAGGCTTCTGTACCTTTTTCCTGGCGGTAACAATGAGAAGAGGGCATGTCCTGGGTGATGAGGGTCCTCGATGAATGCACACCGCCTTTCTGAGACACAGCTCCTTGAAGATACCTTGGATACTACGGAGGCTTGTACCCATGATGGAGTTCACTGACTTTACAACTTCCTAGCTTCTTTCGCTCCTGATTGGTCAAGGCATATGGAAAATGCACTACTGTTTCTGAATAGTGGTATAGCCTCTTCTACATCAGCAGAGACAGCATCTCTTTCACTTCACACTTGAAAGGCAACACCTCCAACGGTGGAGTATCAGACTAACTTCGGGAGTCAGACTGGAACCATGACCTTTTAACTAAAAGGTGAGAATGTTAGCGCTGAGCCAAAGTTAACACCTGTAGTATATTTGACATATTCAGTCACTATAGCAACCAGCAAAAAAAAACAATTGAAGAGACTCATTTTGCCAAAACAGAAGAAAATGCGTTTGATAAAGCAATAATATGTTCACTACTGCATTATGCAATAGAATACAAGGAAATCATTTCAGCCCCAGAGTCAATTTGCAGAAATGCCAAGGGACCAATTCCTACTACTATAGTCTGAATAATGAGAGACAAGAAGCTGGAAAAATTGCCTTTTTGCTTTTGAAAGAATGTAACTGGAAGTTGGTTTTACATTGATATATAAGATGGAGATAATATTTCTAGAACAATACTTCTCATTACTTCTTTATAGTATGGCAAAGGAAATGCAAGAAAGTGGCTGACACATGAAATGGATCTTCAGGGAGGATTGTGCACGTGGAAATTTAGGAAACATTGAAAAAACACATTGCTTGTCACAAGTGCCAAACGCATTCCAGTTGTACTCCCCTCTGGCACGCTCTCTCCTGAGCTTTCTTTGCCATCAGCTTCAACGATTCTTCATTCTTATTGTTGTTTTGAGTACATGTAGAATTTCGGCACTTCCTAGGAAGAGAGTGAATCGCGATGTCTCTGCTTTGTTTGAAAGGGCTGTGACACATGACACTGACAGCACCTGTGCTGTCTTCTTTAGGAAGCTCTTTCTCCTGATAAGGAGCCAGCAAAAGGGAAAGAGGGACTGAACTTGGGATCCACAAGCGGGCTGAAAATGAACGAGTGACCATTTTTTAGAATACAACTTAAGTTGTGCTTTTTTTTCCCTGAGGTAAATGAAAAGCTATACAGTATTCATGAAAATGAACCTGACAAACCCACAATAATGAAGCAAATGATGGAACTCTTGAGTGAGAGATGGTTTGCACCAGGTGGTTTTTATGCTAGGGATCTTTAAAGTTGATGAGATCATAACAGGTTTTTTCATTCTGGCTCTCTACCCCTTCCTTTCAGGTCCTTATGAAGGGTCTCAGCCCGAAACACCAACTGCATATTCCCCTCTACGGATGCTGCCTGACTTGCTGACTTCCTCCAGCATTTTGTGTCTGTTGCTTGCAATTTAAGAACTGCTCTTTCAGATGGCACGTGTCGCTTTATTATTTAGGAAAGATGGGAGAGAAAGATCAGAGATTTATTAACTATCTGGTTAAACATCTGTTGTTGGGAAATGATCAGCTTTTTTTTAACTAAGAAGTGTCTAAACAGCCTGAAGACATTCAAAACAACGCACAAAATGCTGAAGGAACTCAGCAAGTCAGGCAGCGTGCATCTAAGTGAACAAACAGTTGACGTTTTGTGCTGCTTCCCTTCTTCACGACTGGAAAGAAAGGTGGAAGACACCAGGATAACAGGGTAGGGAAGGATAGCTAGAAGGTGATAGGTGAAGCCAGATGGGTGGGAAGGGTAAAAGACTGGAGAAGGAACAATCCAATGGGAGAGGAGAGCGGACCGACGAAAGGGAAGGAGAAGGGGCACCAGGGAAGGTGATAGGCAGGTGAGGAAAAGAGGTAAGAAGCCAGGGATTAGAAAGAAAGGGGATGGGAAGAAAGATAATTTTTTTACTGGAAGGAAAAATTGACATGGCGGCAGGTTGGAGGACACCAAGCCAGAGTACAAGGTGTTGCTCCACCACCCGTAGGGTGGCCTCATCATGGCACAAGAGGAGGTCACGGGCCAACATGCCAGAATGTGAATAGGAATGGGAATTAAAATGTTGGGCCACCAGGAAGCTCTGTGTTTTTGGACGGAGCAGAGGTGTTGGACAAAACGGTCCCACAGTCATCGAGGAGGCCACATGGGGAGCACCGGATGCGACAGACGATGCCAGCAGGCTTGCAGGTGAAGTGTTGCGTCACCTGGAAGGACTGTTTGGGGCCCTGAGCATTCAACTAGATCAGAGAGAGTTGACAAGGATTTGTAAAGGGTAGATTATACCAGTTTTCTCCAAAGAGGCAACTGAAGTAATGAATGGGATATATCAAAGCATGTTATCTATATTGCTTTGCAGAAATGTTAAAAGGTCAAAGTAAATTTATTATCAAAGTACATATATGTCACCATATACAACCCTGAGATTCATTTTCTTGGCGAGCGTACTCAATAAATCCATAATGGAATAATAACCAGAACAGAATCAATGAAAGACTGAACCAACTTGGGTGTTTAACCAGTGTGCAAAAGACAACAAATTGTGCAAATGGGGAAAAAAATACAAAATAATAATAAAAAATACATATACAATAAATATCGTGAACATGAGATGAAGAGTCATTGAAAGTGAGTCCATAGGTTGCAGGAACATTTTAATGATGGGGCGAGTGATATTGAATGAACTTATCCCCTTTGTTTCAAGAGCCTGATGGTTGAGGGGTAATAACTATTCCTGAGCCTGGTGGTGTGGATCCTGAGGCTCCTGTACCTTCTTCCTGATGGTAGCAGTAAGAAGAGAGCATGTCCTGCCTGGTGGGGGTCTCTGATGATGGGTGCCGCTTTCCTGCGACATCAGTATAATCCGTCATTAGTGTAATTCAAAGTGGAATGTGCAGTATACTTGAAGAACTGAAATGCTGTTGAAGTTGACCCTTCTTGAGATGTCATAGCCTTGGAGGAGGTGAGGTGTTACATAATTGATAAGAAAGGTAGGGGAAAGCAACTTCCATGCAATGTGTCTGCAATGCTGACGAGAGTGGAGGTTTTGTATTGGCATTTATTACTTGGGTATAAAGCATAATCACATTGCAGTGAAATTCATCACTTTGCAAAGCAATGCAGCTGTTTACTAGTGAGGTAATGAAGTTGTGGCAGTGTTTGTCTTTTCTCAGCACGTTCCTGGTAGGTTTGTTTCTGTTTTACTTTTCAGTATTTTATCTCAGTTTGTCGTTCACATCTCAAAGGGACTAACTTATGGTCTTAGGGTCTTAATGGACGTCAGTCAAGATGTAGGCGGAGATCCTTCTGCTGTGTGTAAATCTGATGTCCCATTTTTCATGCTGAGCCATTGGAGTTCCCAAGATTGTACTTTGGCTATTTCCTGTTAAGATATGTACGTGTCCAATAATGTTAAGGAAACAAAATCAAGTAAAAATCATAGATTTGTGGTGCTAGGTGAGGCTTTGCCAAAAATAACCATAGGACACTACCCTACGTAACCAAAGGGTAAATGAGTGATGATGTCTGTAACATGAATGACTTACTTATAAGTTGCAAGCCTTTTATGTGTATGCTGTTGTAAAACCCTCACAGCACATGTAGGTATAAATGGAAGATTTTTATTAAACGTGAAAAAGAATGTTGTTTTTACATTCCGGTTGGTTTCCTTGCTGGCTGTGGAATGTCTTGCATCTTCTGATTGGTTTGTGTGATGTGGCATTGGGTTTGTGTGATGCCACATTGGGTGATGTCACCTTTGCAGCAACCATCTGTCCTCCACCCACATTGGGTGGGGTGAGGGAGAGAGGGCTGCGCAGAGCTGACATCAGTTGGCTAATCTGCCTCTTACAATTCCACTTAGCACCATGCATGAGATGTGCCCTTTGCCTGTTTCCCTTCCGAGGAAGAGAAACTGAGCATAACATGCCACTGTGGTGAGCAAGATGTCTGGCCAGGAAAAACAAATTTCTACTCTTGCCGGGGGCGGGCAGTGTTTATATTTGCTTTGGCATCCGGGTCATGAGTCCCAGATTTTCTTAGGCTGGTAAACAAAAAAAATTTCATGAGGTGAGTAAGTTCAGCCCCGTGGAGGATTTGCTTATATAACTTAAAGGAAATAAAGCAGTTCTATTTAGTTTTTAACATCAAATACAATCTTTAATTTTAAGAACAATGAGACCTCGTGCTTTTCTATTAATTCAATTTTTCACTTTGCAAAATTTCATAAGAGAGAATGGCACAATGGAATCCCCATTCATGTGACCATGTGACTACAAGTCCCCTGACCTGACCATGTCGCTGCATCCGCAAAGCAAACAGCATTATGAAGGACCCACGCACCCCTCATACAATCTCTTCTCCCTCCTGCCGTCTGGGAAAAGGCTTGGAAGCATTCGGGCTCTCACGGCCAGACTATGTAACAGTTTCTTCCCCCAGGCTATCAGACTCCTCAATACCTGAAGCCTGGACTGACACCTTGCCCTACTGTCCTGTTTATTATTTATTGTAATACCTGCACTGTTTCTGTGCACTTTATGCAGTCCTGGGTAGGTCTGTAGTCTAGTGTAGCTTTCTCTGTGTGTTTTTTTTTATTACGTAGTTCAGTCTAGTTTTTGTACTGTGTCATGTGAACCATGGTCCTGAAAAACATTGTCTCATTTTTACTATGCACTGTACCAGCAGTTATGGTCGAAATGACAATAAAAGTGACTTGACTTGATCTTAAAGTAACACTCTTACTTATTTATTATTTTGTTTGCTTTTGTTTCGTGTTTGTACCATTTGTTGTCTTTTTGCACATTGTCTTGTGTGCATTTTTCGTAGATTCTGCTGTGTATCTTCGTATTTACTGTGATTACCCACAAGAAATGAATATTAGGGTTGTATATAATGACATATATGTACCTTGATAATAAATTTACTTTACACTCAACTAAAAGTGCTGGTGAGCTTCCAGTCGTTAGGAGTTTGCTGTGGTTGAAGGTCGGGTGGAAACTGACAGGCTTCTGCAAGTAGCTTGAAAAGTCATACTATCAAAATCTATTTTGGAATAAAATCAATTTTAATTCTAATTTTCACTAATATGCACACCTCCGGAATTCCTGGGAGCTCTGCAATGGAGGCCAGATTCTGTAACAAAAGGTCTAGGAAGTCCGTCCATGAGTTTTACAAAATACTGAAATACTGTAATGTTCCCATGATCTCCTGCTGGTATCTGGAGCTGTTCACTTCCACCTGTGCATGTATTCAGCTGACTGACAAAGTTCCCCCCACCTCCTTTTTTTCTGTTTCTCTCTGCCCATCACTCTGCCTGTTCTCCATCTCCCTCTGGTGCTCCCCCCTCCCCCTTTCTTTCTCCCGAGGCCTCCCGTCCCATGATCCTTTCCCTTCTCCAGCTCTGTATCACTTTTGCCAATCACCTTTCCAGCTCTCAGCTTCACCCCACCCCTCTGGTCTTCTTCTATCATTTTGCATTTTTCCTTCCCCTCCTACTTTCAAATCTCTTACTATCTTTCCTTTCAATTAGTCCTGACGAAGGGTCTCGGCCCGAAACGTCGACAGTGCTTCTCCCTATAGATGCTGCCTGGCCTGCTGCGTTCCACCAGCATTTTGTGTGTATTGCTTGGATTTCCAGCATCTGCAGATTTCCTGTTTGCTTTTTAAACATTTTGTTTTGTCCACCTGATTACTTCCATTAGGGTCCTCTTGACCTTTAACTGAATCTGTAAAGTCCCTTTTCCTTAGATCAGTGGCCAGGCTAGCGGCACGACAGGAGGGGCACGCAGCGCTGCGATGTAACAGTGGAACGTGGTGGAGTTCCACTGCCAGTTGCTTGCAGGCTCTGAATAAATTGACACGTTAGCCCAAAGCCAGGCTGCTGATTGAAAATCAGACGCAGCCTTCCACAGGTCCACCTCAGGATCTGGATGGTGAGGTGACGACTCCACAGGATCATGGTGGTTCTTTATCAGCACTGTTGCCTTCTGCCAAGCTGGAACGTTGAATGTTTATGCAACACGCACTGGCACGGAGGGGAAGCTTGGCAGTTAAAATAATAAAGTACACATATAGGATTGAAGCTGTCAGAAAAATTACGACGGCAGTGAAGATATATATATATATATATACACACACACACACACACATATATATATTGTTCCTGGCAACATTCGTAATTAACTTTGATGAGGTGAAATTTGTGGTGATTGTGTAAATTAATTCACACAGAGAGCGATCTGAGCTACTGGCTTATTTATGATGGGCAGAGAGCTGTAGACAGGACTGCTCACGTAGCTGTCAAAGCTGTTAGTCAACAGAATTCTCCCCGATCAGGTTGCCATTAATGGCACAGCAGCTGCCAGCAGATTGACAAACTGCTTCCTCACTCTGCTCTCAGTTATTGGCGGGGGAAATGGCATCGCCGTGCCAAGCAGGACCAATTTTGCTAGGGCCATTTGGTTCCAGAGCTCATTATAATCCTGCTTCAAACAGGGATCAAGAGCTCAATTCTAGAGAGAAATGGGAGATAGTTTTCTTTTGACCTCAAGGCAGCATTTGAATGATTATACTATCAAAAGGAACCAGTGAAATTGAAGATGGTGGATATCAATGGAAAATATGCAGCTGAATATCAAAGTAAATTTATTATCGAAGTACATATATGTCACCATATACAACAATGAGATTAATTTTCTTGCAGACATTCACAGTAACGCAATGTAATCAGTGGAAAACTGCACACAATGAGATGGTCCACAATGTTGTGCTGATTTTGATGCCAATTAATACTAAATGTCCTAGGTATCATCCATATCGCGCCCCATTCCCTTCATAGTCATGTGTCTGTCTAAATCCTTTCCAGATAGCTATCACTTTTTGTTTAAAAAAAAATGCAAACTTCCTTCCTCTAACTTCTTAATTATGTTGCTTGGTATTTGGCATTTCTCCTCTGGGGAAAGGATTCTGACTCTACCCTATCTATACATCTCATAGTTTTAAAATCCTCCGTCAGACCTCCCCTTAGCTTCCATTGCTCTTGGATGAACAACCCAACATTGTGCAACCTTTTCTTATGTCTCATCCCTTCTAATCCAGGTAGCACACTGGCAAACCTCATCCATACCCGATCAGCATCCTTCCGATAATGAACTGCAGGGAATACTGTGGGTGTGGTCTGACAGCTTCTACAGCGTGTCTTTGGTACTCTTATACTCAACACCCCTACTAATGCAATACCCCAATTCCCTCCTTTATCTTTGAGTGAACCTGCCCTCTCCTTCATTATCTTCTTAATACAAGTATAAATGTCTTGGGAATATCCTTGAGCCTGCTCATCAAGGACAATTTCATGGCCTCTTTTGGCCATCCTAATCATCTATTTGAGCACTTTCCTGCTATCTTTATATCTCACAAGCCTTGCATATGCTGTCTTCGTTTTCTTCCAGACTAAATTTAGAACCTCTTGGGTCATCCAAGGTTCCCCTACCTTACCATCCCACGTGTCCGATGTGGACTTGTGCAACAGCAGCTGCTTCCATTCATTGCCCTGTGGATCCTGTCGTAATTTGCCCTCCCTTGCAAGATCCAGTTTTATCCTTACTCAGAACTGTCTTTAAACATAATCAGTTGTGGACGCTATTCCCAAAATACTCACCCACTATCATGCCTATCACCTGGCTTGGCTCATTTCCCAAAACCAGTTATGTTTTCTCCTCTAGCTGGACTCTCCACATGCTGTTTTTTAAAAAAAAATCCCACTTAGATGCACTGAAAAAATTCCACCCTATCTGATCCTCTTGTATTGAGGAAGCTCCAGTCAATACCGGGGAAATTAAAGTTTGTCACTATGATAACTCCATTGTTCCTGCATCTTTCCATAATCTGTCCACGTAACTGCTCTTCGGCCTCTCAATAGCTACTGGGGGCCTATATTATCGCACCTTTCTTATTTCAGAGCTGCAGATACATCGCTTGCGAGGGTGAGCCCTCCAGCATGCTTTCTCTGAATACAGCTCTGACTTTCTCCTTTATTAGTAATGCCACCCCTCCACCTCCTTGACCTCCCTCGCTATCCCATCTAAATGAAACCTAGAAACGTGGAGCTTCCGGTCCTGTCCCTCATGCAACCAGGTCTGTAATGCAGGAGGATTTCCTCATGTGACTGTGTGCATGCTTCTGCTTTTAGACCGCCACAGCAGAAGTCTTGGAGAGGTGAAAATAAAAGGAGATGTCCACTGTCTAGCTGGAGTGTATTAGTGGCCTTCCATAGAAAGCAGGGAATGGAAGACTGGTTGATGCAGTTGTGTCCAGCTCCAGCATTGAAGTTCAGGACGCATTTCCAAGGTCACTTTGAGAGCCACCTGCAGTGCATTTCTTGCCCTGCTCCGGAGCTGCATCTGTGGCTACAGCAGGTGGCATAGTTCTGTGAAGATTTCATCTGGGAACACGGACAGCTCACATATTGTTCATTGCTGGTGTTCGAAGGAGAATTACTTCCTGAACAAGCAAGGCAAACATTGCCTCCAGCTAGTAACTCATTTACTCTTTCTCCTCCTCCTCCCAGCAACGTGTCCTGCTGTGTTATATCCACTGCTGATCCTCGTACTATTGCTGGATTGTGAAATGAACTGCTGATAATGCAACTGTGCCTGGGGGCAGCTAATTGTACAGCATTGAAATCAGCAGAGGTTGTTCAGCGACAGTCAATCCACTCTATGAGATTTCTGCTATTCAAAGCAGCTGTAGAAAGTTTTGAAAACTTGCTGAATTTTAGCAATGTCCATAAATTTTCATTAAGCAACTAAAATAAAGTTGAATTTGAATAGCAGTGACAAGGATTGGATGACCTTCATGCTGAGGAATGTGCATTCATAGAACATAGAAGAGTACAGGAGCAGCTCTTTTGGCCCACGATATCTGTGCTGAGCAGGATGCCAAATTAAACTAATCCTTTTTATCTGCACGTGATCCATGTCCCTCCATACCTGCATATTCATGAGCTTGCCTAAAAATCTCTTGAATGCCACAGTCATACCTGCTTCTTCAGCCATACCTGGGAGCGGATTCCTGGCACTGCTTCAGCTCTGGGAGTTTACAGAAATGTTGGTTTAGGAAAAGGGTATTAGCATTAAATCCCCATAGCAAGGTCATGTCATGATCTGTCTTCTCTGCATGTTTCCGGATCTCATCGGCAAAATGGTATCTGTGGCATGCATCAGGATCCTTTTTAAACCGATTCAATCGATCAGTGCTGGATTTCTTGGCCAGTGAATTGGAACAGGGTACAGCACAGGTTGTGCCCAACCAAATAAATTGTGGTTTGTCCTTCGGTGGAAAATCGTACAAGTACTAGTGGATAGGGCCCAGTCCGTCACGGAAAAGCCCACCCCACCGTGGAGTGCTGTTGCAGGAAAGCGGCAGCCATCATCAGTGACTCCCAGCACCCAGCTCATGCCTTCTTGCTGCTGCCGTCAGGAGGAACCTTGAGACTCACACCACCGTTCTTTATAATCCTCAAGGGCTCTGTTTGATTCTAGCTCCCTAAGCTTTGCATACTTTTTCTTTCTCTTCTTGGCTAAATTCACCACCGCTCTCAACATCCGAGGATTTCTTACCTTGTCCTTCCTTCTGTCCAGAACACGCCTGTCCTGTACTCTTGTGTACGGTGGGTCTTTTAACACTCTCTACATGTCAGGCATGCACTTCCCCAACAACAGCTGTTCCCTATGAACTCTTCCCTAGTTCCTCCCTAATGCTCTCATAATTTGTCCTGCTCCAGTTTAATACTCTCACAAGGTCAATACTTACCCTTGTCTATCTTAAAAGTCAGCGAGGCATAGTCACCATTCTACACAGTGAAAGGTCAGTTACCTGGCCTGGTTCATTACCCAATACCAGCTCCAGCATAGACCCTCCTCTTGTTGGACTATCTACATATTGTTTTAAGAAGCTTTCCTGGATGCACCTTACAAATTCTGCCCCATCTAAACTTCTGGCACTAAGAAGGTCCATGTTTATATTTGGGAAGTTGAAGTCCCCAATGACAACAACCTTATTGTTTTTACACCTTTCCTTAATCTGCCTGCCTATCTGTTCCTCAATGTCCTGGCAGCTATTGGTGGGGGGGGAGGGTCTGTCACTCTTCCTATTTTTGAGGGTTTTTTCCTTTTTCTATTTGCACAATTTGTTGTCTTTTGCACACTGGTTGTTTGTCTTTCTTTGTGTGCAGTTTTTCATTGATTCTATTGTGTTTCTTTGTATTTACTGTGAATGCCCACAAGAAAATGAATCTCAGAGTAGTATAGGGTCACATATATGTACCTTGATAATGAATTTTATTTTGAACTTTGAGGAGGGTTGCACAATATTTATGGAGAAGCCTCACCAAATGTCTCTCCTGCTCCTCCTAAACAAAACTTGTCACTGTGTCTTTCTATTTTAAATGGATGATACAAACTGAAGCCCCAAAAGGCTGATAACATGCAGAATTCCTTCAGTGAGTTGCTATCAGCATACAATTACTATCTTGTTATCCTAGAATGAAATAAGGTGGTAACAGAAAATGGGTTGTCTGGTGTTTCCGATCAAAGCTGGCTCTATGAATTGTGGCTAGAATAATACTGAACAGAATATTTGGAAATCTTGACGGTTCGGCATTTTTCTCATTACTGGATAGTTTTTGTGCTCCCATTCTGCACTCCTTTGAAGTTGCTAAGTTCACTAGAATTTTTTTTAATAATCCTGTGTCATATCTTTAAAAAATGAATTAAAAGGATGTTGAGATGCATCCAGAAAGTCTGCCGGTCTTGTACCACCAAAGTCTTAATTATCGGGCTTAACTGTCTTTCACCACCTGCAGCAAATGTCACAATGTCAGGAGAAGAAAACCCTGAATATTTCCTGTCCTGACTACCCCATTGGATAGACTGTTGTGTGACATTTAGTCTTCAATCTATCCCTTTTAAGTGAGGTTGAAATACTCAGATTCTGCACCCTTCCATGCAGTTCAGTCTCACTTACGATAATTTGTCAATGAAAAAAAGTTAATTTGCAGTTATGTTGCAAATAAAATGTTCTTCAGTAATTAAAGTCTGTTCCGTGCCTTATAGGCTCATCAGGCTGGTGCTTATTCCGTTTTTCGTGGTGTGAAGCGACTGAGAGTACAAGACCAGACCCCCCCCCCCCGGATAGGATGCCTGTCTATCATGGGGTTAACCCCCAGCATTTTGCCAGTACCCATTTTCAGCTGGGTGGGCTGGGTTAAGTGCTTTGCTCAAGGACACAACGCACTGCCTCGGCTGGAGCTCGAACTCACAACCTTCAGATCGCTAGTCCAACTCCTTAACCACTTGGCTACGCACCACACTTCTTCAGTAATTAAGTTGTGATAATATTGGGTTGAAACCCTTGGCGTGGTATTATATTTAATAATTGAAAATAAATGATCTTTTTAAAGTCTTCAATGCTGATAGTTGCTGAAGTTCTGGCACATATGTATCATCTGCAGGAGTATGATGCAACCATCGCTGTTTAGGCAGGAATAAAATGTTTGTTTTACTCACAATAAATAAAGGGAGCTGTGGAGATGGTGTCCCAACATATTCAATCCTTTTTGACAAGGTGACCTCCATTTCCCTATGACATGCGTTAAGTGGTTCCAGGTGCACAAATAACTCCTGGTGAGGCTATTGTACATCAGGAACTTGATTAGACCCAGTGGACGAAGAGCAAGTCAAGGATGCAGCATGTGGGCAGCATCTCCCTGCATGGTTCTTGGGGTGCTCTCAAACTCCCCCCTCCAGCCCCTAGAATATTGACCTGGGTTTGCCTGCAATACAGTGTGAGATGGAGAGTTGACATATACAGGCTCGCTGTGAGATCAGGAGCTGCCTAGTGTAGAACGGCCCGCCTCCCTTCTGTCCTTGCCCTTGATGGAAGGGAAAAAAAACACTTCCTCAATCTCAGAATGTGGGGATCCCCAGGTAAGGCTGCAGATTATGATGCTTTATCTTTTTAAGTGAAATATTATGAGAATATTTGGAACCTGCCCAGACCCTTAACCCTGTTCTATCTAATCTATAATTCATTAACCAATATTGGCTCCTTATTCCCCATAGCTCTAGACCAAAAGAAAATTGGTCTCAGATTTATTAATTGAACTGCTGCTTTCTGGGGGAGAGAGTTCCTGAATGATCCATTCCAGCTGCTTTCAATAGGACTCAATGCACTGCCACTGCTTGAGAGAGCATTGAGCCACTGACCAGTGATGAGTTTCAGGGTCGTGAACCTTTGTGCATGTACGCTTAGAAGGATAACTCCACGGTCCACTTTATAAATTTCTCTCGAAAACACTAAAAATCTCATTCACTAATACTCTATATCCCAGAGAAAACCAGCACTGCTACACTGACTCTTTCCAAGGCCAGTATGATAATTCGAAGAAGCAATGTCAGAAATGTTGACATCAGCCAAGGAGAAGTCTAACGAGTAAATGTTTTATTCGGATAAGCTTATTCTCATCTACACCCGGGCAGAATGAAATACCTTGCTCACGCAAAGCTCACAGAAAAAAACGGTACACATAATGAATGCAACAATAAATGGAGTGATGAGCGCAGACACAGTGGAAGTAAAGTGGGTCAAACCGAGGTGATACAAGCAGTATTGCGGAAGTGGCAGTAATGGAAGAAGGAGAATGTGGCAGTGCCACAGAGAAAGGAATGAGAAAGGAATTGGCTCAGAAGTTTGCTAGCAGCGTGGAAGAAACTGCTTTGAGTCTGGCCGTCCAAGATTTCAAGCTCTTGTTCCTTCTAGAAGGTGGAGCAGCGTAAAGGTACTGCCATGGATGGCAGGCACCCCGATGATACTGTTATCCTTCCGAAAGCAATGCACCGTGAAGGATCTGATGTGCCTACCATGGGCTGCACTGCATTCACCTCTCTCTTTTGCTTCTGAGAGATTTTCTGTCCTTTTTCTGCTGTTTACTCTGTGAACCTGTCCAAAACATTTTAGTCATCTGTGAACTTGTGAATCTCTTTGGACCTCCATATCTCTCTTGTGTTCAGTCACTCTGTGCTTAATTAAAGGACAGCAGATGTTCCCCACAGCAGATGTTAAAGTAAATCTATAGTTTCCTTTTCACTTGTTTGAATAATGGAGTCATATTTGCAGTTTCCTCAGTTTAAAGGATGATTCATGAACTGAGAGAGTTTTGATGCATTACAACAAAAGCATCCGAGTCTCGAATTTAATCAGCTTCTACTTAAGTGTATTAAACACCCACAGGGTTTTTGTTCATGGACCCTCTGCTTGGAAATTCATTGCTGCGCTTGGCCTAAGGCACAATGTATTGCTACTCAATCTCATTTGAGAGTTAAGGCCTTGCCTTTGAGTCCCCCACTAGCACAGAAAACACAAATTAAATCATAAATGTGTGACAGTGACAAATACAAATCTAGAGAGTCACAGAGGAAAGAAAGGGGGTAGAGGTGAGAGCAACTTAGATTGGGGCAAGGCTCAGCTGCGGGGGAACAGGTGGGCAGGTTGCGTGAGTAGGGGAAAGGCCATGGGGTTTGAAACATTTGTAACGGGTGACGGGGCTGATAGTTAATTGTCAAGAGAGAATTTGTCAGTGGGCATTATGATTTCTGAGTGCAGGTTATTAACATTAGGGTCGGGTGTTGGGTGTCAACTCAGATGCTCTAATGGGGTGAGTCAAGTTTGTGAGACAGGAATTCGCTACCGTGTGGGATAGGCTGGAGATACGATGTCCAAGGGAGAGTCAATAAATACACTTAAGTTGATTTAGGTGCTCTTAAATCAAAAAGGGATTCTACCTGGTTTAGCTTCAACTATGACCTACTTAAAAAGGACACATTGAGTTGCATTTCAGGAGGCTTTGTGAAAGTCATGTATATGAAGCTAAAAAGGATGGAGTTAACATCCGGTCGTATCACATCAGAATGGCTACACTCGTACGTGACAGGAATCCTTCCATGCATGAGTGTGTGAGCTGCTCCGAACAACTCGAATAAAGATCATGGACTTCATTACTCTTGACTTTCAATAACAGTCTTGCTCATAGCAGTTGATTGGTGAAATGTGCAATTTTGAGAAGCTGTGGCATAGATTTTTTAGATGCTGCAATTTCTTTCCAAAACCCTGAAGTGGAAACCTGAACATTTCTAGATTTTTAAGTTTTCATTTCAGTGATATTACTTTTCCTAATCTAGTATTTTTGCTTAAGTAATCAGTTATGAGTACCAGTCTTTGATTTGTTAATTTCTCTGGAAAGCCTCTGGGCTGATGTCTGTATAACATGATTATCTAGTATCAGAATCAGGTTTAATATCACCTGCATATGTCATGAAATGTGTTGTTTTGCTGCAGCAGTACATTGTAATGTGTAATAATAACTACAAATTATGGTAAGAAGTATATATGAAAAAGAAAGTTAAATTAAACAAGTAGTGCTAAAAATATTGATGAATTGTTCATGGGTTCAGTGTCCATTCAGAAATCTGCAGGCAGAGGGGAAGAAGCCGTTCTTGAAACATTGAGTTTGTGTCTTCAGGCCCTTTCATGTCCTGAATTTCATTTGCAATGCTACCTATTCATATATTTTGAAAAGACACAACTTCTGATAATGCTTTGTGGTTTGTTATTAACCTTAATGTTCTTAGATGCTTTGAAGAGGTTGTCAGATGAACAATAAAAAAAAATGGTTTCTCTTTTACTTATTTTCAAAAGGTCTTTCGAACAGATCTGATCACTGCCATGAAGCTGCCTGAATCCTACCAGCTTAATGCTGATGAGTACTATGTGCTGGCGGATCCATGGCGACAGGAATGGGAGAAGGGTGTTCAAGTTCCAGCAAATACTGAGTCAATCCCCGAACCAGTAGTGAGGTAGGTCACAGCATACCCTGTTTGGAGTACAGAATTCATGCCTGACCAACACCACTGGAATTTGTCAGGTATGCGGTTTATTAGGCAATCTGATTGTGAAATGTGCTCTGAAGTTACAATATGCTGAACAGCAGAAGCATATATCGATAGTGTGCAGAGAAACCATGACTTGACGTGTTCTGCTGCTGGTTGAGTGAGTAAATGTGACATTTAAGCATGATCTCAATGAGCTGAACTTTGGAGGAGAGCCAATGTTAAGGGATGGAACTGTTGATGATGTCAGAAGCTATATTAACTATGCCCATTGCCATAGAGGTTGGCCATTATTGATTTCTATAATCTTTAGCTACTTCATTGCTGTGGTAGGGTTGGAAATTTGACAGGAACAAGTCCCAGAGGTGGAGGATAAATCAAGTGGAAGCCGTGATACGAGGGAGTGTAGACACGAGAGAGACTGCAGATCCAGGAAATGTGGGTCAACACACACACACAGTGCTGTAGAAACTCAGCAGGTCAGGCAGCATCTGTGGAGGAAAATGAACAGTTCATGTTTCAGGTTGAAATATGTTCAGCAGGACTAGAAAAGTCAAGTGTATTGCCATTTAACTATATACATGCGGACCATCAAATGAGACGTTTCTCCGGACCAGGGTGTAAAGCACAGTAGTGCACATAACACACAATATCTTAGGAAAGTAAGTATAAAATCTACAATTGAATTAAACAAAGTAAAATGCATAAATTAAATATTGTAAAGTACAGAACAGATTAACCATTTACACTTCGAATATGATGCGGCAGCGAGTTCAGAAGCCTAATAGCTGGAGGGAAGAAGCTATTTCCCATCCTGACTGTCTTTGTGTTTGTGCATCGGAGTCTCCTGCCTGATGATGGTAGAAAGTCAGAGGATGCTGGATGGATGGGTGGGTGAGATCCTTAAGGGTCCTGTGTATGCAGCGCTCCTGATAAATGTCCGTGATGGATGGTAGGGAGACACCTATGATCCTCTCAGCCATTCTCACAGTTCTTTGTTGGGCCTTCTGGTCCGATGCTCTGCTGGTCCTCTTTCAGATGGAGATGCAGCTTGTCAGGCCACTCTCAATGGTGCTCCTGTAAAATGGGTGGGGTTGGAGGAGCCTGGCCTGCCTCAGTCTCCTTAGGAAGTGGAGGCTCTGCTGTGCCTTCCTGGTCAGGGAGGTGATATCAAGGGACCAGCTGAGGTCATCTGTGATGTGAACTCGCAGGAGGTTGGTGCACCTAACTCTCTCTCTACGGAGGTGCGTTGCCCCTTTTCTTTCCAGTCCTAACCTGAAACATTGATTGTTCATTTTCCTCCATAGGCGCTGCCTGACCTGCTGAGTTCTTTCAGCATTTTGTGAGTGACAAGGGAGTAAAGGTTACATTGTAAAGCGTGGTGTCACAAGGTGCAACGGGAGTGGTTGAGGAAGTAAGTAGGTAGAGAAATACAGTGAATGCAAGACGATACGTTAGGAAGTTAACAGGTTGAAGTTTTGTTTGTTTAATGACCTTAGGCTGAGATAGTTCCGGGATTAAATGCAGAGGGGTTGATAGTGTACAGAGGGTGGTGTTATGTGTGGTACAACGGAGTGATCAAAACGGCTTTTGGCAGAGTTGAAAATCAAGAGTAGAGCAACAGTGTGATATAGGAACTGGACACGAGAAAAAGAACATTCTGCCTGTGAAATCAAAGGAAGGAGAATAATGGCAGCAGGGTTGAATATTGAAGCCGTTAGAATGAGTTAGAACCCAGTTAGAAGGCTGCTTCCTTCTACTACACAGTGCTTTCCCCTTACATTCCTTCTTCACCTTTCCTGCCTATCCCCTCCCCCACCCCTTGATCTTTCCCCTTACTGGTTTCACCTACCAGCCTTCTCCTTCCCACCCTCCCCCCATCTTATTTACAGGGCCCCTGCCCCCTCCCTCTTCAGTCCTGACGAAAGGTGTCGGCCCAAAACGTTGACTGTTCATTTCCATGGATGCTGCCCGACCTGCTGAGTTCCTCCAGCGTCTTGTGCGTGTTAGAATGAGATGTTGGTCCAGAGTCCAAATGGATGAGAAGGAATATGCTAAAGGAATGCCAAATAGTGAAAGGAAGCAGTGAAAGTAATTGTAAAGGTGTCACAGCGGTTAGTGCTGCTGCCCCACGGCTCCTGGGGCTTGTGCCTGACACTGAACTGAGATGCTGTCTGTGTGGAGTTTGCATGTTCTCTTTGTGTGTGTTTCTTCCAGGGTGTTCCAAGTTTTCTCTTGTGTTCCAGAGATGTGCATGACTTTGTAAATTGCCTCTTAGTGCAAGGAAGTTGTTCAGAACTAAAGGGAATTAATAGGCTTGTGACAGAGTAAGCTGCAGGGCCAAGGTGGATAGAATGGAATTGTTTTGGTTGCTCTGCTGACATGGTTATATTAGGTGAGGTCTTATTCTTCTGTAACTAGGTAACAGGACCGACAGCAGCCAAATAATTACTGAGAATATCAATTACCAGAAATATAGCATAAGAGATTAGTAAGAAAAGAAGGAAAAGGGATTGCATTTTTGTCATGTAACCAAGCCTCCATCTTTAGTCAGAATACCAGAAAGAAAATCACCCACCTTATTTATGAAAGAAGATTGAATAAATTAGAGAGACATCTCAGTAATGGAAGCAGGGAAAGGAATTATAAAGCGGCCCAGCAGTTGCTGCTGCAGCCTCACGGGTCCAGGGGCCTGGGTTTGAATCTTACCCTGGCTGTTGTCTCTGGAGTTTGCACATTCTCCCTTAGACCAAGTGGGTCCCTTCATAGGAATTCCAGTTTACTCTTGACTCCTAAAGGCGTTAGATTAATCAGCTCTGTAAATTATCCTTTCTTGCAGCTAAGTAGTGAAGAGGTAAAAGGGGACTGAGAGGCAGCTGATCAAGTTCAAGTTCAGTTTATTGTCATTCAACTGTACACAACAAAAAAGCAAAACAATGTACCTCCAGACCAAGGCACACAACGCAGTACATATAACTCACACACGTACCACATAAAGTAATATACAGTAAAACGCTGTTATAACGCGATCGTTTGGGTCCATAAAATGTCATCACAAAAAAAGCAGGGTCGCGCTAAATCAGGGTTCAAGAAGATCAGCTTTCAAACTGACCCAGTGTTGACCTAACATCCTAAAACCACCCCCTATTTGACCCGTTTTTTGCACGTTCACCTTCTGGCAAGTAAATTACCTTTGAATTAAAGAATTCCATGAATAAATCGTTGTTGTTACTGTAGAAATTAAAACACAAATTAATTTTTAGTAAAGCTTTTTAATACATAAAACAACAAATAAAAAACATTAACTTACGTGTTCCAATCTTGTTTACACAAAACAACAACATCACGTGATCTTTGCGTAGTTTGGCTCCCTCGCGTCGGTGGGCATCATCTTTGCTAGCCAGTGTACAGTCTGGGATCATCTTGTAGCAGAGGCCTGTTTTGTCACAGTTGTACACTTGTTCTCCCACGTAGCCACCTTCTTCTAAGCGAGTTTTTAGTTCAGCCGGGTATTCGCTGGCGGCGGTACTGTCGGCTGAGCGAATTTCTCCTGACACTAACACTTGAGAAATCCCGTGACGGTGTTTAAACCGGTCTAGCCATCCATTGCTAGCTTTGAACTGTGAGGTTTTTCCATTGATCTGCTTGTCAAACTTCTCGGCTTGAGCTTTGAGAATAGGACTGGAAATTGGAAGACCTTCTGAGCGAGCTTAAACGAACCACTTGTACAGGGAGTCATCGAGGCTGACACCTTTGGCTGTCTTCAGGTGTTTGGCTTTTAGTCCTGCTTCTTCAACTTTGCAAAGCGACGTGCATAACTTTCCTTTGTGAGTCTTCCAGCCACGAAGTGTTGATTCTGGTATCCCGAGGTCTCGTGCAACTTGAGTTTGACTTTTAGTCTTGATCGCGTCAAGTGCATGAAGCTTATCTTTCACAGAAAAAGATTTTCTTTTTCTAGCAGTTTGTTCCATTTTGAGCAAAAAAAAAAGTCCAGTGACTCTCACAAAATGCTGGTGGAATGTAACAGGCCAGACAGCATCTGGCCGAGACTAACGGAAAGAAGAGATAATAAGAGATTTGAAAGTGCGAGGGGGAGGGGGAGACCCAAAATGATAGGAGGAGACAGGAGGGGGAAGGATGAAGCCAAGAGCTGGGAAGTTGATTGGCAAAAGGGATACAGGGCTGGAGAAGGGGGAGTGTGGATGGACATGGAGTCCAATGACTCATCACATTATATCCGAATTTGCGTAAAATCGGGGTTTCACTGTATTAACAAATAATAAGGTGCATATCCAATACAAATTAAAAAGTAAACAGTATCACACTGCTGATACTTCATATGTGATTAGACTGGGGTAGCAGCAGAGAGCTCAGTCGTCTAACAGCCTGGGGGAAGAAGGTGTTTCCCATCTCTGAATGTTACAGTACCTCCTCCCTGAGAGTTGAGGGTCAGCGAGATTGTTGGGTGGATGGGAGGGATCATTGACAAGAAGAGAAGATGCTGGGATATACTGAGTGGATATCAGATTAAAGAAAAGATGGTCAATGAAGAACGGTGAAGAAAAAGGCAAAGACAAATTAAATGATGAAAGAATATGAAAATAATAGTGTCTTCTGTAAACCAGAAAGAGTGAAAATCAATACAACAGTATGTTTACTGAAGGATGAATAAGCCAGCCAGGGAAATGGCACAAAAGTATTGAAAGTAGTTTACCTCAGTTTTCACTAACAAAGATATTAAATAGACGTTTCACTAAGGCACAAGTTCAAAAGTGTATGAGGTTAGTTGGGGAAAGGATGACAAACTAGGGAAATTAACAAAGTAGGAATCCAGGTCCAAATGGTGTTTATCTGCTGATACTTTAGAGAGGAGAAAGAACTGAGATACCATTACAAAGATTCAGATGCTTCGCAGATGCTGCCAAAGATCTGTTCTTACTGTGTAAAATATTGTGAACTAAACTAAACCATAGAATTTATAGAGCAGTTAGGTTAATGTCAGCGTTAGGAAAGATTAAATCTACAGGAAATGAAGCAATATAAAGGCATCCACTCAAAAGGCAATAACAAATAAATTATGAAATAGTATATAAATAGATTATGAAAAGTTAAGTCATGCTCAACAAAGCTGATAGAAGTGATAGAACGAGATGACGATGTAATAAGCGGTTTGTGCATTAATTCTCATAAATTGTCTATTAAGACTAAGTTCATGACAAAGATTAGGACATGAAGTATTGGCGAGCACATTTATGAATAACACATTAGAGAGGAAGTTTGGAATAATGGTGTTGTGCAAAAAAAAGTGATCTTCAGTTTACCAGCATCTGTAGAACAAAGAGATAGTTGGTGTTTCAGGTGTTGATCCTGCATGGGGATTGAAGGTGCAGAGTGTCCATAACCAGTATAAGGAGGTGAAAGGGAGGGGTGACATAGAGGCTGGAAGGTGACTGATGGAGCTCGGTGGGGGAGGGTGGAATTTTGAGACGAAAGCTGGTGGGAAACAGACAAGGAAAGATTGGGCAGATCAAGCCTGATGGGGGAATGAGACAGGTGAACCCCATCACTGTTGCTGGATTAAGTTCCAGATTGTCATTTTTGTTGTATTTATCTTTGTGGTTTTAGCTTTCTTAAGGCTTGCTTATATATTTGTATAACTACGTGTCTGTAAACGTTCACTATTTGTTTTAAATTCAAAGAAATTTATTACCAGAATTCATATACGTCACCGTATACAACCGGCATTTAATTTCCTGTTGGCAATCACAGTAAATGCAAAGAAACACAATAGAATTAGTGAAAAACTGCACAAACCACCAGTGTGCAAAAGACAACAAACTGTGCAAATACAAAAAGAAAAAAACCAAAATGATAATAAATAAACGCTAAATGTCGAGAACATGACATGTTCTTGAATGTGAGCCCATAGGTTGTGGGAGCAGGTCAGTGTTAGGGTGAGTAATGTTATCCCCTCTGTTTCAAGAGCCTGATGGCTGAGGGGTCAGGCTGAAGCTGGTGGTGTGGTCTTAAGGCCCTTGTGCCTCCTTCCTGATGGCAGCAGTGAGGAGAGAGCATGGCCTGAATGGTAGGGGTCCATAATGATGGACGCAGCACTCCTGTGACAGCACTCCTCTTAGGTGGTCTGGGCTGTACCCATTACTTTTTGTAGGCTTTTCCATTCAAGGATGTTGGTGTTCCCACACCAGGCTGTGATGCAGAAGTCTGCTCTCCAATGCACATCTATAGAAATTTGTCAGAAGTTTTAGGTGACATGCCAAATCTTCACAAACTTCCAAGAAAATAGAGTCGCTGCCGTACTTCCTTTATAACGGCACTTACACGCTGGACCCAGGACAGATCCTCTGAAATGATAATGCCGAGGAATTTAAAAGGGCTCACCCTCTCCAACTCTGATCCCCTGATGAGAAGGACGGGTAGTCAGTAATCATCCTTGTGTTCTTGGTTGACATTGATTGAGACACTGTTGTTGAGAAGCTACTCAGCCAGATTTTCAATCTCCCTCCTCTGTGCTGGTTTGTCACCACTTTTGATTCAGCCAGTGACCGTGGTGTTGTCGGCAAAACTGAGTATCACGTTGGAGCTGTGCATAAGCATGAAGTGAATAGAGCAGGGGGCTAGGCACACATTCTGTGCTGGTGGTGATTGTGGAAGAGATGTTGTTGCCAATCCAAACTGACTGGGTTCTGTAGTATATTGGGTTCTATACTTCTGTAGTCTCTTCAGTCTCTTCTTCTGCAAAGCTGAAGTGTGACTCAGTTAACAAATTTCTTAACTAATCCAGTTCAGACCAGTTTACGGTACAAAAGGGAAGCATTTGCTCAAGTTCCTTTGTTACTTCTTTACTTGCCTTGCTTGCTGGTACAGGGCAATGCAGTCTTACCTGTACCATGATGACGGAAACTGTAAGATTTGTCCCTGTTTTTTGACTCATGAAGATTCTTCATGAGAACATCTTCTCCAGATCTGGCATGGTTCAGAAATGGATTGATCTCAGCTAATACGTCCATCCTTCAGAAGCTGCTGGGTAAACTGTCCTCGACGGGTCTCAACACCTCCCTCTGTAACTGGATCTTGGACTTCTTGGCAAGTAGACCACAGTCAGTCTGCAGTCACGCTGAGCACCGGTGCAACAACTCCCCCCCCCCCCCCCGCCCCGGGGCTGCGTTCTCTCCCCACCCCCCCACTGCCCCGGGGCTGCGTTCTCTCCCCACCCCCCCACTGCCCTGGCCCTCCGCTGTTCACATTGCTGATATATTACTGTACTGCTAGATCCAGTTTAAACCAACTCATCAAATTTGCTGAGGACACAACCGTTGTTGTCCTCGTCAACAACCAGTTTTTACAGGAGCACCATCAATAGTGTTCTGACCATCTGGCATGGGATTGCAAGATATCCGACCCCAAATCCCAACAACAGATTGCCCGGACTGCTGAGAGGATCAATGGGGTTGCTCTTCCACCCATCGGAGATATTTATCAGGAGCGCTACGTGTGCGGGCCCTTTGCATTGTCAGTGATCACTCCCATTGGCTGAACGATCTCTTTGACCCTCCACCGTCAGGCAGGAGGCACTGTGGCATTAGATCAAGGACTGTTAGGCTGGGAACAGCTTGACCCCCGGGCCATGAACTACTGAACTCCCTGCCACCGCCCAGCTCTCATCACATTGAAGCAGTGAAACTGTTATACTGTTTTCTTTTTGACTTGTGCTGTAAATGCCCCTTAATATTTGTTAATTTCTTTGTGGCAATATTACCTTATGTGTTGTGTGTAAGTTACACAGTGCCTTGAAAAAGTATTCAACCCTCACAACTATTCTCACATCTTACTGTCTCGTTTTCTACCTCGAAGCTCAAACCATCATGTAAAAGTGGAAAAAATATGAAACCACAGCCACACTGCCTTGGCTAGGCTGTCCCTCTGAACTTAAGTCATCAGAGAAGAATGGCCTTTTAAGAGAGGCTACTGTGATTTTGCAGGAGTCAGTGGCAGCAACTGGAGATGAAGTTCATGGCTCCATATTCTCTAAGGCATTGCACAAAAAGGATATTTATGGAAGTGTGGCAAGGAAGAAACCCTGGCTAAAAAAATAAAGCATGTCCTTGTCTGTAGAGACTTTGCAAAGCATCACTTAGAAGATACTGTAAAGATGAGGGAAAAGGTCTCGTGTTTAGATGATACTGAAGTGGACCTTTTTTTTTATTAGTTTTTTTATACATTTTCTACATAGCTACAGATAAAAAAAACCCCAGATCAAAATGAAGAACATTGATACAGTGCAAAAATAAACAAACAATAATAATATGATACAAAGAAAGATAATTGAGAAAGCACCCAAATTGAAGATATGTAAAATTAGTATCCTCCCCAAGCCCCGCAACAAAAAAAAACTCCAGACCAACCACAACACAGTATAGAGAATATAAATCAGGACAATCAAACCCCCAAAACTGTAAATACACTTAGCAACAGAAGATATTAATGCCTACTACCAAAGAAAAAGAAAAGGAGCTGAAAGCAAGGGACCGAAAAAATACCTTAGTTAAGAGGAAGGTTATGAAAGTACTCAATAAAAGGTCCCCAGACCTTATGGAACTTTAAATCCGAATCAAGAACTGAATAATGAATTTTTTCAAGGTCTAAGCAGGCCATAATATCGTTAAGCCATTGAGCATGCGTGGGCAGGGCAACATCTCTCCATCTAAGGAGGATTAAACGTCTAGCCAGGAGAGAAGCAAAAGATAATATTCGACACTTAGTCGAACTCAGACGTAAATCTGTCTCACCCCAGAAACCGAACAAAGCAATTAAAGGGTTAGGTTCTAGGTGGTGATTCAGAATATACGATAACGTTATGAAGACATCTTTCCAAAATTTCTCCAAGCTAGGACAGAACCAGTACATATGAATGAGAGAGGCCTCGCCCCTTTTGCATTTATCACAAAGCGGACTAATGTTAGGGTAAAATCGAGATAATTTAGATTTAGACATATGGGCTCTATGAACAATCTTAAACTGTAAAAGGCAATGGCGAGCACAAAGAGAGGTTGAATTAACCGATTTGAGAATCGGTGGACCTTTTTGACTTCAACTCTAAGCAGTACACGTGACATAAACTGATCACTGCGCATCAGCCAGGTAACACCATCACTACTGTAAAGTATGGTGGAGGAAGCACCACGCTATGGGGATGCTTTTCAGCTGCAAGGACTGGAAATCTGGTCAGAAATGCCGCCAAATACAGAGGGATGCTAGATAAAAACCTGTTAGCCTCTGCCAGAAAGCTTAAACTGGGGAAGAAATTTGTCTTTTAGCAGGATATTGACCCAAAGCACACTGCTAGAGCAACGATGGAGTGGCTTCAAATGAAGAAAATCGATGTCCTTGAGTGGCCCAGTCAGAGTCTTGACCTTAACCCAATCGAACATCTCTTGCAAGACCTCAAGATTGCTGTCCACTGCTGCACGCCAACTAACCTGGCACAGCTTGAGCTATTCTGCAAGGAGGAATGGGCAAATCTTGCTCCATCCCGTTGTGCAAAGCTAATAGAGACTTACCCAAGAAGACTACTGGCTGTAGTAGCTGTGAGGATGAGTACTTCTGAACTGCTGACATTTCAGTTTTTAAATTTTTAGACTTTTATGCTTTACAATTTTCCTTGCATGTGATTTGCAAATAAAAATTCTTAGTTGAGTTGCTAGAAATCCCTGGTTGTAATGTTCATTTATATGAACAAACAGCTGGGGCAGAATACTTTTACAAGGTACTGTGTATACTGTTTGTGCACCTTGGTCCGGAGGGACATTGCTTTGTCTGGTGGTGTACATGGATATGGTTGAATGAGGATGTCGCTGAACTTGAATTTGATCAATGAGAATGGTCAGCATCTGGGAACGTACAGCCCTCAGGTGTGGATAATTCCAAAAATTCTCAATGCCCTGAGTGAACTTCTCACCTGTGGACTAAATAACAGATACTTATTCTGAGCTCTGCTTTCTATTTCTGTTGTCTTGCTGTCATAATAAGACAACTTTGCACCATCTATCCAGTCAAGCCTTGTTAAGATGTTGTGTGCTTCACTTGGATCATTTCTCATTCTTCCAAATTTTTGTATTGCTTTACAAAATATGTCTACTCTGCCTCTTCTCATAGAGCCAATCTCATCTGCCTCTTTGTTGTGCTAACATAAATATATCGTTCTTTAGGACCAGAGACCAAAACTATTTGTAGTATTCCATGTGTGATCTCACCAAACCATGTGTAATTGCAACAATGTTTTCTTAGTCTTGTGCTTCAGCTTGCTTTCAATAAAAGTAAGCATTCTATTTGGTTTGTGTTAACAGCACATTAATTTACTGTATTTTGTATGAAAGTATATTTAAATCTCTCTGAGCACCATTATTATAAATTTCCTCACTTCCTTAGAAACATTCTGTTCTTCCTACCAAAGTAAATAACTTGACATTATAGATCAGGGGTTCCCAACCTGGGGCCCATGGACCCCTTACTGGTATTGGTCCCTGGCTTAAGAAAGGTTGGGAACAATGGGATGGTATAGATCTACCACCTGCCTTCTCCATACCTTTTTTGAAGATGTTTATATCCTAATGTTAATTTAGTTCCATCCCCCACTTTCCCAGATTCGTGATTTTGGGGGTGACTAAATGGTCTAGAGATCTTTACTTTCTCTCTGAATTCTCTTTTGAATGTCGGTTTTACATTTTCTACCCACTGACCCATTGGAATCGTTCATGAAGCTAGGGAGGTTTGGAAAATCTCAACTAAAGAACTTTGTTTAACTTATCAACCGTTTCTTCATTCCCCGTTAGATTTCTTCCACCTGAGCCTTTAAATAAACTTGCACTTATTTCTGCTGTTACTAGTCTTTTTGTCCCTGCTGCCCTCTGTCAATTGTTCACCTCTGCTCCCAGTCTCAGTTCCATTCTATTTATCCTAGACGTACTTACATTGGAGGATCTTGGGCAACACTGTTCCCAAGTAATCAGCGTTGGTATTTGATTGTGAACAAGTAACTGTCAAGGTATAATAGGCGTTTTGACAATACTGGGAACTAATGTAACATAACACAAAATATCTGGACAGGAATTTTCAGACTGTTCAGCAAATAATGTAAGTGAACTTGTATTTGGAATGAACATGAGGCTGTGAACTTCAGTAGGGAAAATGAAAACACTATCCACAGCACAAGATAAGAACCAAATAGCACCGAAAAACGAAGGGATCTAGATTCATTAAGAGGTGCATTACTGAGTAGCAAAGGAATTTAAAAAGTCAGCAAAAAGTATTCTAAAATTACGCTCCTCTTTCTCTTTGGAAGAAGTGAAAAATGTTGAGAAAATTGTGAACAGATCACTGAAATTATATAAGGCTTTACTGCAGGTAGCGGGAAGCTTCCCACTTGATCTTTTGTGCTTTATATTTCTCCTCTGCATTGCTCCCTGGATATATATCACACCGTGCTCTCAGATTGAGAATGACATGTTTCAATCAAAATTACAACATTTCACGGGATAGAATTCCATGTGTAGACCTCCTCCAGAACGTAAGATGTGTCTCCGTAATCAGGTGTAAGCAAGCATAAGAACACAGACAAGTAGGAGTGTAACCAGGTCACCGGGCTCCTGGAGCTGCCCTGTCATTCCATGTGGCCGTGGCTGATGGGTTACAGAGTTGTAGAGAATAGAAACGGGAGCCTCAGCCCAGCACGACTGTATTGACCTTTTTGCCCATCTGCACTCAGTGCCATTTGCCAGCACTAGTACCATGTCCTTCTGTGCCTTGTTTAATTACATGTTATATAAGAATTCTATTTGATTCCATCACCTCTGGCGTTGTATTCCAGATTGCAAGCATTCTCTGTGTTTTTTTTTTAAAAAGTTAACCCCAGGTCACCTTTAAATCTTGCACCTCTTATCTTCAACAATTCTATCTTGCTTTGATATCCATACCATGGGGGAAAAAGAGGATTTTGGCTATCTGTGCCTCTTGTAACCTGCTCATTAATGCTATCCACAACCTCTCTACTGTGCCAGTTATCAATAAGCTTCAATTCCTCAACTTTTAAAAATATTTGCCTGTTTCCATCTTAAATATAATTCCAGAGATTCACAACCAAAGTACATTTATTATCAATGTATACAGCGTACAACCCTGTCTTCTTGCAGACAGCCACAAAACAAAGAAACACCATAGAACCCGTTTAAAGAAAAACCCCACACAAGACAATCAGATATGTGAAAAAAGAACAAATCATGCAAGCAGCATAAAGTAAACAAAGAACACACAAAACATTAAACATCAAATCATAGAGTCCTAAAGTGAGTCCACCGCCACGATCCACCAAGGTGAGTAAAGCCAGTCCAGGAGCCAGTGGCTGTGGCCATAGCAACCAAGTCAGTCAGTTCAACGCTGTGTCAATGGCTGCAGATCTCAATCAAATCGTGCAAGCAGTAAAACGCAGTCAGCACTGAGGATATTAAATGTCAAACCGCAGTAAAAGTGAGTCCACAGCCATGAGCCTCAGGCCACCAACGCGATCGAACCTTGCAAAGTGGGTCCCAACACTCCTGCACCTTCCGCTGGCAGCATCGAGACAGAAACCGGTCAAACACGGGCAGATGGCACTGAATTCCCAATCAGTATCTGCTCTTGTCCTCCTCGATTTTAATCTTGCTGGACGCTTTAATTGTCGTGGAGTAATGGCACCCACCACAGGTTTGTATTCTGCCATTGGGAATCGACGCAGCGTACACCCCCAGCGAGAGCTGTAGCTGTATTCCACGTCAAATCCCCCAGGAGACCACAGAAGCACCAGATTGTTCAGTCGGCCCAAAAATACATTCTTAAAAGGGAAATTACAGGCTGCGATTGACCCCGGTTCAGAAGAAGAAGAATAGTATCCAGCAAACACGAGGAAATCTGCAGATGCTGGAAATTCAAACAACAACACACAAAATGCTGGTGGAATACAGCAGGCCAGGCAGCATCTACAGGGAGAAGCGCTGTCGACGCTCAGTCTGCCAGAAAAAGCAGGATCTCCCAGTGGCCACACATTTTAATTCCACGTCCCATTCCCATTCTGATATGTCTATCCATGGCCTCCTCTATTGTCAAAATGAAACCAAACTCAGGTTGGAGGAACAACACCTTATATACCGGCTGGGTAGCCTCCAACCTGATGGCATGAACATTGACTTCTCTAACTTCTGTTAATGCCCCTCCTCCCCTTCTTACCCCATCTTTGACATATTTAGTTGTCTGCCTGTTCTCCATCTCCCTCTGGTGCTCCCCCCCCCCCACCTTCTTTCTCCTGAGGCCTCCTGTCCCATGATCCTTTCCCTTCTCCAGCTCTGTGTCACTTTTGCCAATCACCTTTCCAGCTCTTAGCTTCATCCCACCCCCTCCGGTCTTCTCCTATCATTTTGCATTCCCCCCCCCCCCCCCCCCAGTTTCAAATCTTTTACTATCTTTCCTTTCGGTTAGTCCTGACGAAGGGTCTCGGCCCGAAACGTCGACAGTGCTTCTCCCTAGAAAATAGTATCCAGTAGTTTTGTAGGATGTCGCCATTGCTCACTGGTGCCATCTGCCAGGTTAAGCTGGCAAAAGAAGTTGCTATGCACCTCATTTTGCTCCTTATAGTGTAACTTTGTCCCCGTGATCATATCCACACTTTTAACTGGAGCTTCTTGGGACATTACTCATTGGAATTACGTCAGTCAGAAGAAATCTGCAGCCAGCTTTTCAAAAGTTTTTTTAAATGTTGGCAGATATTTGAGTGGATGGCAGCCAAAGTATTTAAGGAAGATTTGCATCTCTGTCAGTATAGCCCTACTTCAGGGCTTTCAGTAGATTTCCACAGGAAAGTGCGCCATGGGGTGTGTTAAAGCAGAGATTTCTGCTCTTCCTATGTCCCATGGATTTCTTCCGAGGAATATTACCTGTCTATTCCATTTTTGGCAGTTTTCTAATTTTTTCCAATGAATTTCACATGACTTAAGTCTTACACTTCTTGTTAAAATCACTTGTCCTAAAGAGATAATCATGGAGCCCTTGGATTTAGGTTGGACTCTTGACTGTTGGTAAAGGTGGCCATCAAAGTTGGAAATTGGATGGGAACACTTCTGTCTTGAACCTGTAGTTGGATTGTACTGAATCCAATTTGACCCTAATGTGTGTGAAATTGTTATTAGATAATTATTGTTTGAGAGACTCTGAGAAACATTTAACCAGTGAAGGTGTGGGAAGTACTTCACTGCAATGCTGAACAGGTCCAAGGGCTTAGCAAGCCTCAGTGTAAGATGTCTTCCTCATGAAAAAGTAGCTATAGCAGACATTACAGGGTTATAAAGCGCTCATGTTTTTAATTGAGCTAGTTGGGTATTGGGATTATTTCACTGGTGTTTTAGCATGGATAGCTGAATGTTTTCCCTACCAAATCAAAGAAAGAACTGTGGTTTATAGGATGTGAGCCCTTTAATTCACAGATATTAGTTGTGGTCTGCTAATTGTTTGTAAGAGTTTGTCCTTCTGCTGTAATATAAAATGTTGGATTATGTTACGAAGAGAGGCTAGGAGCTCTGGGAGTGTCGGGCTGAGGCGGCAGACCACATCCCTCAAAGGCCAGATGTTTTTCTAAAGAGACATGGTGGTCTTTAGGTGGCTACCAAATAAGCACATACTAATTCTGTTCCATTTTACTCTGCCAGTATGCATAAATGGGGAGCTGTTTCTCTTCGGTAAGCTACAAAGTGAGGCTTTGAAGTGGATTTATTCATGTAGGACTTTTGCCAGCTTGTTCTTACTAAACTTGGGTGTTGGATGCAGTCTGATAATTGTCTGATGGTTTGTTATGATGGGAGCTGTTCTTTTGCATTACACGTGGAGGTACTGTGCAGCAGTTGCAAGCATGGACTGAGTGCTTCTTTACAGAGAGGAGGCCTGATCTGAATGGTGTCACTTCCCTCACCGCCAGCATCCTGGCCTCCTTCATTCACCTGCTCACACTGCTGCCGTGCAGCAGAAAGAAAACCAGAACTTAAGCCATCACAAGAAGCATAAAGGAATGATCAAACTGTAGAACCAAATGTTGGAAGTCTTTGAATCCTACTGAAATTCGCCTTGCAGAGTTCACTTCTTACTTGAATTATTAACAGGCCTCCCTTACATGCGACTTCAGGAAAGGAGAATATGCACTGGAATCCCAATTCCTTCGCAATTAAGCTTTGTATCGCTAAGAAAATGAACTTCCATTCAAATAGGAAACAATGAAGCCTTTAAGGTCACTGATTAATAATATTTGGTATTCCTGAAATTCAAGAATACACTGGTAACTTGGCAAATTTGGAAGTCTGAAATGCATTCTTCCCTTGGTATCCTGAGGCTAAGCACGAATTGTCAGTGATAGCAATGACGTGCAGCTTGGTCTGGAGGGTTACAGACTGGCAGCATGGTGGCACAATACACAACCACTTTGATTCTGGATGCAGGACGCACTGGTTAGTGCTCTCTTGTAGTCTGTACCTTCCTAAGGGTAACAATGATGGGGAACGCTGTAAGATGAACAGTGTAACTTCAGAAAAAATGAAACTGGGAGAGGTGAGAGGATTGATACTTAAATATTGATGCCACATCCTTGCCAGCAAAATCAGTGCTGAGATTTTACAGCTCACAGACACAAACCTTGTCAACTTTTCTTTGATAAAATTTCTCAGCATTCAGTCGACTCCAGTGGAAGATCTTCAACAATGTCATTCAAACAAAGGTAATTTAAAACTTAGCAGAAATGTCATTTCCTAACTGGTTTTATTTTGCAATTTGCTTTTGTACTTAGTCCTTTGAGCAAAATGGCCTCGTCATTCCACTCTCTTTGCTTGGCTCCATCGGTGGAGTCACATCTCCTTCGTGTTAGGTACCTTCTGTGGTATCTCTAACCATAATGGATGCTTGCAGCAATGAGGAGACTATAGTAACCGAATGTGTTACCCAGCATTACTGGGATTGCAAATGACATTACTTGCTCATGGTCCTTTGCATTGCAGTGTAACATGGCAACCAGGTGGCCTAAATAAATTAGGGCAGTGGGCTGCAACCAGAGAAATGAGAAACAACGACAGGCCTTAAAGTAATTCATTGGAAAGGGGGGTAAATAATATGCCCAGTGGCCACTTTACTAGGTACATCTGTAAACCTGTTTGTTACTGCAAATATCTAACCAGCCAAATATGTGGCAGCAACTCAGTGCATACAATCATGCAGATATGGTCAACTGGTTCAGTTGCTGTTGAGCCCAAACGTCAGAACAGGGAAGAAATGTGATCTAAGTGACTCTGACCACAGAATGATTGTTGTTGCCAGACGGGGCTGTTTGAATATCTCAGAAACAGCTGATCTCCTGGGACTTTGACGCAAAACAGTGTCTAGAGTTTACAGAGAATGGTGTGAGAAACAAAAAGCATCCAGTGAGCCTCAGTTCTGTGTGTGAAAATACCTTGTTAATGAGAGAGGTCAGAGGAGAATGGCCAGACTGGTTCAACCCTACAGGAAGGCGACAGTAACTCAAACTCAGTAATGCAGTGCGTTACAACAATGGTGTTAGAAAAGCATTTCTGAATACACGTGTCAAACCTTGCCGTGCATGGCTTAGAGCAGTGGTCCCCAACCACCGGGCCTCGGACCACTACCGGGCTGCAAAGCATGTGCTACTGAGCCGCAAGGAAACGGTATGATTTGGTGATATGAAACGATATGAGTCAGCTGCACCTTTCCTCATTCCCTGTCACGCCCACTGTTGAACTTGAACACACGCGAGGCCATCAGTCAGTCATTAACCTACAACTACTCGAGTAAAAAACATACGTCGTTTGAGAGTTTCTTTGGAAGAGGTGGTAGGGAACATAAAATGCCTAATGATGATGATAACACAGAGACAGCTGAGGCCGAGACTGCAAAAATAAAGAAAGCTCCCTTCAACAGAAAATTCAACGAGTCGTACATAAAATATGGCTTTAATGCGACCAGTGATTCGTAAGCTCCAAGCCCCCTGTGTGTGATATGTGGAGACAAGCTGTCTAATGAGGCAATGAAGCCCTGAAAACTGCTTCGGCACCTTGAGTCCAAGCACCCTGCACTTAAAGACAAACCCGTTGAGTCTTTTGAGCGGAAAAAACGTGAGCAAGCGGGACAGAAGCAAGTGCTGAGAGCCACCGTCTCCACAAATGCTGCTGCTCTGAGAGCGTCGTACTTAGTGGCCAGCCGTATCGCTAAGGCTAAGAAGCCTTTCACTGTTGGTGAATAATTGATTCTGCCTGCTTCCAAGGATATGTGCAGTGAACTGTTGGGGGAAGCTGCAGCTAACAAGATGGCCCAGGTTTCTCTTTCAGCTACCACAGTTTCAAGGAGAATCGATGACATAGCGGAGGACGTCGAAGCACAGTTGTTGGAATGGCTCGATGAGTCACCATGATATGCTATCCAGGTCGACGAGTCTACCGATGTCGACAGCAAGGCAATACTGCTGGTTTATGTGCGATATATATTTCAAAATGATGTGCAGGAGGATATGTTGTGTGCACTGCTGCTGCCAACTAACACAACTGGGGCAGAACTATTCAAGTCTTTGAATGATTGCATGTCAGGCAAACTGGACTGGTCATTCTGTGTTGGATTATGCACAGACGGGGCTGCAGCTATGACTGGACAGCTGTCTGGTTTCACTACCCGAGTCAAAGAGGTTGCCCCTGAATGCCAGTCTACACACTGTGTCATACACAGGGAAATGCTGGCTGCCCGAAAATGTCACCTGATCTTAACAGCGTATTGAGTGGCGTTGTTGGAGTTATCAATCACATCAAAGCAAAAGCCCTTAACTCATGTCTGTTTGAGCAGCTTTACGAGGAAATGGATGCAGAGCACAAACGCCTTCTCTTACACACTGAAGTCAGGTGGCTATCAAGGGGGAGAGCCCTGGCCAGGGTTTTTGAGTTAAGAGAGCCGCTGCAGAGATTTATTTCAGGAAAAAAGTCACCACTGGCAACACACTTCAGTGACGAGGAGTGGATAGCAAAACTCGCTTATCTGTGTGACATCTTAAACCTGCTCAATGAACTCAATTTGTCACTTCGGGGGAGAATGACAACTGTCTTCAAGTTGGCAGATAAGGTGTCTGCTTTCAAAGCCAAACTGGAACTGTGGGGACGGCGAGTGGACAGGGGCATATTGGACATGCTGTCAACATTAGCTGGGATTTTGGGAGAGACTGAGGCTGCACCGTCCTTCTCACAGCTGGTGCGCATCACCTATCTTTGCTGTTGACAGAATCCAAGCGTTACTTCCCAACCACAAATGACCCAAGACGTGCAAAGGAATGGGCCCGTGACCCATTTGTGGATGTCCCTGGTGAATCATCCATGTCGGCGTGGGAAGAAGACCAACTCCTCGAGCTTGCAAATGACGGTGGGCTGATAAGTATGTTTGACGTAAAATCTCTGCTGGCATTCTGGGTCAAAGTCGAGGCTGAATAACCTGACAGAGCCACGAAAGCACTGAAAATGTTGCTTCCATTTCCAACACCATATCTCTGCGAAGCAGGGTTTTCTGCAATGAATGCAAGGAAAACTAAATGGCGGAATAGACTGGACATAAGAAACCCCCTTCGAGTATCGCTGTCTCCCATCACCCTTCGATGGGACTGTCTTGTTGCAGGGAAACAAGCCCAGGGCTCCCACTGATTCAGCGATATTGGTGTGTTGCAATGATTTTATATGTTCATACGAGGAAAATAAGCACTGTGTGTTTAATAGCCAAAAGTTACTAAAAATGTTATGATGCTATTGACTTATAAGTGAGTTATAATTGACTTACCACTATATTCAGGCGAGGAAAATATGCGCTGTATGTTTAATATTAAATTCGTTAGATAAACCCTTTTAGAAATGAAATTGAGTGTATTAGCCACTTATAAATGACTTATAGTTGACTTATCACCTATATTCTGGTCGTGATTAACACCCACACCCACTCCCAGCTGGTCCGCAAGAATATTGTCAATATTAAACTGGTCCGTGGTGCAAAAAAGGTTGGTGACTCCTGGTCTAGAGTAGCAGAAGACCATGAACGTCGAATGTTTACTCTTTTCCAAGATGTTGCCTGGCCTGCTGAGCTCCTCCAGCATTTTTTGTGGTTTGCCTTGGATTTCCAGCATCTGCAGATTTTCTCGTGACTGTGCGTCATACTTCTGCTGGGTTACAGAACTGGAGACACCGGCTCTTGTTCAAATTCACGTGGCTGCCGATGCCTGACTGGAGTTGGAACTAGAGCAGAGGCCCTGTTCTGTTCTCACTTTACAGAACAGAGTGTGATCTGTGGTAGGTTTCTACAACCCTAATGAATGGAGCTGGGTTGCATTTTCTGTTCCTCCTGTTTTTCTAGCTGGGATCAGTTACCTGGGTTTCCACTCTGTGTTGATCCGTTGGATAAATGTAGCAAGCGATCAAATGGAAAATCCGGAAATACATTTGCATCTGCAATCGCTCAAAGCGATCTCTACTGAAGGGATTTCTTATCAAGTTTCTTTGGCCTTTTGTAGCTTCTTCTCAGTTTGCCCATTTGTAACATGATGATGTTTAGATGAAAATGTTTGGTCTGCATTAAGGAATTGCTGGTGGGCTCACTGCCAGGAACAGCCAGATCAGAATGACAAATTCCCTCTTCCACCGGAGACTGCAGGCTCTCTCAGCTAACACGTCCATTGACATTTAAGTGGTTGCATAGTTCTTCGGAAAGATGCCTTTAGGTCGAGATGCAGCTGGTGAATCAAAATGTTAAAAAAATGCAGATGCTGGGAAACTGAAATAAAACAAGAAAACGTTGGATACATTCAGCAGTTCAAGCAGCATCTGTGGAGAAGGGAGAACAATGCTCCTCTTCTTCTGAAGGGCATTTGACCTGAAACTTTAATTGTTTCTCTTTCCACAGTTGAGGTGACTTAGTGCTATGACTGCACCGTAATTCTGAAGACTCTGGGAATTTTGCTTTAAGATCAGTAGCTTTTTAAATCCAGCTTTGCTGTGCTTTTATCCCATTTCTTTGGAATTTAAACATCCAAAGTCTGACATATAACATTAGAAAGTTGAAGTGTCATGGATTCATTAAACCCTTCGTACCTGGTCCCTCTTACTCAGCCGCCGAAACCTCTTTCAGATCTTGTTGCTTCATTGCATTTGATGCAATATTTAGAGATTCCAACACTTTAAAAACATCAAAGCAGCAGGTACTCTGTCCATTGATACCACTGGAACCCTGACCTTGCGTAATTAGCCATGGTTTGATTGGTTCAATTGCAACATCACCATCTCAAGCTCAGTTCCTCACCCGTGCATCTACGTAAGTTTACCAACATCACAAAGACAGGCGGCTTCATTACTGAGAGATATTAATAAATTTAATGTTTGTGCAGAGTTGTTACAATTAAAATTTTGGACTGGAGTGCTTTTTTGGTTAAAACAAAACTGGAAATAGTGGAGAGCAAAAGAAATAGAAGGGCAAGTTCACCAATCATTAAGGTATCAGGTGCAGAAGGTATTACAAAGATGACACAGTGAATAGTGACCCAAATACACTCAATGGCCACTTTATTAGGTACCTCGTGTACCTAATAAAATAGCCACTGAGTGTATGTTCATGGTCTTCTGCTGCTGGAGCCCATCGACTTCAGTGCTCTCTGTCTTGTGTGTTTAGATGTTCTTCTGCACACCACAGTTGTAACATATCACATTATTAAGTCTGAGTTACTGTCTCCTTCCTGTCTGTTTGAACCAGTCTGGCCAATGTGTTCAAGGCATTTTTGCACAGAGAACCGCTGCTTACTGGATGGTTTTTGTTTTTCGCATCGAAAACTCTGGAGACTGTTGTATGTGAAAATCCCAGGACATGAGCAGTTTCTGAGATACTCAAATCACCCCATCTGGCACCAACAATTATTCCATGGTCAAAGTCACTTAGATCACATTTCTTCCCCATTGTGATGTTTGGTCTGAACAACAGCTGAACCTCTTGACCATGTCTGCATTCTTTTATGTGTTGAGTTATGCCACATGATTGGCTGATTAAATATTTGCATTAATGAGCAGGTGTACAGCTGTACCTAATAAATTGGCCACTGAGTGCATATAGCCAATTGGAATATAGGTACTAGAATTAAGTCTGCATTGCCTGTTCTATAAGCAGTTTTGGACACCAAATTTCAAGAAAGATTACTGGAGGGAGTTCTAGGATGATAATTGGACACCAAAATTTGAAATATCATGAGTGCTTAGACACACTGTGGTTATGTTCCCTGGAATTCATATAGCTATGAGGTGATTTGATTGAACTTTACAGAATATTAGAGGAACTGAAAGATTTTTCTACTGATTGGGAAACTGAAGGCTTTGCATTTGCCGATGCGAGCAAGGGTGTTAATTTTAAGTTTGAGACTGACAGATTTTTGTCACTTAAGGATAATATGAGATATTGGGGGGGGGGGGGGAGGCAAATACGTGGAGCTAGCTCAAAGATCAGCCACGACCTCACTCCTGCTGCTAGGAAAAGAGAAGTATTGTCATATATCTGGGAGTAGACGTTTACCCTGGTCTCACTTTCAAAGGAATGAGGTAAAGGTTAAACACACTCAGAAATAAAAATACAGCCACAGGCAGAATAATTACATTTAAAAAGGCACACTAACTCTTCTCCTATTCTATCTAAATCAAATCTATGATCCATGTAGAAATTGGTATTTTATGCAGTTACTTTCTGATAATCCACTATTATTTGTTTTTGTTTGGAATTCCTCCAGCTGGATTTTTAATTGTATTTAGGAACTCTTCGATGTATATTGCAAGCCTGAGCCTCCAATCCCTTCTCTAATTTTAACCTTCTCAGAAAGCAGTGAGTCATAATGGCTCTGGCCTGAGTCAGACTGCAACACCCACATTCTCATTGCACTCCTCAAGCCACTGAGTTGAATTTTTTTTTTAACCCCTTCATGTGCGGTGAATGTGACAGGACTCCCTAACAGAAGCTACTGAGTTTGACGGAGCTCACAATACCGGACGTCTGCTCTCTTCTGCCCGTGGTGTGGAAGGGTATTCAATTGTTTTGAAGTGTGATCAAGACGCAGTACAATACTCTGGGCTGCTGCCAAGATTTTGTACGCCTGGATTCCGAGATCTCTATGGTGTATGACTGAGTCAGTGGAAGAAGTGAATGAATTTTATCTTTAAGGCTTTCTCTATTTGAAAAATAGCATCAATATCTAATGAGGATATTACAGTAGGAGAAATCATTTCTGCAGATAACTCTCATAATAGACCAAGGGAAGACGCGCATTTCCTCAGTAACATATTCAACATTCTTTATTAGGCTGCATTGGCATGTTCCAGTCAAAGGGCAGAAAATGGAATTCTATTAGCAGTCCTGCAGCCCCAATGTATCATTTTTCATGCAACTTTAATTTCACCAGTCTTGTAGATGGTTGTAAACTAAGTACTTTATTTTGAAATAATAGTTTTAACATTTGTGCCATACAAAGGTCTCATAAAGTAATTGCTAACTTTTGATGTTGAGAGGATTTGCTGAAAGAACCCAACAGCATTTTTGAATTCTGCTCTTTGTGCTCAGTTCGCTCTTCGTTTTGGCATAAAGTAAAGTAATAGCTGTTTATAGTTGGAGCTGTGATGTCAACATGGAGGTGTCTTGATTCTTCCTGCTTTTGTTCAGATTTGGAAGGAGGCGCTTTGGTTGAGGTAGCAGCTCAGGCACTGCATGACACTTGCAAGTGTTTTTAAAACCTGTTGAAATGGATGGTGTAGGAAGATATGATCAGAACAATAATAGTTATTTGCGGTGCATCCTGTGTCGCTGTTGACATTTAATAAAATGGAGGTGTTCGAATTTCCCACTTCAAAACCTTATTTTTCTTTGGTTTAGTTACTCTTTTGGTTCATGTGCTAAGGAAATTGAGCCATGTTTTAGTAGAAAGAATTGTCTTCCTTGCCTACGGCTACTTCTCCTAACTCTTCCCTCTCTCCCTTCCCCTCCCCCTACTAAATGCAACCTGCTTGTCATTTTTCAGCCCTGCTTAGTCCACTAATCACCCCAGATTCTTGTCTCACCACTCCCCTCTCCTTTTTTCTGACCATCTACCTCTCCACTCTCAATCCTTCAGCAGGATTCAACCTGAAGCTTCAACAATTCCTTTCTTCCTGCAGATGCTTCTGAACCTGCTGGGTCGCTCCAGCAGATTGTTTGTTGCTCCAGACTCCAGCACCTGCGGATGCTTGTGTCTCCTCTAATCGCTGCTGCTGGTTTCTGTGGACCGGTTGTGCTTCACTCCAATTCAACGCAGAATGAAATATCCATCCCAAAGATAGATCATTGCCATTGTTGAGACCTCTTGACACGTGGTCACATTCAGAAACGAGTTAGATCCCTGCATAAATTTGTGAAATTAGCTAAATATCCATTCTGAAAAGGCTTTACGATGGTTTACACCCAGAAACAAGACCTGTGCAGTTCCCGATTGATCCCCGCACAATTCAGTGCAGATCCCAACTGTGGCATAGCTTTGAGTTCAGTGAGTGGTGGGGAGAGGGGTCTCAGCACTCGAAGTCACTCCCATTCGATTACAGCCACACAGCAAGAACTTGCGCTATGGGAACATGAAGATACGGAGGGAGCTGGGGACCTACAACATATGAAGTAAACTCAAGAGGCCGATCTGTGGGCCCCTCAAGCCCCCATTGAACTAGATCATTGTTAAAACAATCATAGACTCAACACCCACTCTCTGCCAATACCCTTGCACCACCTTGTAATTCAAATGTCTATCAATCTCCACATTGCCATTCAGTGACCCCACCTCCAAATTTCCCCATGGGAATTCATAAGAAAGAAGCCCCCCCCCCCCTTTCTCTCTTCCATCTGAAATGGGTGTCCCTTTATTCGGAACCTATGCACTGTAGTTCTAAATCACCCCATTAGAGAAACATCCTCTCATTACCCATCTTGTCATGATCTTTGCACATTTCAAGAAGGTCACCTCTCACTCTCAACATTCCAATATAGGCTGGATTTGTCAGCCATTTTTCATAAGCCCTCCCCTTCATTCTGGGAAATCAGAAAAGCCAGGGTTTATTTATCTTGTTACTAGATCTGCCTATGCCTCTACCTCTGCTGCTAAAACACTATTTCCTCTTCATCTTTGAGGGGAATACTCCTTTCAGTAGACTTCTCGTATATCCATGGCTTTCTAACTCCAGTTAATCCAAAACCTGTCCTTGTACTCACACAGCATAACCATCTCTCTTCTTGGCTCCCTATTTCAATATGTTTATTTTAGAGTTTTTAATCAGTGTTTCAGTACCTCATGCTGACAATTTCTAACCCTGTTCTCTGCACTCTCTCGGTTCCTCCCATTATTACTGTATTCGGCTGCTCACTCTTCATCAGTTTAAACAGTTCATTAAAACTCAATCTAGCATTCTTTCCACCAACACCTGGGCTTCCTGTAGTATCCTCCTGATTTTCTAACTCTAGTCTAGTCCCCATCCTCATTGCCCCTTTGCCCAGCGGAGTTATTGTTAAGTTTCCGTGTTTCAACAGCTTGCTGATTACATTATTGACTGATGAGGAGAGATGTGAATTTGAATTCAATCTTTATGGCTGGGAAATTTAAATTAAGGTAATAAGATAAACCTTGAATTTAAAGAAAGATCGGCTCAATGTTGTACAATCTGGCTGGTTTACTAATGTCCTGTAAGTGAAGAAAAGAGCATAGTCTATGCGGATTGGTGATAATGTATCCTCCTCACTGACGACCAACACTGGTGGTGCACCTCAGGGGTGTGTGCTTAGCCCACTGCTCTACTCTCTGTATACACATGACTATGTGGCTAGGTATAGCTCAATTACCATCTACGAATTTGTTGACGATACAACCATTGTTGGTAGAATCTCAGGTGGTGACGAGAGGGCGTACAGGAGTGAGATATGCCAACTAGTGGAATGGTGCCACGGCAACAACCTGGCACTCAACGTCAGTAAGACGAAAGAGCTGATTGTGGACTTTAGGAAGGGCAAGATGAAGGAAAACATACCAAACCTCACAGAGGGATCAGAAGTGGAGAGAGTGAGCAATTTCAAGTTCCTGGGTGTCAAGATCTCTGAGGATCTAACCTGGTCTCAACATATTGATGTAGTCATACAGAGGCTATACTTTATTAGGAGTTTGAAGAGATTTGGCATGTCAACAAGTACACTCAAAAGCTTCTATAGTTGTACCGTGGAGAACATTCTGACATGCTGCATCACTGTCTGTATGGAGGGGTTACTGCACAGGACCGAAAGAAGCTGCAGAAGGTTGTAAATCTAGTCGGCTCCATCTTGGGCACTAGCCTACAAAGTACCCAGGACATCTTTAGGGAGCGGTGTCTCAGAAAGGCAGTGTCCATTATTAAGGACCTCCAGCACCCAGGGCATGCCCTTTTCTCACTGTTACCATCAGGTAGGAGGTATAGCCTGAAGGCACACACTCAGCGATTCAGGAACAGCTTCTTCCCCTCTGCCATCCAATTCCTAAACAGACAATGAAACTTTGGACGCTACCTCACTTTTTTTTAATATACAGTGTTTCTGTTTTTGCACATTTTTTCAATATACATAGTTGAGTTACTTGTTTGTTTATTATTGTGTTTTATTTTATTTATTATTTTTTCTCTCTGTTAGATTATGTATTGCATTGAACTGCTGCTGCTCTGTTAGCAAATTTCACGCCACATGCCGGTGATAATAAACCTGATTCTGATTCTTTTTAACCTGTTCCAAGCCATTTGTGACTCCAGACCTCAGAGCAATGGGATTCACCTGTCTGTCCCACTCCCTTCAAAGGGCAGTTAGAGATGGGCCGTAAATGCTGCTGACCTTGCTGATGACATCCATCTGTAGACACATTGTGTTAGGCGTTTGAAGACATGTTTTCATGTTTTGGTGACAAACATAGATCAGTGTCCTGGCAGTTTTTGACAGTCATGTGAATGAATGTGACCCAGTTCTGTTGTTTGCACTTCAAGCAAAATTTACTGCAGTAAAATTGTACACTTGGGCAAAAGACAAGTCCTCTGTAATTTTAAGGTAGCCCTTGCGGGGGAAATTATTTTATATTCTCAGTTTACAGTGTCGGCTATCTACACAGATGCTCGAGGTCCTAATGTGGACTGGTAACTCCAGAGCTATACCTGGGGCTCACTGCAATGCTAGAGTTGCCATCTTTTATATGAGATGTGAAACTTGGGTCTTGATTCCCTTCTCTGGATGTGAAAAATCTCATGGAGCTATTTCAAAGTAACGAGAGTGTTTTCTTTGAACGACATCCCTCATTGCTGTATACTCAGCCCTTTGAACTGGTTTTGCTAACCGCTTACTTCACCCGAGCACTTAGACCTAATCTGTGTTTACTCACTGATAATCCACACCCTTCAATATTTATCCAAGAAAGTTCTTGTTCATTTCAGTCTTGGGGATGTCTGTAGGCCCAGTCTCCACAGCCTGTGTGGAAATTGAGTTTAATATTTTTACTTTGATTTAATAAGTTGCTTCCTAAATTCTTCTCTGAACAACCGAGCCTTGAAATTATGAATTATTTTTGTATGCTTCCCCACTTGATAAATAAGCTCTTTGTTGGATCCATTAATCATTGTAATAATGATATTAGATTGCTCCTCTGACCTTCCAAATATACCAAAATGCAACCCACATATACGTAATTTAATTTAACAATTGAACTCTCAGGAGTTATCAGGTGAATCTTTGTAGTCCCACTTTCATTGCTACTTTATATTTACTGAAGATGTACGTGTACCAGGTAGATCCTAACCAAGACTACATAACTGATAATGTAGTTGATTTTTTTTTCTCATACTCCAGTCCCTCAAAGATAAAACATTCATTTAGCCTTTTTGTCTACTTTGACCATTGGGTTTTGGTGAATTAAACACAAGAAACTAGGAGCAGGAGCAGGCTTTCAGACTTGCCGCACCATTCAGTTTAGCAGCTCTGTGCTGGCCTTGGCCCCTTCTGTGCCATTTCCCCGTGACTGTGGACCAGAACAAGATTCCTGGATGCTATGTTGCCTTCGGAGTGCCACGGTCTTGGATTGAATCCATAGCGTTCTTAAGTGGGAGGGTGAGCAGCCAGAAGTCGTGGCACACACTGATGCCATTGGCATGGGTATGAAGGTTGACGAGATCCTGCAAAGTGAGTTTAGGTGCTAAGTTAAAGGACAGAGTTTCCAGGGTTGTGATCTCAGGATTGCTACCTGTGCCACAGGCTAGTGAGGCCAGAACTGGGCAGATTATATGGTTTAATACATGGCTAAGGAGTTGGCATAAGATGGAGGGCTTCAGACTTTTGGATCATTGGGCTGTTTTCCAGGGAAGGTGGGACCTGTATAGACAGGACAGTTTGTACCTGAACTGGAGGGAGCTAAAATCCTTGTGGGAAGGTTGGTTAGTGTTGCATGTGGGGAGGGGGGGGGAAATTAAACTAGAATTGCAGGAAAAGGGACCCAGAGCGTCAAAGCAGATAGTGGAGTGATTGTGGGGAAAGATGTCTTTAAGCCTACATACAAAGTCAGGAATGGAAAGGTTGAGCATGGTAGGACTAATGTTCTGAGTTGTAGGAAATGCATTTGAGCTTTGGACATGGAATTATGACACTGTAGCCATTAGTGAGAATTGGTTGCTGGAGGGGCAGGACTGGCAGCTCATCATTACTGGGGTTCTGCTGTTTCAGACATGATAGAGCGGGAGGGTTGGCATTACGAGCCAGGGGAAACGTTTCGGCAGTGCTCAGGTTGGAGAGTTCATCTACTGAGACTATATGGGTCAGTTGAGAAATAGAAAGGGATTACCATGTTAATGGAATAACAGACCACCCAATAGTTTGCGAGATTTAGAGGAGCATGATTGTAGAGAGATTGCAGACTGTTGCAGGATGCGTAAAGTTGTGATAATAGGTGATTTTAACTTTCCGCGTATTGACTGGGATTCCCATACTGTAAAATGGCTAAATGGAATAGCGTTTGTCAAATGTGTTCAGTAAAATTTCCTTAATTAATAAATAGAGATCCTAACTAGAGAGAGTGCAAAGTTAAATCTCCTGTAAGAGAAAGACAGAGTAATGCCAGAAGATTGGGTAGTGGAACACTTTGCTTAGTGATCATAATGGCAGTAGTTTCAAGGTAATTATGGAGAAGGACTGGTGGTGTGGTAGACGCTGAGAAAGGTCCATATGACCATAAGACCATCTAAGGTTACAGCAGGACCTAGATCAGCTAGAAAGTGAGCAGAGGAATGGCAACTGAATTTAGCTCAGACAAGTGGGAAGTGATGCATTTTAGGCTGTGACACTCACTGGAGGAAATCAGCAGGTCAGGCAGCATCCATGGAAGGAAATAAACAGTCATCATTTCAGGTTGAACCTTTCATCTGGACACCTAAGTGAGCCACTGGATGATTGATCAGTTGAATTTCATGACAACTCCTCAGAATCAGAAGAAGACATGATCTAGGGTTTGCCACCCAGCTCCTAACACCTGCCTTGTACATTGGAAGTTCAATCTATTAGCTACATATAACCCCCAAAACCAGATCATCTAATGTTCAAGGCTAAAGGATATTACTTGTCTTGTCCTATTTTGAATTTATGGGGAAGATGTTTGAAAAAACATTATATTCCATGTTCAAGTTATCCGGCTGATCAATAGGCTCTGAATCAGAGTACCAATATCTATCAGTATTAACAACTTAAAGTTTACTGCATATATAATTTAGAAGGAAACAGAAAGCTTCATCCTGTGCAGATACATTGTTTGAGAAGTCAAAAATTGTGAACTCCACCATATACTGTGCACAAAACACCTTAAAGATATCACACTTAAGTGGAAACTAATTGTTATAATAGAATTACAAAATTATATTTGGAAAAGGATAAAAAAAAGGGAATAAAAGTAACACCATTCCCTCATTTAAAAGCATTTCTAATTTTTTGTTAGTTTCAGTAAATTGGCATCATTAAGTATTATTTAAATGTCAGTCGTTTAGGAGGAACTCCAAGATTTCCTGCCACTAAGGCTATTTCCTTCAGTATCCACAGCAATCTGATTTCTTGCACTGATAGTTAGTACAGCCCCTGCCAAATATTTAATCCCCAGGCAATTTTGTCTCTGAAGCTCCAAGAGTTTACAAAAAAATATGAATCTACCAATAGCTTACGTTGGCTGAAACAGGGAACAAATATGTCTCCATCCTCTTTACACTAAAGATAGTTAGCAACAGGGACAGCTGAGACAGGGAATGTCAGAAATCTATGGCCTGGTTCATCTACTGGCTAAGGCAAAATGGAAAGTTTAATTCCTGACCCCTCAGTTTGTATACTGAATATCAAGGAATTCTAAGGTCTTGGCTCTTGGCCACGTATGATCCTGAACAGAGAATAGCAAATGGATTAGAGTAAATTAGCACTTGAATGATGCCCTATGTTTCCTGAGCAAATATGATATGAGAAAACAACTCTGAAGGAAAGGTCACCACCTGTTAATGATAGTTGCTGCAAAAACAAACAGCATATTCAAGGGAATTCACTCTCACAAGCTTATTTTGCTAATTCAAGTGGTTTGTACTGGAGCTTTGTAAACATTGCCACTCTGAACAAGGTCAAAGGTCATTGTTAAACATTTATTAGCACAACTACATTCTGCAGTGATCTTAACGTCCTCTTCTGCAGTGCCACCCTTTCTATTTCCACTGAGTTGCTATCCATATAGTTGGGTGTATGGATGATGCTTCAGTGAGTGGTGGGTAGCTCTGCAACCTCTCTACAGGATCACAAGATCCATCAACTGTGGTGGTAACTGAATGAGCAGATAAAAAAATCAAACAACTTTCAATGGAAACTCTAATTTGAAGCCCCAGCCCGTGCAGGGCCAATGGTTCTGCACGTGTAGGTCTTTATTGATGATTTCTCTCTAGCTCCATGAACTTGTTGCAAACATTCAGACTGTGGCTAGGAATATTAGCTGGCACCATAGAATTAGGTTGTGTTTATCACCAGAATAAAGTTCTGATTAGAGTTAATGTTCTTCCTGTCACATGATCATTTATCTGCCGACAGTAGTGAATCGCAAGGTCTACAGGTGCCGTACCTTCTGCCTCTGAGGTAGAATCACCTCAAGTGAGCCCCTAGCCTCGGTTCACTACAACACGCACAATATGCTGGAGGAACTCAGCAGGTCAGGCCGCACCTGTGGGGAAGGAGGGAGTTTTGAGTTGGAGGCTTTGAGGTGAATAGGTGGAAACGGGTAAGGGAGGGATGGTGGGCAAATAGAACCTGGAGGGAGGGGAAGGGAAAAAGAAAGATGAGCCAAAGGAGAAGAGAATCAGGTAGATAGGTATGTGAGTGATGGGCAGGTGGAACCAGGTATGAGAGGAGAATGAATCTAGGTTACGAAGAATGGAAAAGGTGACAATGGGAGAGGGAATCTGGGTGGAATGGTTGGTGAAGAAAGGTTCAACAAGGGGTGTAGGTTACCTGGAATCCTTTTTGCTCCGGATTTTAGCATCTACTGTCACCTGAGTTGTCATTCTGAACATTATGGTTGCTGAGCTAGTGGCATCATGCGCAAGAAACAAGTGTTGAAACGGTTTAGCCAATATTTATTGCCCATCATTAGTGCCTTGAATGAACAGTGGGAGGGCTACCTTTCTGCATCCCATAAGACAACTGTGTTGTGTGGTTGTGGTTTGATACAGTTGAGCAGCTTGCTAAGCTACTTTAGTGAGCAGCAAGGGGTCAGCCACATTAGTGTGGGATTGCAGTCACAGGAAAGCTAGATCAGCTAAAGGTGGCAGGTGTCCCTCCTTTAAAGCCAGTAGTTAAACAAATGAATTTCTACAGCAGTCCTACAGCTTTCTGTTTTGTGTTCTTAAATGACACCAGATTTTTAAAATAAAATCCATTCAAATTCTCAAAAAGTATTGTGTTCAGTTCTGGTCACCTCATTATAGGAAGGATGTGGAAGCTATGGAGAGGGTGCAGAGGAGATTTATCAGGATGTGGCCTGGTTTGGAGAACAAGTCATATGAAGCAAGGTCAGCAGAGCTGGGACTTTTCTCTTTGGAGCGTAGAAGAATGAGAGGGGACTTGATAGAGGTGTACAAGATTATGAGAGGCATAGATAGGGTGGATAGTCAGTACCTGTTTCCCAGGGCATCAATACAAAACACCAGAGGGCATATGTACAAGATTAAGGGAGGGAAGTTTAGGGGAGACATCAGGGGTAAGTTTTTTACACAGAGGGATGTGAGTGCCTGGAATGACTTGCCAGGGATGGTGGTGGAGGCTAAAACATTAGGGGTATTTAAGAGCCTCTTGGACAGGCACATGGATGAAAGAAAAATGGAGGGTTATGGAGTAGTGTGGATTTAGTACTTTTTTCAAAGGATTATATGGGTCAGCACAACATGGAGGGCTGAAGGGCCTGTACTGTGCTGTAATGTTCTATGGCTCGATGCCGTTTTGTAGTTTGAACTCTCATTCTCTAGCTTATAGATTATTCAAACAGTAAATGAACAGCTATGGTAACTAGAAATCTATGTAGAATGTAAAGGCAGACTAACTACTGTGAGCACTTGTTTCACATACCTTGACGTTTGAATAACTTCACAAAATATTTTCTTTACAAACGACTCTGTAGAGGGTGAACTGTATAATAGAATGGATAATGTGGCCAATCATAGCAATGGATTTGATGAGGAAACTTTGCTTTATACATGCTTAATCATATTCATTTGCCGTGTTTGTAGACCATATGTATAGTTCAAAAAGTTTTGCTATTGAGCAAGGTACGTGCATCTGAGTGTAAAAGATTCTATTTCAGTTGTAGGCATGTACAAAATCATTTTATTTTACCACTTTGGAGGAAAGTGTAGGGAGAGGACATCAGAAATAGATGGTGGGTGCGTGGAAAGACACCCAGGGGTGGTGGTAGAGGCAGATATATTACAGGAACCTAAAACAATCATGGATGAAAGACAAACGGAGGGCTATCCAGGAGGGAAACGTTAGGCTGATCTTGGAGCAGGATTAAAGTTCAGCACATTTTGGGCAGAAGGGCCTGTACTTTGCTAATCTGTGTTTGTGAAGCTACCTCAGAGAATTTAACAACCAAGTCTTGAAGAGTTCAAGTCTTGTACTATATTGGAAAATTTAATTGATTCATTCACTCGGAACTTAATTCTTAATGCCAACAAGGGAAACCGGATTCTTTACATAAGCCATATCCAAATCACAAATCATAATATTGTGAATGGCAACAGTTACAGCAGACAATTCTGCTTCCAATGCAAAGTGCAGCAAAATAAAATTTAGGTAAGAGATTTTTAAATGCATAACATCTTTGGCAAAGCCATGAATTACACCCTACACCCTACACCCTAAGGAATGAACCACCAAAATTTAGATACTCAGTTGATTTTAAATTCTGACCATTTTTTTTTTCAGACTGGCATTGAAGTACCTGGGGGAGGGGGCAGTAAAATTCAGAAAATGAGATCTTGGATTAATTTAAATCAAACTTTCTCTAAGTCAACATGTATTTAAAAATTTGAAACAAATCTTTCCACAAGTTTAATGAAATATCAGCGGGAGTACAGCCAGCAGACAATAGTCTCAATAACATGTATCACCAATCAACCAACACTGATGAGTATTGCATTTTATTGTGGATATCCTCCTCTTCCTTCTCTGTGAACATTGTAAGTGATATTTCAACAGATTGGTGGCGTGTTGCGCCAGGAATTGGATAGAATCATCTTTATCCAAATCCTGGTGAAACTTTAAAACCTTAAAACTGCAAGACTGATCCTTGATCTTCCAGTGGAGCCATAATTATTTGTGGTAGCACCACAGTTTGTCTTAAGATTAAAGCTGTAAGCAGTGGATGGAAGGCCTAGCTGTCACGTGCATTGTTTCACATGATGATCCCTGTTGACTGTGGACAATGACAGAAGACCAGAATCAGGTTTAATGTCACTAATGTAAGTTGTGAAATTTGTTTTGTGGCAACAGTACAGTCCAGGCATAGCAAAAATTGTAAGTTACAATAAAAAAATGTAGTGTAAATGCAGAACAGTGAGGTAATGTACATGAGTTCATGGACCGTTCAGAAATTTGAATGCAGCGGGAAAGAAACAGTTTGTAAAACGTTGAGTGTGGGTCTCCTGTTCTTCCTCCCTGATGGTAGTAATGAGAAGAGGACTTGCCCCAGATGGTGTGAGTCCTTCATGATGGATGCTGTCCACTTAAGGCACCAACTTCGAAGATGTCTTCGATGGTGGGGAGGCTTATGCCCCTGATGGATTTGCCTGAATCCTCTTAGATCCTGTTTCTCCACACCAGACAGTGAGGCAACCAGTCAGGATGCTCTCCACGGTACATCTGTAGAAATTTGCTGGTCTTCAGTGACATACCCAATCTCACGCTCCTAATAAGGTATAAAGAAAGGAGATACTGCAGATGCTGGAAATTCAGAGCAACACAGGGAAAAAAGAACTGCTGGAGGAACTCAGCAGGTTAGAAAGCATCTATGGAAATGAACAAACAGTCGATGTTTGGGCCAAGATCCTTCACCGGGACTGGAAAGGAGGAGGAAGAAGCCAGAATTAGAAGGTGGGTGGGGCGGGTGGGGGAGGACAAGCTCAGAGGTGATAGGTGAAGCCAGGTGGGGGGAGAGGGGGGATGAAGTAAGAAGCTGGGAGGTGATAAGTGGAAAAGGCAAAGGGTTGGAGAAGGAGGAGTCTGATAGGAGAGGAGAGTCTATCATGGGAGACAAGGAAGGAGGAGGGCACCAGGGGGGAGGTGAGGCCAGAGTGGGAAATGAAGAAGAGGGAAGAGTTGAGGGGATTACTAGAAGTTGGGCAAATCAATGTTCATGCCATCAGGTTGGAGGCTACTTGGGCAGAATTTGAGGTGTTGCTCCTCCAGCAAAACAAGTTTCCAGGAAGGAACAGCTCACACGTGACATTGAAGCTTATGAATTTGTAACTGAACTGCTGACCCCTCAGTGAGGATAGGTGTGTGAATATTACGAGATTGTTATAAACCTGATGGAAATCGGAAGTCCTGCACATGTAGGAACTTTTTTTAAGCTCTCCAGAAGCAGATCTCTCCCATCCATTAAGAAGGTAACAACATATCTACAACCAACAAAGTGACCAATCTGATGCATTGTTTTAAACTTGGCAATTTAAATAATTACCAAAGGAATTGTTTTTAAACACACAACAATATAAAATCCAGTGAAGCAGTGAATCTAAATTGGGTTATCCAAGTGATGCATTTCTCTTGACAACACCACCTCTCTACTGAAACTATAGGTGGCAAAGCCAGTTCTTTCTGCCCTAACAAAGTAACAGTTTTTAGGATTAAATGAGGCAATTCCAGGCTAACTGCTGTTCTATGCCAGGTGTGTGGTCCAAGGTAACAGTCACCTGTTATGGCAATTCACCTACATCTCTTCCCTCACAGAAATTCTCCTAGTCCTGCAGAGCCATTAGTTGAAACAACTATGGTCAACAGTGACTGCCTGTTAAAGGGATGAATGCCAGATTAGGATATTCATCACAGAGGCATCGAATTGAAGGAAAATAGCAAACCATCCGGAAGGAAATATATTACTCAACAGCACTGTACAGAGTATCAATCAAAAACACCAGTCAAAATTCAAACCGTGGTAATGTGGCAATGTCAGCTTACTTGGGCTGGCTCTTTGCAGGTTACAGCACTGATTAAATATCAACTGTCAATCACTTGGCCTGCTCTTGCTCCTATTTCTTATCCTCTTTGCAAGCGCTGTGAAATTGATCCTGTAATTACGTGGTAAATCTCAGCTATACATCATTGATCACAGTGACTTGCATGAAGTATTGAGATGTAAATCATTGAGTGTTCTAACACCAAGTTGGGTGGCGAAGTCAACCCAATGAATGTCAGAGGGGAAAAAAAAGCTCAAAATTGTGAAACAGATTGAATTTCCAGAGCTGTGGTGTATGGTTTAATGTTAGACATGCAAAATCAGTCACATCAAATCTATGCAAGACGCATCAGAGTATTTTCTTAGTGAAGAACTACTAGGAAGGAGAGGATCTCCCGGCCAGTTAGCTACATGTCTGTTGTTAACAAAATATTAGTGTCAGTATCAAAGGGGAAGCAACGAGTCAGGAGAGCTGAACATAATCAAATTTAATCAACATGAAAAGAAAATCATATTTGATTAATTTTGTTCTGTACTTTTAACAATGTGACAGGAAGAGATGACCGAAGGGAAGTTGTCGATACAGTAGATTTAGATTTCCAAAAGACATTTCACAAGGAGCTACATTGGAAGCTACTGCACAAAAGCCCAATGTATTGGAGGTATTGTGTGTTAGAATGGATTGAAGCTTGGCTGTCACACTGAAAATAGAGAGTTGGAATAAATGAATCCTTTTCAGGCAGGTGGAGTGTGAGAGGGATCTGAGCTTGGCCCTCAACTGTTCACCATTTACATTAATGACATGAAGGAGGGAAAGAAATGAGGTTTCAGAGTTTGCTGATGCAAAAATAAATGGAAAGATACAGCATACTGTAATGAGGACATTGTGATTCTGCAGTTGTACATTCTTTGAGTGATTGTGTGAAACCTGGCAAATGCAATTTAACATGGGGATGTGTACGGCCATGAACTTTGGCCAGAGGAATCAAAATAAAGAGAGTCTGGAAATGAATGATGTACAGAGTGGTATATGGGTGTTTTGGTGCATGAATCACAAAATGTTAGCAGAAAGGTTTGAGTTAAGAAGGGGGTGGAGAGGTGTACAAGATTATGAGAGGCAGAGAGTGGACAGCCAGCGCCTTTGTGGCCAATACAAGAGGACGTCTGTTCAAGGTGAGTGGAGGAAAGTTCAGGAGAAATGTCAGAGGTAGGGTTTTTTACACAGTGAGTTGTATATGCCTGGAATGCACTGCGAGGGGTCGTGAAGAGGCTAATACAATAGAGATTCTTAGGCATATAGGTGTAAGTAAAATAAGAGGGTTCGGGACTGTGTAAGAGGGAACGGTTAGATTGCTTGTGGAGTAAGTTTATATAAGTTGAACAACATTCCATCACGTACTGTACTGGTCTATGTTCTAACACTGGTAGAAAACAGAAAACAGCTAAGTTGGAAATTTCTTCTGGTTGATCTGTCAAGAACCACACATTTTTCTCAGATGAAGGTTGAGAAGGCATCACACCAGCTATGGCTTAGTTGCATATTCTGTGATCCTTTTTACTTGATGCAAATAGATCAGAACCAAAAGTTGTGCAAGATTACACCCACTCCACTACAACCTCTACACTACTGCTATGAATCTAAGGTTCCATCTGTATAAATAGGATGTGATGCAAGTACAAATCGAGCTATATCATTTTATTTATTTCAAGGCATTTTTAAAGACAATTTTACCTTTTATTCTCAAAGCTCCAGAACCTAAATTTATCCATGTGTTTTTTTTAAGAGGACCTGATTTCTCAAAGGCCATTTTACAGATTTCCAGATCGTTTATTTTGTTTTCTGAAGAACAATATGTTCTCGAGTTGACCCAAAGAGGTGCTTCTTTAGCTCTCCTGTTAATAGCTGGTCTGCAGGTCGTAGTGTCTTTTTCTTTAACTTCAAAGTTCAAAATGCATTTATTATCAAAGTACATATATGTCACCATACACAGCCCTGAGATTCATTTTCTTGTGGGCATACTCAGTAAATCTAATAACCATAATAGAATCCATGGAAGACTCCACCCAACAGGGCAGAAAACCAATGTGCAAAAGACAACGGACTGCAAATACAAAAGAAAAAAAAAGAAATAGCTTCCTAAGGAACTCGTACATCATTGTGAAGGGTAAACATCTGGCCTTCCTGCATTCCGAGTAACACAGATAAAAGAAGTGTCAACTTGGATTCCAGCTTAGCAAATATGTAATTTATACCTGTCGATGGACTGAGAGTGTGTCACGTGGCCAAGTGGTTAAGGCGTTGGACTAGTGATCTGAAGGTTGTGAGTTCGAGCCCCAGCCAAGGCAGCGTGTTGTGTAGCACTTAACCACACTTTGCTCCAGTCCACCCAGCTGAAAATGGGTACCGGCAAAATGCTGGGGATTAACCTCGCGATAGACTGGCATCCTATCCGGGGGGTAGTCTCGTACTCTCAGTCGCTTTACGCCACGGAAACCGGCTTAAGCATCAGCCTGATGAGCCTATAAGGCTCGGGACAGACTTTAACTTTAATGGACTGAGAGATTTCTCATCTTGAGTGCTGTCTCTCCAGAATGGGTTAGATGGCAGCAATGGACAGAGACAAATGGACACTGAATCTTGAATGTGGTGCATGCTACACATATAATGAAGAAATTGCCATGAAGCAGCAGTATTGTGAATATGGTCAAAGAAATCAGGCAGTTTTAGGAAAAGGTTGTAAGTTAGAATTCCAATCTGTTAGGTACTACCATTAACCCAGAGGAGAAGCAAAGAGATTCAATGCCAAATGAAATCACAGCTCAAAAAGATTGCAGAAGCAGAAGATTTTATAGATGATGACACTGACTTTCAGAAGATGGGGAAATCAGTGATGGATGAATGGGTTTGACTATAGTTGGAGTATGGAAAACAGACTTTGAGACAATGGAGAATTAAAGTTGAATTGAACTTGGCCTTACCAGAGAAGTGAGCTTTAGAAATCATAATTGAAAAGGAGTTTCATTTCTATGAAGCTGTGGTCAAAATTATGTCTGATGTAGAAGTGAAAGTAAGCGATATAAAGGATGAAAACAATAGAGTTTGAAATATAATTCATGATTAAACAGATTGTGTGCAATTGTATGCAAGCTTCTGATGTAATGATGTGGAGCATTTGGCAAATGACATGGGCAAGTTTCAAGTGGGAGAAAATTTGCATTTGAGTATATTGTCTGGCCATGGAGTTGATACTGGTGACAATTAGATGTTGTCAGCATATGTTTAGAGTATTGTTGGATGAAGTTATAAATAAGTAAAATGAATATGAAATGGAGATAAACCTAGGAGTTGAGGAAAAGCTGTTGCTGGTTTTCCCTCGTACTTTCACTTGCTGGGGCTTTGGTTTTGCTACACCGTAGAGTGTGCAAACTGTGTATTTAGTGCAGGATATGTGGCTAGAACAAAATGCACTGGGAAAGGTATTGCACCTAACCCCTGAATACATCAGATAAGCAAAGTGTTTTTATCCATTTAATTGCAAAAAGAGACACAGAGGAAGCGAGTAAAAGAGCAAATAGTTTAAATGAACTAAATATCTCTAGTTCACATTAGTGATCTAGATAGTGGTATTGATATCAATCAGCATTATTATTGGCCTGGTGGTGTATCTTTCAGAGTAGATCGTAGTTCAGCAGAAACAATGCCAGTGCATTTCACTGCTGCTTTCTCTTCAGGGCCACATTGTACATCAACAAGCTGGTGACAAGTCTCTTGTATATCTCTTGTAGCTCCCCGAAATCACCGAAATTCTGCTTGGCTGTCTTAACACACAAGTGTAAACGAAAGTCCACACTGGAATTGTGCATGGTGAATTTGCTTGTGACAGAATATAGTTTAATATTTGACCTTCTTTGCTCTTTCTGTAGGGTTTCACCAGAATTTGAAAAAACACTCCTGGCTCCCAGCGAGCAAATGTTGGCGTCACTCAACAGCTATGAGTCCTCAGAGTCTGGCCATATGGACATAAAGTTTCCTCCAAGAAGTATTTGTCGCTATGACCTTGATGAAGTTGATGTCCACTGGTTGGAATTGGCGAATGCGGAGTTTCAGGAAGCAGGTATCACGTTTACTCTTTCTAACTTGTGAGGGAAGTACAGTAGCTGAGGACAAATATTCTTGCTGATGTTCTGAGAGGCATTCAGATTTAACATGGCCAGATTTCTACCCTGCCAGTCTGTTTGTTGCGTTTGAAGCCATAAATTTGCTGCTGCACAGACTGACGTGTTTCGCGATTTGGAGATGCACATTGTTTTTTATTTTCTCTTGTTAAATGGGATTGAGTTAGTTGGTCTGGAAAGGAATCAGCTTTGAGCACATTTTGAATATAAATCATGTATAAGCACAGGGAAGTAATCGATGTGCTAACAGTAAGGAAGTTGGATATTCTTTAAAGGTGAGTTTAAAGAGTAAAATAGTGCCATGTCTGGAAGCAGTGTGACATTATTTCATTAACTGTGCTCAGGAATTATTTATTCCTACAGTTTAGCTAAAACCAGAAACACATAAAATCCATACCTTTTCCTTGCAGTGGGCTAAGGTAGGCTTGGCCTTGGGCCAAGTACACCATACAACCATCAGTTGGGCAAGTTAAGTACATACTGAGACTTTGAATCAGTATTTGTGTGTGTGTGAACAGGAACAAGGTAATTGAGTAAAGAAGCATTAACAGGATTGATGCTGAGAGATTATTACCAGTAACTAGGTAGTCTCTAACTGGAGCACGGACTTTGTCCATTTACAGCTGAAGTTAGGAAACTTGGTAGTTCTTAGAGTAATGTCGATGCCTTGTCCACAAGTATAAACCATGCTGAAAACAGTGGATCTCTGGAGACATAGATCTTCTGGGGACTAGACAATCTGAGAATCAGGAAAGAGAGTGCATAAGGTTGCCTCTCAGCCTCTTCCTATTGTGAAAATATACACAACCTATCCATTCTCAGTCCTCCATTCCAGACAACATCATGATGAATCACTACCACATCCTTCCTCAAGTTTAAGCTCAAGTCTACTGTCATTGTACACATGTATACCTGCAAATGAAACAATGTTCCTTCAGACCAAGTTGCAAAGCAAAGTACATGTAACACACACACCACATAAAGTAATATTACCACTAGTAAACTAACCAGTAATAAGATGCATTTGTGGCACGTTAAAAAGTAAACAGTATAATGCTAGTGGGGCTTCATATTGATGAGACCTTGGTGGTGGCAGGGAGTTCAGAAGACTTGGGGCCTGGGGGAAGAGGTTGTTTCTCATCCTAACAGTTTTTGTCCAAATGCTACGGTACCTCCTGCCTGATGATAGAGATTGTTGGACGGATGGGAGGGATCATTGACAATGCTGATAGCTCTGTGCCTGCAGCCCTTTTGTTAACTATCTCTAGTGGATGGAAGAGAGTCCCTGATACCCTCTCAGCAGACCTTACGGTCCTTTGTGGGGACGTTGCGGTCAGATGCCCGTACCAGATGGTCAGGGCACTCTCGATGGTGCTCCTGGCAAAACTGGTCAGCTCGCAGCTTCCCAAAGTCCATAATTACCACTTCGGTCTTGTCCACTTGGAGACTCAAGTTGTTTTTGCGCCGTTTTACCAGCCGCACTGCCTCCTCTCTGTACACCATCTTGTCGACGTTGTTGATGAGGCCAACCACCATTGTGTCATCTGTGAACGTGATTGGATTTGAACTGGGTTTAGCGGTACAGTCATGCGTCAGCACCTTGTGGATGGCAGCAGACTGAGCACGCAGCCCTGGTGCACGGTGTGATGGAGCTAGAGGTGCTTCTGCAACACAGACTGACTGTGGCCTTTCTGTCAAATCGTTCAGGATCCAGTTACAGAGATAGGTGTTGAGACCCAACGAGGACAGTTTACTCACTGTCTTCTGAGGGATGATTGCACTGAGCGCCAAGTTGAAGTCAATAAATAGCATCATGGCATGTGAGGCACCATTTTCCAGGTGGGACAGGATGGAGTGGAGTGCAGAGGCTGTGGCAACATCAGTGGACCGATTAGAGCAATTAGCAAACTGGATAATGTCCAGTGTAGCAGGAAGATGGGATTTCATGCAATCCATAACCAGCCACCCAAACAAGCATGTTATCAGACCCCTGATCTATAAATACTGTATTCGTCCTGTAGTGTAGCCACCATGCAGAACACAATACTGTAGATGCAGTCTAACCAGCTTTTTGTACAATTGTAACATGCAGCTTTAACTTTCATACCCAATGCCTAATGCCTGAAGAAGCATACCAATGCCTTTTTGCACTATCCTCTATACCTTTGTCACTTTCAGGGAGCTGTGGACTTGCACCCCAACGTCAATTTGTAAATCAGTACTTGTAAGATCCCTGCCATAAGAGTCCTAACAGAATTTGACCTACAAACGTGAATTACCTCAGAATTGTCCAGAAGTTCCACCTGCCATTGCTTCATCTGTCTTTCCAGCTCATCTATGTTCCACTACATCCGTAGACAACCTCCTCCTCTATCTGCACCTCTGTCAATATTAATATAATCTGGAAACCTACTAATCATACCCTACGTTTCCAAACCATTCTTAGAAATAGTTGTTGCTTGTAAAATTCACTTACAAATATTACAAGCAACGAAGGCTCCAGCACCAGTCCCTGTGGTAGATTACTTGTTATAAATTTCCAGTCAGAAAAACACAAATCCACCACTACCCTCTGCCTTGTAATGCCAAGCCAGTACTGGATGGATTCAGTTTGCCAATTCACCTTGGGCCCCTCTTGCCTTGAATAGCTCAAGGGGTGGCACTAACAGGGTGCAAGATTCATGGAGCCTTCTGTCTCCAATTAGTATATCAGAATCTTGAAATCAGGAAAATCCATTTGGGAAAAAAAAACTCACCATTAGTTTCTGGGAGGTCCGTTTTTACACAACTATAAAGCAGTCCTTTTAAATAAAAACATCTTGCTGTAACCTGTCAACATATGATTCCCCAGCTAGTGAAAATGTAGATTGTGGTAGAGAACAATGCATTATTTGTCCTGGTCTATAAATACTGTACTTTTAGAATAAAACCTGAAATATTGGCTGAATACAGGATATCAGTGTAGTTGGGATGTTTACATAATTACAGTGGGGGAGGTAAAGTTGGCATGAATTTCCCAATCAGCATTATTTTAACAACTATGTGAGCGACATTATATGGATCTATTAAGACTAATTCTTAATTAAGATGGTTTGGAACTTCTTTGATTGTGTATTTTCACTGAGGTCCATTGCAGAGCAGTTTATGATGCACATCTGTGCCAGCTATCATGATGCTGAGTGAAATTCATTTGGCCAGTTTTCATGGTGTACGTAAATGGCCAGGATTGAATCTTCTGCAGTTCACTGCTAATTAATGTTAATTTGTATTCCCAATTAGAGAAACAACTATGAAAGTTGTGGGAGAAATGAATGAAGCATGATTGCTTTCAGATATGCTCGTTCAAAATGATAAGCACTATGAGGATGAAACTTTCTCTCAAACTTCTATACATTTTATCTAATCTGAGAAAGTTAATTAATACATGGGGTGAAAACCTTGGAAAATAATCTCATCCGTAAATTTCATTATTCACCCTGAAAAAATGTTACCAGTTGTATTTATTATGTTAAGGTTGTGCTATAGAGAAAAATACCACTTAATGTATTATGTTTAATGTAATTCAAAAAATGCCAGATGTTCAAGTTATACTGGGTCCCTTCATGGCACAAAAGACAGCTGATATACAGTTCAAAATTCCTCTCTGATATATCACTAATTGCAAAGCTTTGTATTTTCATATTTCAAATAAAAATATTCAAAAGTTTCAGGCTCCTGTTATCATCTAGAATCTACCGAAAAAACACTTCAATATTGATGAACCTAAAGAAAGATTAAATGGAGCAGAATGCCCTCATTCTGTCCCTTCATCTTATGGTCTGATAGGCAGAAACTCTTCACGAACTAAATGGTAGATCTAATCACTATCATATTAACTAATAACTGAAAGGTAATTGAACAGTTTGTGTTAATAATTGCGTTGAAGCCCTGTTGCTGTAAAAATCGAAAGGCAGGCAAAATGCGTTCAATGGTAAAAGTTAAGGAGTAATTTTTCTCAGCTGTTATAACTCTACCTAAACAATTCCACCTGGGCAAGTATTCAAAGCAAGAAAACATTTTGAAGAGTGGCTCAAACTTTTGGCAGCAAATTCTGTTTCATAGCCAAAGAGTCGAGTCCCAGCCCTGCCAGCTGAATGAAAATAAACCAGAGTACTCACGGTGTCTTTTCTTATTATTGATCCTCAGTTGATCTGTAGACCTCACACCAACATCCACCTATTTCCTTTATCTAACTCTGTACCTCAGCTCATTTGTGTATAAATTGTTACCTTCAGACTTAACATTTTTGATGAACATCTGACCAGATTTCCTCTTCTTATTCTTCTTAAACTTGAGTTATCTACATTCAATTCATCTAAAACACTATTCTAGCTCACACTATATCCCGTTCCCCTGTCACACCTGTAGGTACTTGGCTGACAGTTGAGTAACATCACAATGTGTTAATTCTCACCCCTAAGTTTGCTACTCTGTCCTTGTTAGCTTTGTAATCTCCAGTTTTACTAATGGTTGTATTTCTCCATTTCTGGCTCTTTACCCCCAAACGGAACTGAGTCACCATTGGCAAACTCAGCTTTCTGCCCCCTAAACTGTATGATTCCCTCCATAAACCTCTGCACTCCTTTCCTCTGGGCTCTTCCTTTCCACCTGTAAGGTTTGCCATTACCCAAGCCTTTGGTCATCTGTCCTCATATCACCTCAAGTGATTTGATGTTGATAACAGTGCTGTGAAACGCCAAATTCGATGTCAGTGATGTTATTGAAATATAGATTGTTGTTGATGTTGTCACTGTGGAAATGCTATATATAGAATTACATGTCTGTGACTTCTGCTGTGGAATGTCACATCACTGTTCAACTCAATAAATGTAACTTACATGGACTCTGTTCTGGATCTAGCATTAAGGTGTGTGTAGTTTAGAAGTACATCAGTGTACAGCAGGCTGTTCCCTGCTGTTTTACTAACTGAGATAGTTCAGCACTGCCTCAAAAAGGGAGGGATGGTGAGAGCAAAATTTCAAAATTATGCCATAATTAATAGTATGATTGGCTGATTGTTAGAATTTCCCTTTTTGATGTGACATAAATGTGTATAGTTTTTGCTGGAAAACTATAGAGGACAAATTCAGAACATCACTCTATTTACAGACAGACAGACAGACTTTATTGATCCTGAGGGAAATTGGGTTTCATTACAGCCGCACCAACCAAGAATAGTGAAGAAATATAGCAATATAAAACCATAAATGATTAAATAATAATAAGTTAATCATGCCAAGTGGAAATAAGTCCAGAACCAGCCTATTGGCTCAGGGTGTCTGACACTCTGAGGGAGGAGTTGTAAAGTTTGATGGCCACAGATAGGAATGACTTCCTATGACGCTCAATGTTACATCTCAGTGGAATGAGTCTCTGGCTGAATGTACTCCTGTGCCTAACCAGTACATTATGGAGTGGATGGGAGTCAATGTCCAAGATGGCATGCAACTTGGACAGCATCCTCTTTTCAGGCACCACCGTCAGAGAGTCCAGTTCCACCCCCACAACATCACTGGCCTTACGAATGAGTTCCGATACTTCATCAGCTACAAGGAGAGCCCTATTTCAGATTCTATGATGTGATTGGTCTGAACCCTCAGAAGTTAAAATGATGTTACTGTCTTATAGTTAGTTCCCCTATTCAATGTTCCACTGATCAAAAGAAAGTTTTCATTATAAATGACAATAAAATGGAAAAATTGTTATGCATTAGAATTAAATAATAACTATTTGAATACTATAATCATTGCATTGTTAATAATTTTGGTCCATTGATGTGACCATTATTTGGTTTAGTATGAACTGTATGAAGGACTTCAACTATCTGGGTGTGTTGGCACTTACTTTCTAGTTTGACCATAATGGACTTGCCAAGACAGGATTCTGCCACTACTACTACTACTACTACTACTACGACGTGGACTCAGACCTAGGGAGCCGGCGTCGGGCATGATGACGGACTCTCCACTCCTCCCTCTCCCTCATCAGTGTGTTCAGTTCATCTACATTAGTGGTGCCACTGTCTTCTAGGAGCGTGTTGACCATAGTCTTTGGAGGGCAACAGGGTTCATCCTCCCATGCTTGGGCTCAGGGTGGCGTAGACAGTGCCCCACTAGTTGCAGTCTTCTCGCCTCGATATTAGTAGTGAGCATCAGTAGGTCATCATAGAGCTTGACGTTGGTCATGTGCTGTTGTCAACTCACGTCAAGAGCCATCTGGAGCATTGGTGAATAGCAACCATCTATTGACTTTTGCATGGTCTTGGTGAGTGCCCACGTCTGGCATCCGTATGCGAGAATGGACTCTAAGACTGCTATGAACATAAGAGTCCATTCTGCCAGTACAAGGATATACCAGACACAGCGGAACATCTGGAGTCAGGTTATTTAGGTAATCCTGGTGGAGGTGGGGTGGCTCTGGCTCCCTTTGGTGTCTTCAGTTCAAATAAAGATATAATTCTTCACTAGATTTTGTAAACCTACGATGTGCAAACCTGCGTGGAGCAAATATTGAATTCGCAGCAATTTGCAGATAATTGTGTGGAGGAAGGAGTAAAGATTCTGATGTTTAACATCAATTTAGAGAATAAACATTAGCAAGCTATTCTGTTTTGGGGTCATAATAAACAATTGCATTCCTATTGCCATTGAATCAAATCAAAGCTCCGGGTGTGCATTCATCTGGAGTTACGACAATCCTTCCACCTGTCACTCTCATCCCAGCCTCTGCTGCCTCCAGTATCATCACCCTCATCCTCCTCCTCCTCCCCATTCCAGTTAAACAAGGGAGTGATGCCAGTTGCATGGGTCAACACAGGACTCGACTGTATTCAGTCAAGGATCCTTGGGAGCCAGTGAAGGACACGTGGTCTGTTCTGTTTCAAGCAGAATTAAAAATAAGGTTGCCGCCGAGGTCTACTTGATTAAGTTTGTTTTTTTTTTCCCAGGAATGCTAGAAGTGGACGAGCTGATGATGGAAAAGGTCATCGAGGAGCTGGAGAGCCAGTGTCAGGAGAACATGAATCTGGCGATCGAGACAGAGGAGGGTCTGGGGATTGAGTATGATGAGGACGTGGTGTGTGACGTCTGCCGCTCTCCGGAAGGGGAGGATGGCAATGAGATGGTTTTCTGCGACAAATGCAATATTTGTGTTCACCAGGTAAGGGTGTTGGGTGTTTTTTTGTTGTGTAATTGTTTTAGTTTCGAATCACTGACTGCTTTGATAAATGAACTTAAGCCTTTTAACCAAAATGGTGTATTGTGTGCCCAACATGTAGATAAGCCAACTGTACGCAGTGGTCAACAAAGAATCTTTCCTCATTTATTCAGTTTTATTGGAGTGCTTCCTGGGCCAGCATATGCCTTTATCATTCATGTTTGTGTGGTATATTCACATACGTGAATTTGTGTTAAGACTGTGTTGCCACAGCCCTCTATGGAAACACCAGTACCTAGGAAAAGAAAAGTGATGGACACAGCAGAGTCCTCCCCATTATCGAGCACGTTTACAAGGTGCACTGCCACAGGACAGCGGCATCTGTTGTCAAGGACCTGCATCATCCAGGCCATGCTCTCTTCTCGCTACACCCATCAGGGAGGAGGTTCAGGAGCCTTAAGTCCCACAGCACTAGGTTCAGCAACAGTTAATACCTTACAGATATCAAGCTGCTGAACCAGCGTAGATCAATTCACTCAGCTCAAAGCTGAACTGACTCCAATCACTTCTAAGGACTTTACAACTCATGTTCTCATTATTGTTAATTTACCTTTTTATTTGCATAATTTGTCCTCTTTTGCACATTGGATGTTTGTCAGTCTTTGTGATATATAGTTTTGCATAAATTCTATTATATCGCTTTAATTTGCTTTAAATGCCCACAAGAAAATAAATCTTAAGGTAGTATATAATGCCATACATGTACTTTAATAATAAATTTACTTTGAACTCTAAATCCTTCAAGACAAACTCACTGATCACCAGTTACCTTAATTTTGCCTACTACAAGAAGATTATGTACAGTAATTGAAAACCACTCATTTCCTCATGGTTCCCAAATAGCAGGTACTTACACATGCAAATTCAAATGATTTCATCTGTGGTTTCACATTTATTTGAAAATTTGTTACAATAAATGAGCCCAGTTCACTGAATTCTAAATGCCGTTTGTCCAATAAATACAGGGGCTAAATATATCTGCAAAGTAATGACTTAATAATTTGTTCAATTTCAAATGCTTTGAAAGATCTGAACAACGGAAGTGACTACCATGATTTTATTCATATTGGTCTTGAATCTTCTATCTCTCTCTCTCTCCCCCCCTCCCCCTCCCCCTCTCTCTCTCCCCCTCTCCCCTCTCCCCCTTTCCCCCCACTCTCTTCCCTCTCCCCTCTCCCCCTTTCCCCCACTCTCTTCCCTCTCCCCCTCTCCCCTCTCCCCCTTTCCCCCCACTCTCTCCCCTCTCCCCCTCCCCTCAGATATATATATCTATGTGTGGTATGTATAACTCTCTCCAACTTTTTTCTCAAAATCCCATCCATCCCACGACTCCAGCTTGCTAAACCTCTTCTACCATCCATTACTTTGATACTTTGTCCAAACCTTGGGCACTCACTTCCAATCTCTCCTTTTCTAGCTTCTGAAATGTTAGTTTAACAACCTGGTACTGCTTCACATTGAAATATTGAACAAACATTTTGCTTTCAGGAGTAATTAATAGTTCTCAGTTTTACCCCATCCGTGTTGTGACTGCCATAAATATAAAAAAAACGAGTGTATGATACACCATAGATAGCAAAATAATTTTTGTCAAACTTGGAATCACCTTCACCTCGATCACATCAGAAACAACCAGTGTCTCAACATCTGAATTTGTGATGTTGGCTGGTGACTTCGCAGCGAGGCCAGTGTTTTAATTTTAAGACCCACTGGGATAACTATTGCAAAATGATTTGACCCGTGGGGAAAGAATTCATTGCCTGGTAGGTCTTTTCATGTGAAAGCCAGCCATTGGAAGCGGAGTACTGTGGTTGAGATTTGTATTTCTCATAAAGTAGCCAACTGCGTAAAGGTGTTTGTTGTGACAGCCTGGACAAAGTTCCATTCTTAAATTTGTGTTCGGACTCCTAGAAGTTGGTATCAACTATTATGTTGTTCACTTGTTTAAGCTTCATCTGAAAGCTGACTAGATTATGAGGTGACATTCTTGCTCACGAATGATTATGTTCTAACAGCAGATATCTGACCATTTTCTATTTTTAAATCACAATAGGCTTGTTATGGAATTCTGAAGGTGCCTCTCGGCAGTTGGTTGTGTCGGACGTGTGCCCTGGGTGTTCAGCCAAAGTGTTTGCTGTGTCCCAAGCGAGGAGGAGCTTTGAAACCAACACGCAGTGGCACAAAGTGGGTCCACGTTAGCTGTGCCTTATGGATACCTGAAGTAAGAAACCTACCTGAATGCCGAGCTTCAGTGAACAGCCATTTCCTCACCTTGGGATAACAGGCACTGTATACTCTTCCAAAGCACCAGGCAGAGAAAATTCATGAATTAAATAATTTCTCAGAAGAGCAGATGGGAGGTTTGACTTTGTTGCCAAGAATCTGATTGTATAGGCTCAATATTCAAAAGTGTGCAGGTCAGCATTAAGGGCTTTTAATAAATTACCTCGTTGGTTGGCTGTTACTTTGATCAGAATTTAGTGCTGTAGCAAACTGAACACAGCTCCTGGATCTGACTGCAGTACAAACTTTGCAAGAGTTCACTGTGATTTGATTACAGAAAATTATGTCCTATTTTCTCATGATTTCCTGGTTTGGTAAATTAAAAATAAGTATCAGTGTATATTGGAAGTTATCACAGTTAAACTGTACAAATAAGAAAAAATGTGCAGGTGCTGGGAATCAAATACACACAAGATGCTGGGGAAAAAGAGATGAGAAATCAGAGTAAGAAGGTAGGGGAGGGGAGGAAGAAGTACAAGGTGGTAGGTGATAGGTGAAACCAGGAAAGGGGGGGGGTCAGATAAAGAGCTGGGAAGTTGATTGGTGAAAGAGCTAAAGGGCTGGAAAAGGAGGGATCTGATTGGAGAGGACAGAAGGCCATGGGAAAAAGGGAAGGGGGAGGAGCACCAGAGGGAGGTGATAGGCAGGCAAGCAGAGAAGGTGAGGGGGAAATGAGAATGGAAATGGTGAAGGTGGGAGGGGTTACAATTACCAGAAGTTCAGGAAATCGGTGTTAGTAACATTAGGTTGGAGGCAACCCAGACGGAATATAAGGTGTTGCTCCTCCAGCCCGAGTGTGGCCTCATCGCGACAGTAGAGTCGAGTCAAGTGAAGTTTATTGTCATTTAACTACATACATGTGTATAACGTATATAATAAATATAGAAATGAGACAAAGTTTCTCCGAACCAGGGTGAAACACACATAACACATGATAACTTATGAAGGTAAGGATAAAATCTACAGATGAATCACACACAAATAACAAACTAAAGTGCATTAATATTAAATATTGTAAGGTATGGAACAGTGACACTTTGAATACAATGCGGCTGGGAGTTCAGAAGCCTAATAGCCTGAGGAAAGAAACTGTTTCTCGTCCTGACTGTTCATGTTTTTATGCATCAGCGTCTGATGGTAGAAAGTCAAAGAGGATGCTGGATGAATGAGTGGGATCCTTAATTACACTGAGGGCACTGCATATGCAGCAATCCTGATAAATGTCCCCAATAGACGGCAGGGAGACCCCTGTGATTCCCTCAGCTACTCTCAATCTTTTGTAAGGATTTCTGTTCCAGTGCTCTGCTGTTCCCAGACCAGATGATCTAGCTTGTCAGGACACTCTCAATGGTGCTCCTGTAAAATGCACTTCAGACGGGGTGGGGGGAGGCAGGAGTCTTGCCTGCTTCAGTCTCCTTAGGAAGTGGAGGTGCTGCTGTGCCTGCTTGTTTAGGGCGGTGATGTTAAAGGACCAGCTGAGCTCATCTGTGATGTGAACTCCCAGGAACTTGGTGCACTTGACTCTCTCTGTGGAGGAGCCGCGTATTTGCAGAGGGCAATGGTTCATCTGCACCTTCTGGAAGTCCACAGTGATTTCCTTAGACTTCTCCACGTTCAGGCTGAGGTTGTTGTTCTCACACCAATCCACCAGCCACTACTTCCTCTCTATACTCCGCCTTGTCATCCTTCTTGACAAGGCCAACCACTATGGTGTCAGCTGCAAACTTGATGACACAATTTGAGCTGAATCCTGTGATACAGTCATGTGTCAGCAGTGTGAACAGCAGCGGGCTGAGCACTCAGCCTGAGTGAGCACCAGTGCTCAGCGTAATGGGACGCGAGACGTTACTGGCCACCTGGACTGACTGTGGCCTTACTGTTAAGAAGTCCAGTATCCAATTGCAGAGGGAGGTGTTAAGACCCAGTGAAGACAGTTTTCCCACCAGTTTCTGGGGTGTGATGGTGTTGGACGCTGAACTGAAGCCCATAAAGAGCAGCCTGGCATATGAGACCCCATTTTCTAGGTGGGACAGGACAGAGTGGAAGGCAGAGGCTATTGCATCGTCAGTGGATCGATTTAAGTGATAAGCAGAAGGGTCCATTGTAGTTGGGAGAAAGTCTCCATGACCAGCTGCTCAAAGCATTTCATAATGACTGACGTTAATGCCACCGGACGATTGTCATTTAGGAAGGATACTGTTGCCTCCTTTGGCACTGGAATGATGGTTGCTGCCTTGAAAACTGATGGGACAATGGATTATTCCAGAGATCTTAAATATGTCCATCAGCTGGAATGCACAGTCTTTCAGAACCCAACCCGGTATGTTATCAGGCCCCGCAGCTTTGCGTGGATTGACCCTGGCCAGGGTCTTCCTCGCCTCAGCTTCAGCTGGATGGAGTGTCTGCTCCCATGGGGGAGGAGTGCCTTCCATGCCAACACTTCGTCTGTGCATCAAACCGGGTGTAGAAAACATTCAGCTTCTCGGGAGCGAAGCGCCCTGGTCACTGATGCACTCGGTAGACTTGTAGTCTGTAGTTGTCTGATTTCCCTGCTCCATGCGCCTGGTGTCTCTGCTATCGCAGAAGTGACCCTGAATTCTCTGAGAATGCTCCATTTTGCCTGCCTGTTGGAGCGGAAAAACACTGCTCTTCCTTCCCTGAGAGTTGTCACATCTCCCACTCTAAAAGCAGGGCCGTGATCCGTCAGCCGTGCGTGGTACTCTGCAGTAAGCCATGGCTTCTGATTTGCCCTCTCCTGGATGTGGTTTGTGATGGTAACATCTTCAGTACACTTCCCCATGTAGCTGGTGACAGAATCCACATATTTCTCAATGGTTGCCATAGGTAGCAGCCTCTCTGAACATTCTACAGATCGAATTATCAAAGCAGGAGGCCATGGATTGGCATACAACCATATGACTTAGAAGCAGAATTAGGCCATCTGGCCCATCGAGTCTGCTCTGCCATTCAATCATGTCTGATCCTCTTTTTTTTTCTCCTCTTCAACCCCAGTTCCTGGCCTTCTCCCTGTAACCTTTGATGCCACGTCCGATCAAGAACCTATCAGCCTCTGCCTTAACGACCTGGCCTCCACAGCTGCACGTGGTAACAAATTCCACAAATTCACCACCCTTTGGTTAAAAAAATTTCTCCGCATCTCTGTTTTGAAAGAGCGCTCCTCTATCCTGAGGCTGTGCCCTCTTGTCCTGGACTCTCCCACCATGGGAAACATCCTTTCCACATCTACTCTGTCTAGGCCTTTCAACGTTCAAAAGGTTTCAATGAGATTCCCCCCTTCATCCTTCTGAATTCCAGTGAGCACAGACCCATAGCCATCAAATGTTCCTTGTGTGATAACCCTTTCATTCCCGGAATCATCCTTGTGAACCTCCTCTGGACCCTCTCCAATGCCAGCACATCTTTTCTAAGATGAAGGCCCCAAAACTGTTCATAACACTCAAGGTGAGGCCTCACCAGTGCCTTATAAAGCCTCAGCATCACATCCCTACTCTTGTATTCTAGACCTCTTGAAATGAATGCTAACATGGCATTTGCCTTCCTCACCACCGACTCAACCTGCAAGTTAGCCTTTAGGGTGTTCGGTACAAGGACTCCAAAGTCCCTTTGCATCTCAGATTTTTGGATTTTCTCCCCATTTAGAAAATAATCCGTACATTTATTTCTATTATCGAAGTGCATGACCATGCGTTTTCCAACATTGTATTTCATTTGCCACTTTCTTGCCCATTCTCCTAATCTGTCTAAGTCCTTCTGCATCCTACCTGTTTCCTCAACACTACCTGCCCCTCCACCAGTCTTTGTTCGTATCATTTGCAAACTTGGCTACAAAACCATCTATTCCATCATCTAAATCATTGATAAACAGCATAAAAAGAAGTGGTCCCAACACTGACCCCTGCGGAACACCACTAGTCTCTGGCAACCAATCAGAAAAGGATCCTTTTATTCCCACTCGCTGCCTCCTACCAATCAGCCAGTGCTCTCACCATGTTAGTAATTTTCCTGTAAAACCTTGGGCTCTTCACTTGGTAAGCAGCCTCATGTGTGGCACCTTGTCAAAGGCCTTCTGAAAGTCCAAATATACAACATCCACTGCATCCCCTTTATCTATCCTACTTGTAATCTGCTCAAAGAATTCCAACAGGTTTGTCAGGCAGGATTTTCCCTGAAGGAAACCATGCTGACTTTGTACTATCTTGTCCTGTGTCACCAAGTATTCCATCACCTCATCCTTAACAATTGACTCTTAACATCTTCCCAACCACTGAGGTCAGGTTAACTGGTCTATGATTTCCTTTCTGGACATGCCATCAGGTTGGAGGCTACCCTGACAGAAATTAAACTTTACACTGGACTTAACATTAGCAACACTGTCGACAGTGAAATGTTCAGGTCTCCTATACAAAGCAAGAAAAAGGACTACATATTGTGTATCGAACAGTTTCTCAGACAATGTCAGGATGATTACATGTAACACACATCTGCAAGACAACTGTACACTGCGCAGTATTATCTTTTAGTGAAGTTGTATTTGCAGCAAAGACTTGACTGTTGGGTGAGCGGGTTATCAACATGACAGTTAGCTCTTGTCCATGAGCTGGAAAGAAAGGCAGGACTCATCCGGGTGAAATGTTTTCATTTCTTGGCCATAGTTTAACATTTCAGATGCATCTTGAATGATCCAAAAGATATTCTTGTGCATTGTACCCTACTTCTGAAACTTGGCTTCATTTAAAACCAGACTTTTAAAGTGTATTGCAGAGACTATATAATCATTTCTGTGGTAGTAACCAAGAAATATCTTTCTATTCCCTGTGTTTCGAGGGATTTAAACTGGATTTAAGGAACAAATTTGTGGCAGTAGAGGGAGCTATACCCTGTCCTTAATAAGTGTGATGTACCTTCCTTGGGAAATGGGTAATATTTAATTAACCTAATACATCAATGGAAAATTTATTCCAGTCCACAGCCATAAGTTATAAGCCTTTGATAATTTCACTGTTCCTCCTGACCCAAAGTTAACATTTGTTTCATTGACATTATGTTTAGTTTCCTTAGTTAAAGATGATTAAAGTCTGTTTAGTAGACAGAATTCGAACTTTATTAGGTAAAGCCAAAATATGATGTTAATGTACAACAAATTGATTAGAATTACGATATTAGTTGATCTGTCTCTGTATGCTATTTTTTTCTGTTATTTTTTTCACATTTCTCTTCCAATATTTTGTTAGTTTCTACATAGAAAAATACAGAGTACAAAAAGATATACAAGTCAAAAACAAGATAAAATAATACCAAATACATTATATTTGAATCACGCTTGCAATTTCATTACCCTATATTCATGTAAATTAAATTAAATCGTAATATTGAAATGTGATAATTTTTTAATACAAAACGAAGAATCTAAGCCCACTACCAAGATCTAAGTTGTTAAATAAAGAAAGAAAAAAGGGAAAAAAATCCTTATCATTTCTAATATAACTTTTACTTTATCCCTTAAACATTGCAGAGTTAGCTTTGGGAGAAAGGACTTGTAATTCCTTCTCACTTCTACCCTCCCATGAAAAATCGGAGTAATTACCTCATTGAACTCCTGTCCACTTTAGAAACTGCTTCTTCAAGCTGATCACAATCCTCTGCCCAGAAAAAGAATGAAGTAGAATTGAAACCAAATTCTGAGCCATACGTATAAGATCGATGCACCGCAGGGTGTGTCCAGTCAAACTCAAATCACATTTCAACACTGTTGAGCAGTCTGTTGGTTTGAGACTAAGTATATTCATGAATCAGAGAGGAGGTGGCGTAGACCATCCACTGGGTCAGGAGCAGAGGCCTAGAATGAAAACTTCTGTCCATAGTGATAATGGTAGCTGGTCTGGCCTACAGCAGAAGAAAATCAAATCTATCGGGGATAAGGGTCCCAAAAATTGAATTGCCTTTTTAAATGCCTGAACTGTATTTCCTTGTTTTCAGGTAAGTATAGGTTGCCCTGAGAAGATGGAACCCATTACAAAGGTGTCCCACATTCCTGCTAGCAGATGGGCTTTGGCGTGTAGCCTTTGCACTGAACGGACTGGGACGTGTATTCAGGTCAGTATAAGCACATGCCTCTTTTTCTGATCTGTGACTACAATAAAAAAAATTAAGGTATTTTGTTGTGATGGGAGACTATGAAATTACCTTGTGCAACTTCCAGTTTCTTACCTCACCTGAACCACCTGTGCTATTTAGTAGAATCGTACCTTTGGGCTCTCCTAACGCTGACAACTTGTCCATGTATTGCCTCATGCAAGCTATAAATAATAAATTCTCTTTAAAGTACCCCTGCCTCATCAGTCCGTGTTGATTCGACTGCCATGATCAGAGTAGTAGCAGCGTTTTCAATTTGCCTGAAGGAAGAGGAAAACATTGATGTTCTCTTCTGTTCTCTAACACTGTGGACAGCTTATTGATGATTACTGCCAAAGCTATTGTGTGAGGGATGAGGGGATCAAGTGAGATATATCCAAGTTTGCTACAAAGGAAGGTGGTGGTGTGCACTTTGAGCAGTATTAAAGAGCCTTCAGGGAATGTAGTAAATTGGGTGAATGGGAAAGGACGTGGCGGATGGAGTCTAATGTGCAATCTTATAGAATATTCTTTAAATAGCAAGAGGTTAAAGACGATTGATGATCTGTGTTGTCTTGGTGTCCTTGAACATGAGTCATTGAAAGTTAATATGCAGATTAGGAAGGCAAATGGTATGTTGGCTCTTATTGCAACTGGATTTGAGAATGAGAATGTTAGTGTCTTGCTCAAGTTATATTAAGTTCTGCATATTATAAGAACATAAGACGAAGGAGTAGAATTAGCCTATTTGGCCCATTGAGTCTGCTGCACTATTTCATCATGGCTGATTCATTTTTCATCTCAGCCGCAATCTCCTGCCTTCTCCCCGTATCCTTTCATGCCATGACCAATCAAGAATCTATCAACCTTTGCCTTAAATATACATAAAGACTTGGCCTCCACTGTTGCCTGTGGCAACGAATTCCACAGATTCACCGTTCTCTGGCTACAGAAATTCCTCCTCATCTCTGTTCTAAAAGGACACCCCTCTGTTCTGAGGCTGGGTCCTCTGGTCTTGGACTCTCCCACCATAGGAAACATCCTTCCCACCTCCACTCTATCAAGGCCTTTCACCATTCAATAGGTTTGAATGAGATCACCCCTCAATCTTCTGAATTCTAGTTAATATAGGCCCAGAGCCTGTATTATGTATAGATCTGTTCTCTCTACCTGAGGAAAGGTTTACTGGCAGTAGATGGAATGCAGCTGAGGAAAACCAGCTTGATCCCTGAGATGGCTTGTTGGTTGTTGTAGGAGGAGTAAAGTCAAGTGGGCGGTATTCTCATGTTTAGACGAGTGAGGAATGATCTTGTTAAACTGCCTAGAATTCTGAAGAATTTTGGAGGGTGTCTAACCAGGGGTCATAGTATCAGAATAAGGGGTCATGCATTCAGGATGTAACCCAGGGGTTATTGAGTCTTTGGATTTTGTTTTACACAAGAGGACAACCTTAATTGATATTTTCAAAATGGGGATCGACATAGTTTTAGACATTAATGGAACAAGAGGGACTTAGAATCTGTGCAGGAACTTGACACTGAGGTAAGTGAATGGTGGAGCAGGCACAACAGATGATGGTTCACTTGAGCTGCTTCTTTTCTTTCTTAATAAAAAAAAAATTGGAGTGAAAATGGCATTGGTTCCCAAGCAAACAGTCTGATCAGAGCTTTTGCTCCTGGTTGCTGTAAAAGTATTCCTGTTCCACAAATTGTTTCTTTTTCTTAATGACAATTCTGTTGGATGCATTCACATTTTGTTTATATCAGAGAATTAGGGGAGTTTGACCACTGTGTGAGCCTCAACCCACTTTGTCTAACTCTGTCAGCATCTCCTTTCTGTCCTTAATCCTTTATTTATTTTGACTTGATCACGTTTATGCCTGTCACTTCAACCATGCCACTTGGTAATAAACTCCATATTTGCAACACTTGATTCCTAGTCTGTCTTTTATTAGCTTCTAGGCATACTTTCCCAGCCATTAACATTAACACTGTTAGTGACCTTTGATGATGAGACATCAAAACGTTTATAGAATCTCAGATTCAGATTTAATCATCATTTGTACATTGAAACATACAGTCGTTTGCATTAACGCAGCTGAAGATGTGCTGGGGGCTAACCGCAAGGTCATTCAGCTCAGAAACAGGCCCTTCAGCTTTACACTAACCCCATTTTATTCACCCCACGTTCCTTTCAACTCGCTCAGTTTCCACCACTCACCTACAAGCTAAGGGCGGTTTACAAAAGGCAAGATCACCTACCGGCCCAGGTGTTCTTGGGATGTGATGGAGACCAGTGCGTGCTCCTCCCGAGTACCGCAGTATAACACCTTCTACTTGGAGTGAGAGGTGCACACATACAGCATCCAAGGTCAGAATCAGACTCGGGTTGCTGGAACTGGGAGGCTGAAGCTGTAGAGTGGCATCACTTAATCTCTGCATGCTTTAGAACTAGCTTACTTGGGCTGTTCTTATTGAAGAAATTATTCAGTACGCATACCTTGTCACTGGACAAAGAATTGCACAGCACAAGATTTTTGCGCACACTGGTCATTACAAATTAGAGGGAGCGTTGCTTGTGTCACCATCGTGTTGGCAGGGAGCTGTCACTACAGGGGATGCAAATCCTCACTAGTGGATTAGAGTGGCTCGGCCTGCAAAATCAATCAGAAGAACTCACCTCAGTCCTTCAGCTGACGGCACAGCAGTCTGCAGCCTCTCATCAGTGAGGACGCAGAAAGCGGACTCGTCTCCCAGACTGAACACTTAAAAGCAGCCTGATTGTATTTGCTGCTGGGGGAATTCCTTGGTCTTTCTACCTTCGAATGCATTTTCCAAGAATCTAATCAACAGAAGCTCCTGGCACAGGTCGAGACCAGAAGCTCAGTGTCAGCCTCCTCTCTGAATCACAATTTCCTGTCTTCCTCCCACATGAGATATTTCAGCATAGGAACCTAGTCTGACACTTTAGTGCGGGTCTGGAGGGGTGCAATGCAATGGCAGACGCCTGGATGAGCTGTTAAACTACTCCTTATCCGTGTGTACAATGTCCTTGAAGGGATGTTGGGGGTGGGGGGGGGGGTGTTATCCCTGATATTTCTACCTCAGTCAACATTTTAAAAACAGATTATCATGTCATAATGTCATGGTTTTTTTTGTGGGAGCTTTCTTCTGTCACAACAGTGACTCCTTAAGTACTTAATGGGTTGTAGACTGGGGCATCAGTAAATTAAAATATATTTTCCTGTTCACAGTGACAACAGTAAAACAGCAGAAGAGTTCACCTCCCAGTTCTCTTCCTAATGTCTGACTTACAGCATTTTCACAGTCGGGCCATTTGGTCTCATAAGACTGTGATGATGTTTTTACCCCACTCAGACCTACCACATTTCAGCCCTCCAGAATATTTCTATCATGACCTTGTCTCTCGTGCTAATTTCTAAATTCCTTCTGAATGCATCCGGGCTTTCTGCCTCGTCGTCTGCAATGTCTGGAAGTTCTGTGCTCGAACCGTTCACTGTGTAAACAAAACCCTTCTGACTTCCCCGTCTTGTATTTCTGACCCTGTAAGTGGATTCTCATGCAAAACGGGACTTCTGCCTCGAGATTGAATTGTATGGCACTGCTTTCTCTCAGCACTATGCAATCTAAAATCGATTTTATCTGGAGCACATCACCTGAGTGAACATCCCAGGAAAAATAATGTCAGTCACAAAATAGGATCAGGCAATTCCAGTCACAATCCCGCATTAATAAATCCAATGTTTTCCCAGTGTTAGATCTGCATCTAATGATGTCAGTCACCATGGAGCAAACATTCCCACCCCTTCTGACACAAACTGCAGCTGAAGCACCTATTGTTTAACAGACACAGGATAACAAGGACCATCACACACAGTGGTTTCCACTTTGCCGTGATTTTACTCCGACATGGAATCACAAGCAAAAACACAGTCTGCTGAAGCAACTCTGCAGCATCATTTTTGGCTCATAGCAGATGATTAATAACAAGTTAATCTGAAATTACCATTCTTACTACTTGAGACATCAAAGTTTTCTAACAATGCTAAAGACCTTTGATATCTCAAGGAAGCACTTGAATGTTACTTATGTATTAAGAATTATCTTACGATCAAGTAACATGCAATAAAACCTTAAGATATTGGCTTTTCTAATTACGTACCCTGGAGTGTTACCACAGTTTAGGGAGTTAAGGAGATAAGATATCACTGCATTTAAAGAAAAGTAATTTCTAATGCACTTACTAAGAAAAATGGAAACTACATTATGTGTATTGGACCAGGCGGCATTGAAGTAGGTCTCACAAATTTCATGCCAAATGTTTGAAGTTCTTTTTGTTGTTATATCAAGGTAGCTCCCACATGCGCAAACTGTTCACTTCTGATAGAGAAATATTAGTGATAAGCTTGCTGCCAAAAGAGCGTGATTGCTCAGTGGGTAAGTTCACAAACGCTATTGGTTTACTGAAGTTTGTGGTAACTTTTTAAGCTGCATTGTCACCGTTGTCATGTCATAGTTGTCTCAGTGTGGAGCTAGAAACCGGCACTGGAAGGAAGATGTTTTCAGCTGGTGCATGGGTAATAAAGCCATAGCAGAATTGAAAACCATTGAGTAAATCTTTATTTTATTATCTTTCCTCTCTCTAGTGTTCAATGGCCTCCTGTATAACAGCATTCCATGTCACTTGTGCATTTGATCACAATTTGGAAATGAGGACTATTCTAGCAGAGAATGATGAAGTCAAGTTTAAGTCCTACTGCCTGGAGCACAGCAGTACTCCTACCACCTGCTCTAACAAACGGGACGAGACCCGGCAGTTCACTGCGGCCACCGATGGGATAGCTGAGGTGAATCAGAGTGAGCAGGACTTGGAGAAGGCAAGCCTTAGGAAACAGAAGCTGCAACAGCTAGAGGAAGAGTTCTATGAACTGGTGAAGCCCGCAGATGTGGCTCAGGAGCTTCAGATGTCTGATGTCTTGGTGGATTTCTTCTACCAGTACTGGAGGCTCAAGAGGAAGTCAAACTTCAACAAACCTCTCCTGGCTCCAAAAACAGACGAAGTGGACAATCTCGCCCAGCAGGAGCAGGACATCTTATACAGAAGGCTGCGGCTTTTCACCCACCTTCGCCAAGATTTGGAGAGGGTGAGTTTGAAATTTAAAGTTAATTGCATCAAATACAGACTTTTATTAACAACCATCATATAAACCTGTCATTTAAAAACATTCGTCCTGATTAAGGCTCTCAACCCAAAAAGTTGACTGTTTATTGCTCTCCATTGATGCTGCCTGACATCTTGAGTTCCTCCAGCATTGTGTGAGTGCGCGCGATTGAAAAGCAAGACACTGCATATACGGTAAATCTGAAATAAAAATGTAGGATATACTCAGCATTCAGACAGAGTTAACTTTTTGGGTTGAATGATTTCCTTCTTCACAACTAGGAAGAATAGATGATAAACTAGGTTAAATTGTAGAGAGATAATAGAAGTTGAGGCTGTGTTCTGGAGAAAGTAGCTCTCCTTGGCGATGCTGTCTTCTCACCGTATCCATCATGGTTTCATTAGCTGGGCAATTGCTCCTTCATAATAATTCATCGCTTCACCAGTAATGTGTATTCACCGGAATGAAGGAGTGACCTAATGGAAACCTATCGAATGGTGAAAGGGCTTGATAGAGTGGATGTGGAGAGGATGTTTCCTATGGTGGGAGAGCCTGAGACCAGAGTACACAGTCTCAGAGCAGAGTCCTTATAAAACAGAGATGAAGAAAATTTTATTTAGCCAGAGAGTGGTGAATCTGTGGAAATCTTTGCCACAGGCAGCTGTGGAGGTCAAGTCTTTATGTATATTTAACGCAGAGATTGATTGAATCTTGATTGGTCTGGACATGAAGGGATACAGGGAGAAGGCAGGAAATTGGGGCTGAGAGGAAGAATGGACCAGCCACGATGAAATGGCAAAGCAGTCTTGATGGGCCAAATGGCCTAATTCTGCTCATCTATCTTATGGTCTTCACAAATGCAAGTGCCTTGGAAAATGTGGTTTACACATTTAAAAGGAAAAGACAGTGTTACTTCTGTCAAAGTTACTTCCAACAGAAAAGTTGAAAATACTTAGCAGGTCAGTCTGCATCAGGGGGAAGAGAAACAGAGTTAATGTTTCAAACCAAAGATCCTTTGTCAGAAATGTTGTGACGATGAGTTCTCATGAAGGTGCTTCAACTTGAAGCGTTAACTGTGCTGCTTTTCGACACAGTCTGCTGAGCTCCGCCAGCATTTTCTCTTTCTGTTTTTCTTCTAGAATTGCAGCATCTGCAGTTTCATTGATATTCACTGAAGAGTTATTTGCATTTGGCTGGTGAAGACAGATTGCTATGCAGCATGTATCAGAGCAAGGTTCAGTGAGTTAGGTGCCTTTGATTCTGTAATCTCAGGGCTGGAGAGCCCACTGGCTGTGAGGGAGGTCAGTGCTCAATACTGAACGGACAGCACTACCCCACATAACAAGAGATGCTGTGGCCCAATAACTCTTTAGTTCCACGACACTATACTTGCAGATCATTTTTATTAGCAAAGTACTTAGGTTAGTTTATGGTGACATAGGCATGCTTTGATAATAAATTTATAAGCTTTCTGTAGCACTCCAACATATTCCTTTCAGTTTCTTGCTATATTTTTTCCAATTTATTCCCAATTCAGAATGTTGGCACCCCCAATTACCATGGTGCCTGTTCCTTGAATTTGCTTTCTCTTTTGCTTTGGGAGAATTGGATTAGTACAGTAGTAGTCGAGCTACCCTTCACCTCAAAGGTAGAGATACTGGATGAGCAAATGATAACCGGTTACCATAGTTAGAAAAAACATTGGGCTGAGGTTACAGACAGATCTTAACAGATAGCAGAGCAGCTTAAGGAGTGGAGTGGCTACAGCTGCTCCTAATGCATATGTTGATGGTTTTGCAAGTAACTTCTAAATTCCTGACATTGAACTATCTGGGTTCTCACTATTCAAAGACACCCACAAAGTATGGAGAGCAGTCAGCCATTCAGTCCAAGAAAGCCGAAGACATAAAGTATGCTGGAGTGACAGTAGGAAAATTATAATTATTACCAGAGTCCCTGGCCAGTGATTGTAAAATTCCAGTTTAAAAGCTCATGACTGCCAAAGGACTTGGTTGCAGTATCCCAGAGTGGAGGAGGCTGTGAACCTTCAAGGTCAAGGCTTCTTGAAGTACAGGGTTCCCAGTACCTGCAAATACAAATGGCGTTCTTGGTCTCTAACAAGAACAAGAAAGTAAAAATGGAAAAGTAGCGTAGATAAATGAGAATACGCTTTGGAAGGGGGAAAAGCATTTAACGAAGTTGAATTGGTGATTAAGTTCCCTTATCTTTTAGGAGATTTACTTCCCATTACTCTTCAGTCTCCCCTTTCTCATCCCGTCCTGATGTCGTCCCACTCAATCCCAATTGTGGTTCTTTATAACTTTATTGTTGTGACCAGCTATTTGGAGCAGGCGTTTGGTGGATCGTCAGGGAAGGGATGTGTTCGGGAGCTAAGGAATTGGCTTAAATGGTGTAAAGCATTTCCTGGATTCTGTGATCTCTGCTGGACTCTTTGACCACGTACTCACCCAGACTCACTACCACAGCTACGTCTCCTTCCTGGGAACTTGCTTTCATTGCTGTCTTGTTCTTCTCCAGCCCTTTCCATCCACTTGGCTTCACCTCTCACTCTCTAGCTGTCCTCCTTCCCTCCCTCCACCTCTTTATTCTCCTCCGTCTGGCAGAACTGGTCCTCACTCTCAATAGTTTCTCCTTTGGCACCTCCTATTTCCTTCAAACAAAAGGCGAAGCCATGGGCGCTTGCACGGGTCCCAGCTATCTCTGCATTTTTGTCAGCTGTGTGGATCAGTGTATGTTCCAAGCTTACACTGGTATCACCCCCCAGCTGTACCTGTGTTACATCGACCACTGCATTGGTGCTGCTTCCTGTACCCATGCCGAGCTCGGGAACTTCATCAACTTTGCCTCCAACTTCCACTCTGCCCTCAAATTTACCTGGACCATTCCTGATACCTGCCTCCCCTTTCTCGATCTCTCTGTCTCTGTTTATGGTTTATCCACTAATATCTTCTATAAACCCTCTGATTCTCAGTTACCTGGACTAAATCTCTTCCCACCCTGTCACTTGTGAAAATGCCATCCCCTTCTCCCAATTCCTCCGTCTTGGCCACATCTGCTCTCAGGATGAGGCTTTTCATTCCAGAGCTAATGGGGTGTTCTCCTTCTTTGAAGAAAGGGGCTTCCCTTCCTCCACCATCAACGCTGCCCTTATCTGCTTATCTTCCATTTCACTCACAGCTGCCCTCACCCCATCCTCCTGCCACCCCACCAGGAATAGGGTTCCTCTTTTCCTCATCTACCACCCCACCAGCCTCCGCATCCAGCACATAATTTCCCGTAACTTCCGCCATAAGAACGGGATCCCACCACCAAGCACATCTTCCCCTCCCTCAATTTCCTCAACGTTTGCTCCCTACACGACTCCACTGCCTGTTCATCCCTCCCCACTGATCTCCCTCCTGGTACTTATCCTTGCAAGTGGAACAAGTGCCACACCTGCTCCTACTCCCCCTCCCTCACCACCATTCAGAGCCCCAAACAGTCCTTCCGGGTGAGGTGACACTTCACCCTGTATGTTGGGGTCATCTACTATAATCAATGCTTCCGGTGTGGCCTCCTATATATCAGTGTGACCCGACGTAGATTGGGAGACTGAGGACTTATGCTTCCTCTGCCAAACAAAGCGGGATCTCTGGGCAGCCATCCATTTCAATTCTACTTTCCATACCTATTCCGGCATGTCAGTCCATGGCCTCCTCTACTGTCGTGATGAGGCCACACTCGGGTTGGAGGAGCAACACCTTATATTCCATCTGGGTAGCCTCCAACCTGATGGCATTAACATCAATTTCTTGAACATCCGGTAATTGCACCCCCCCCCCCCTTCACCATTCCCATTCCCATTTCCCTCTCTCACCTTATCTCTTTACCTGCCTATCACCTCCCTCTGGTGCTCCTCCCCCTTCCCTTTCTTCCATGGCCTTCGGTCTTCTCCTATCAGATTCCCTCTTCTCCAGCCCTTTATCTGTTTCACCAATCCACTTCCCAGCTCTTCATCTCACCCCTCCCTCTTATGCGGTCTCACCTATCACCTACCATCTTGTATTTCTTCCTCTCCTCCCCCCACCTTTTTAGTCTGACTTCTAATCTCTTTTATCCAGACCTGCTGAAGGGTCTCGGCCTGAAACGTCGACTGTTTACTATTTTCCATAGATGCTGCCTGGCCTGCTGTGTGTGGCTTTGGATTTCCAGCATCTGCGGACTTTCTTGTGTTTATTCAAAGTTCATTCTGTTGGAAATCTGGAACGTGAATTTGTGAGCTGCTTTGTAGAACTTACTTGCAGTGGGAACACATTATAAAATCACAATGAATATAGAGGTATATGTGGGTTATCATCATGTCATAGTTCAATATCTAAATGCCACATAATTATATACGTTGTCATTGTCCTCTGACTGAAATGAGATCAAACAGACAAACACCTTTTTTAATAACATTACATATGCTTCTAAAGATCAGCCAAAGGAAGTGATGCCTCATTACAGTTAATTGCTAACTCTAATGAAAAGCAAATGTCCTTATTTTTTGATGTCATTTACACAACAGTTATTTGGAAATTATTGAGTCAGAGAAAAAACAAATCAGTGAACACATCAGGAGGGCTGACATTGAATGTACTTGTGTTTCTGAACGAGGTGGGAGAGAAGTGGAAACAGTCAATGCCCTGGATACCAAGTAGCGGCATAATATGACATGAAGGAGTCATTAGCTTTGCCACGCACACTGTGCAAATGACTGTTGTTGTATCACTGTCGTTGGAAGCACAGAATTTTGGTGCCTAATAAAATAATACTTGACCTTTTGAAATGGAAATCAGCATGATGGTTGTGCCTTATGGCTTGGAAGTTAAGAATGCCCAATTTGGGCATCCAGGAGAGTGTAAGCAGTCCACTTTAAGTGTGGTTCTGCTTTTGAAGGCCAGTTATGTGGATGTGGGATGAAACACATCTGAATTCTAGGCCTCTGTTCCGCACTTGAAGGCCAGCGATGTGGACATGGGATGGAGGACATCTGAAGTCTAGGCCTCTGTTCCACTTTTGAAGGCCAGTGATGGGACGGAGGACATCTGAAGTCTAGGCCTCTGTTCCATTTTTGAAAGCCAGCGATGTGGACGTGGGACGGAGGACATTTGAAGTCTAGGCCTCTGTTCCACTTTTGAAGGCCAGCGATGTGGACGTGGGACGGAGGACATTTGAAGTCTAGGCCTCTGTTCCACTTTTGAAGGCCAGCGATGTGGACGTGGGACGGAGGACATCTGAATTCTAGGCCTCTGTTCCGCACTTGAAGGCCGGCGATGTGGATGTGGGACAGAGAAGATCCGGAGTCCGGACTCCCACTCTGCACTCCAAGTCCAGCGATGTTGGTGGGTGATAAAGGACATCTGTGGATGTTGGACTGTGCCAGCTGGGGCCTGAGATCAAATGTCGGTACAAGAGGAGGAACAAGAGCCGGCCAGTCTTCGCGCCCATCGCCTGGATTTCAGCATCCTGTCATCAGCTAGTCTGGGTTTTGAAACTGACGATCAAAATCCAAAGGTCAATCGGAAGGCTGGAAGTTGAAGCCTAGTGGCCAAAGCTTGGAGACTTTAGGTCCGGCCGGCAGCCTGTCCAGGAGTTGAAGGACTGTCAGTGTGTGTGGGGGGGGGGGGGGGAGGAAATGGAGGAAGGTTATACACAGTAATAACGTTCTCGTTTGGAAATTCATTTTGTTTAATAAGATGACTACATACTCAATTAGCTTTGTACAGTCCTACAAATTGTCATTCAATAAGAAGAGGATGCATTGGTGCCTGGTGTCATGGAACGCAGGAATTGATGTCCACTCTGGCAACTTCACAGTAATGATAGGCAAATGAAAGTCCAGTCTCCTGGGAAGGGGGAGGTGGGACTGAGAACTGAACATCAGTCACTGAAAATGTGCATTGTTCCTCAAGAACCCAGCTTGAGGGCACCTTTACATTTGCTGTTAGCAAGCTCAGAATATCTGACACCATAGAATCCAGGCAGAAGTATTGCTTCTGCATTTGATTAGTTAGCATTCAGTTGAAAACCAAAGAGAGAATGGTATTGTGGTATGACATTCTGTCATCCTGTCTGGGTCAATATTTGATACTAAGCTAGGCTGATAAAGGGAAAGCCTCCGTCACTGAGAGCGCTTATTCTTTCTGAAGTGAAATGTTCAATCTGAAGGCCACTCAAAAGATGTGCCCAGTAGTCCCAACATCAAGTGGACATCTGGTAAAATAAGTCACAGCAATTAGAATTTTTATGCATTTTCATAACAAAATCATCATCCTCTTTAAGAGGGCATGTATATTTTCACTACGCATACACTCAGTGGCCACTTTATATATACCTGTACACATGCTTGTTAATGCAAATATCCAATCGTGTGGCAGCAACTCAATGCATAAAAGCATGCAGACGTGGTCAAGAGGTTCAGTTGTTGTTCAAACCAAACATCAGAATAGGGAAGAAATGTGATCTAAATGACTTTGACCCTAGAATGATTGTTGGTGCCAGATGGGGTGGTCTGAGTATCTCAGAAGCTGTGGATCTCCTGGGATTGTCACGCAAAACAGTCTCTGGAGTTTACAGAGAATGATGCGAGAAACAATCAGCATCCAGTGAGCGGCAGTTCTGTGGGCGTAAGCATCTTGTTACTGAGAGGACAGAGGAGAATGGCCAGACTGGTTCAAGCTGACAGGAAAGTGACAGTAACTCAACCAACCACGCTTCTCAACAGTGATGTTCAGAAGAGCATCTCTGAACACATAACACCTTGTGGATGGGCTGCAGCAGCAGAAGTCCGTGAACATACACTCAGTAACCTAATAAAGTGCAACTGCATGTCAGAACAAATTAGGTAGGACGTTGTTCCCATGCAGAACATGGTAAGACAGAAAGGCAGAGAGAGAGAGAGAGAGATTATGTTGTTTTGTTACAGCTACAACTCTTTAGCCCACACCTGCTGCTGACAAGACTTGACTAGGAGTGTAGCCTCACTCGATTGGTCCTTTATAATGCTGAAGAAATCTTACCTTGCTCTTGAGACAGAAATTAAATGACTTTTACTCAATATCCAAGCTAAGTTAAGTTTAATCTGAATGTTTGATGCCTCCAATTAGAAATCGTTCCATTTCCCATGACTCGCATTGTGTATATTAATGAATCGCAGCTTTGGGATATGTAACGCATTCTCAAATGCTTCAGAAGTTATTATCAGACACCAGTGAATTTGGTAGCTCAGGTTAACAAATCAAATGAGAGGCACTAAACCTTTGGTGAATTTCATGGTAATCAGGATCAACAGTATATAGAACAGAGAACCAGTACAACAAGGAACAGGCTTTTCAGCCCAGAATCTTCTGCTGAACCAATTAAACTAGTAATCTATGGCTAACTAAACTAATCTCTTCTGCCTACACCAGGTCCATATCCCTCTATTTTCCTCACATTCATCTGCCTGTCTAAATGTCTCTTAAAAGTCCCTGATATTTCTACCTCTCCCACCACCCCGGACAGCGTATTCCAGGCACTCACCACTCTCTGTGTAAAACCTCCTGCACTTCACATCTCCTTTGAAATTACCCCCCTCACCTTAAATGCATGCCCTCTGGTATTGAACATTTCAGCCTGAGGAAAAACAATACTCTCTGTCTATGCCTTTCATAATCTTATAAACCTCTGTCTGATCTCTCCTCAGTCTCCGCCGCTCCAGAGAAAACAGCACAAGTTTGTCCAGCCTCTCGTGATAGCACACGCCCTCTAAACCAGGCGGCATCCTGGTCAACCTCTTCTGCTCCCTCTCCAAAGCCTCAGCATCTTTTCTATAATGGGGTGACCAGAACTGTATGCAGTACTCCAGATGTGGCCTAACTAGAGTTTTATAAAGCTGCAACATGACTTCCTGACTAGTGAACTCAATGCCTGGACTAATAAAGGCAAGCAGTCTTAACCACCCTATCAACCTGTGTAGCTACTTTCAGGGACTTATGAACTTGGACCCCCCCACCCCACGATCCCGCTGTTCATCAACACTGTTAAGGTCTTGCCCTAACACTGTATTATATCTTTACATTTGACCTACCAAGGTGCAGCACTTCACATTAGGCCAGTTAAACTTCATCTGCCATTTCTCTGCCCATGTCTGCAACTGCTCTATATGTCACTGTATTCTTTGCCAGTCTTCTACACTATCCACCACATAACCTATCGTATCATCTGCTAACTTAATAACCTACCCATCTACATTTTAATTTAGGTAATTTATGTACATTACAAACAGCAGAGGTCCTAGTACAGATCCCTGTTGAACACCACTAATCACAGACCTCCATTTAGATCAAGTCCCTTCAACCACTACCATTGTCTTCTGTCAGCAAGCCAGTTCTGAATCCAGACAGTCAATTCACCTTGGACCGCATGTATATTAGTCTTCTGAATGAGCCTCCCATGAGGGACCTTGTCAAACAGCTTACTAAAATCCATGTGAACAATATCCACAGCTCTACCTTCCATCAATCACCCTCCTCACTTTGTCAAAATGTCTCAGTCAAGTTAGTTTGACAAGACTTGCCTGCATAAAGCCATTGCTGATTCTGCCAAATTAGGTCATGGTTTTCCAAATGCTTCCGCGACCTTGCCTGTGTCTAGAGAGGACACAAAGAAAGTGGTCAAGGCCCCAGCAATCTCTTGCCTGCCTCTTTCAATAACCTGGGGTATATCCCATCAGGCCCTGGGGACTTATCCACTTTATTGCTCTTTAAGATGCCCAATATTACTCCTCCTTTATCTCAAAATGCCCCAGCGTATCAATACACTCGGTACTGATCTCCCTCTCCTCCACATTTGTCTTGGTAAATACTGATGAAAAGCACACATTAAGGACCTCACCCACATCGTCCTCTTCCAAGCAAATGTTCCCCTCTTTATCCTTGAGTGGTCCTTCTCTCTCCCTAGTTATCCTCTTGCTCTTGATGTATGTATACAATGCCTTGGGATTCCCTTTGATCATACTTACCACAGACCTTTCATGGTCCCTCTTGGCTTTCCTAATTCCCTTCTTGTGTTCTTTATAATCCTCAGGAGCTGTTTGATTCTTGCTTCTTAAACTTTACATATTCCTTTTGCCTCTTGACTAAATTCATCAACTCCCTCAACATCCAGGATCCTCTTACCTTTGTCCTGTAGTCTGTGCATTTGGTCTTCAAACACCCTCCACACGTCTGATGTGGACTTGCCCCACAAACAGGTGCTCTTCATTAACTTTCCCTTGTATCATATCTCTGCCCAGGCTCGCACGTGGGGCCGGGAATAATAGAGACTGCTACCTGCTCTTCACCCTCTTTCCTAACTCCCGATACTCACTGCGCAGGACCTCTTGCCCCTTTTTATCATTGGTATATAAGTGTCATCGTCCACACGTTGCTCAGTTGTCGTTCATCGTGCTCTGCCACCAGCTTACTCACATTTACTGATGGTGCATTTCCCCATAAAGAGCAGTTGGAAGCTAATAATGATGTGTGCACTACAAACACTACAAACAGCTTTTTGTCATGGTTAGATCTCATCAACCCATCAATCCATCTCCCTGTACATCACTTTTCATGCTTGTATCAACTTGCTATTCTGAGCTAGCTCGTGGTTTCCATGTGTAGGCAGTTAATAGTCATATGGAAGCAGATGGAGAGGCTTTCAAATCTGACTGCAGTAATCCCACCACATATAAACTATCTCTTCCAGCCTTTGAATTTGTGTTATTTTCAAAAACTAGTATCTTGCATATCTTTATAGCCCTAATATTGTTAACTGTGCAGGAATATTGGCCTAACAGTACAGTAATATTGCTACTGCTAGCAAACAGAGTTATCAGGTCTTGCAGTACTCATACGGATGACGGTCAGAATTATCATCTTCGTTTTTACTCATGAATCTTATCACAATTCATCATCTTTGGTAACAGTCACATCACAAAGCCACCAAGATCAGTTTTGTCTTGGTATGGCTAACCATCAGAGATTTCATTACAAACAAACATTTTAAATCATTGTAGTTCCTTAATTACGCCATTACTGAACTATTATTAATTATTATGATGCTGCAAGATTTTTTTAATTACACATTGCTTATTTATAGTAGTACTGTGACATCATTATTAAACAGCTGGATGCTTTTAGAGATGTATATTGATATTGAGTGCCTCTTACACTAAATTTCAGATCGTCGCTGGAGAGGAAGTTACTTTTTTCTCCCTTCATCCATGTTTCTGTCTCTCAGCTTCACCAGTCCTGGTTGTCTACTTCCAGGTCCCTGTTTGTACCTGTCCACAAGCTGGAGCCAAAAACAAAAGTAGTAGTATCTCTTCTGGACCTCACACTGTCCTTCATAGTTAAAAGTCATCAAAGATCAGCCACTTCTCTGTGGATGAAGACAGAAAATGCAGAACATATTCAGGTTAGGAAGCATCTATTGAAAAAGGAAGAGAGTTCACAATTCAGGTCTGTTCTCTTTCTCCTGTTTTTCTGACCAACCTTCTAAGAGATGGCCAGAAAAACCTTCTATTTGTCAACATAACACCATCCCTGAGTGGAAGACGCCAGGCCAACTTGAATGTATTGGGGATAATTATTTCTTCTATTTTAGAGATAGAGCACAGTACTTGAGCCAAGGGATGAAATTAGTCAGCTGTTAAAGTGGGGTATTCCTATCTGGAGGTGAGTGTTTTGAAACAAAACAGAAATCATATTCAGTGTCCCCTACCTTTAAAATAGGCCTTAGAACTGATTGTTGGGTTGTACTAATGGAATGGAGTGCGATAATTTCATTAACCAAGTTATCATGGAGTAAAAATCAAATTCCTGGGACGAAATAATTGGTAATTTGTTTGTGATTTGAGCAAATGGTATAAAATTTCAAGCATCCTTTTCACTTTGAGAGCTTGAAAGTACTTAAGGGTAGTTGTACCATTGGTTAATTGGCATGCCCAAATGAAGAAGTGACATTCCCTTTGGGGTTAAAGCTCGTCTGTAAAATAAATAAATCTCCGCTTGGATTACTGGACAATTAGAATTGAATAAAACGATTCTGGAGCAAAAGGTAGACTGCTGAAAGAACTCAAGAGTGTCGGGCAGTATCAGTAGAGGCAAAGAGATGGTCAGCATTTCAGGACAAGACAATGCTTCAAGAATGTGTTGAGAGAAGATGGTCAGCTTATAACAGTACGAGGAAACAAGGGTTGATGGGTGATTTGTGGAACCAGATGGAGTTAGGTGAGGGAAGGGAAGAGGGAGGGTAAAGACAGAGGCTGGTAGGGGATAGATAGATGGAACCAGGTAAGGGAAGGATGATGCCACAAGGTGGGGGGGTAGGAGTGGAAAGATGAGCCAATAGAGAAGAAACCCAAGTAAATATGTAGGCTGGGTGATGGAAATGGGTGGGAGGGAGGTGTCTGGTTCCTTCTGCCGATTGTCCCTCACCTCAATTGGTTTGATCTATCACCTACCATCCTCTGTCTCACACCCTCCCCGTCATTTCTCTATCCTGGCTCTTACGCTCTACACTCACAGTCCAGATGCAGATCCTGAACTGAAACCTTGACCGTCCTTTTGCCTCCACAGGTTCAAGTTAAAAACAGGTTCCTGAAAGTAAAGACAAATTCAGTAGAAATAGTTAAAGCATCAGACTTCCAAAACATGTTGCCAAGCTCTGACATGGAATGTGATTCAGGGACATTTGAAAGCTTCTTTAAAGGAACTTCTAGCCCATGATAGATTAAACTAGTGGACCAGCATCTAGTAAAGCACTGAGTACTTTGAGTCACTGTGACAGGAGCACAGAAGCAAAGCACAAAGTCCAGAAAGAGTGTGCAGTGGTCCAAACAACTCACAGACCACTTTTGTAATAACCAACTGCCCCACTTGTCCCAGAGCCCATCCCACTTAGGATTCAGTAGGCATCCCAGAACCCACAGAACCAAGATGAGAGCAAGCCACTCTCAACCCTACAGAGCTATCTAAGGAGAACAGATTTGTCTTTTTCTACCCTTGGCGTTAATATAGTGTTGCGTTAGGTGTAAATCATTGTTTCCACATGCTCTTTCTGAGACAGTTCCACAGTAAATACATCGCATCAACTGTAACCCTGTGATTATAGTACACTTCTTGTGTGCAGATTGAACCTTTTAGGAAACAAGATTTTATGAAGGCCTTCTATGTGTTTATTGAGCGAGGTCATTACTTTATATTCTGTCTAACAGAATTTCATGCAACCTTGTCAGTTTGAATTGAATTGACTTTGTTTCTTACATCCTTCATATACACGAGGAGTAAAAATCTTTATGTCTCTGTCTAAATGTGCAATTTATAGTAATCTGTAATAAATAGTATGTACAACAGGGCAGTCAGTATAACATAGAAGTACAATTGTATCAGCATGAATTAATCGGTCTGATGGCCTGGTGGAAGAGCGGGGCCTGTTGGTCCTGGCTTTTATGCTGCGGTACCATTTCCCAGATGGTAGCAGCTGGAACAGTTTGTGGTTGGGGTGGCTCAAATCCCCAATGATCCTTCGGGCCCTTTTTACACACCTGTCTTTGTAAATGTCCTGAATAGTGAGAAGTTCACATCTACAGATGCACTGGGCTGTCCTCATCACTCTTTGCAGTCTTGAGATTGAGGGAAGTACAGTTCCCATACCAGACAGTGATGTAGCCAGTCAGGATGCTCTCAATCGTGCCCCTGTAGAAAGTTCTTAGGATTTGGGGGCCCACACCAAACTTCTTCAACCGTCTGAGGTGAAAGAGGCACTGCTGTGCCTTTTTCACCACACAGCCGGTATGTACAGATCACGTGCGATCCTTGGTGATGTGTATACTCAGAAACTTAAAGCTGTTCACCCTCTCAACCCCAGATCCATTGATGTCAATAGGGGTTAGCCTGTCTCCATTCCTCCTGTAGTCCACAACCAGCTCCTTTGTTTTTTAATATTGTTGTGTTCTAATATTGAAAGTATGAAGAGTGCAAAGAAGTAATATACTATCGGTAATAATTATACTTGTTTGATTCAACAGGTTAGAAATCTTTGCTACATGGTGACACGAAGAGAGAAAATGAAACGATCAGTCTCCAGGCTTCAGGAACAAATATTCCACCATCAAACCAAACTGATAGAAGAAAATCTCCATCGAGGTAGGGCTTTGTTGACTCAAGTGTCGTCATTCACTGAAAACTAAAGAAACTGTGGATGCTGGAATCTGGAATGGAAAGCAATGGTGGAAGAACTCAGCCGGTCAAGCAGCATCTGTAGAGGCAAAATGTATAAATCGGTGTTTTGGGTTGAGATCCTATTGCAGGGTCCTGATCTGAAGCATCATCTTACACCTTCTGCCTCCCTGTATGCTGTCTGACCTGCTGAGTTCTCCCACCATTCCATTTTTTTTCTTGTCCTCATTCTACTTTCATCCCTTTTTCTAAGCCATGTGCGCTGGAGTCATGGAAACAGGCCAGTCATCCCAATTCATCCACACCTATCACTGGACACCTTTCCACGTGAATCCCATCTCCTAGCACTTTGTCCATTGCTCTCTATGCAGAGTACAGGCTTCCCCTGCTGTCCGCAGGTAGAGCGTTTCTATGAAACCGAAATGTCGTAAAGCGAAGAAGCAATACGGGAAAATTTTTTGAGCGTTCCCAGACTCAAAGAAAATAACCTACCAAATAACACACAAAACCTAAAATAACACGAACATATAGTAAAAGCAGGAATGATATGATAAACACACAGCCTATATAAAGTAGAAATATTATATGTACGGTGTAGTTTCACTTACCAGAATCAGGAAGACAGCGAGCTAAAACCGATTTGTAGGAAAAAATCGGCACATACATGTATGTGCACACACCTACCCACGCAAGGCCTCACTGGTCATGGTAGTCTTCCTCGGGGTAAACACACATTTAAAGCGGGCGTTTTTTCTCATAACAGCGGAAATCCTCTTTTGGTCAGCAAAGACAGCTATTAATGTAGGTCTTTCGAATCAGCGAGGTGTCATAAAGTGAATGTTTGAAAAACAGGCGGCTCCTGTACTTATCTAGACACTTGGGCAATGGTGTCAGTGACCCAGCTTCAAGTGCCCTCTTAGGCAGTGCATTCCAGATACTTGCCACCCCTTGAGTGAAGAAGGATCTCCTTATGACCTCCCTCTTTAAATATTTTCCCTCCAGTTACCAAAATCCACGTCCTCCAGTCACCAAAATCCACGTCCTCCAGTCATATCTACATCCGATATGGGGAGAACCTTCCTACAGTCTACTTTATCCATGCTGCTCATAATTCTATGTATCTCAAGTCATGTCCCCTTTTAACCTCCTCTCCATGGAGAAAGTAGGTAACATGTCCAGCCTGACCTGCTTCCTCCCGAGCAGCAACCTCTGAACCCTCTTCAGCACCATCGCATCCTTCCGAAAGCATGGTCACCAGGAGTGCATGTAGAACTCCAGCTGATGTCTGACCAAGGTTTTGTAAGGTTGGAGCATAACTTCCCTACTGCTGTACTTGATACCCTAACTAGTGAAGGCCAGTTTCTCCTCTGCCTTCTTAACTACATTATCTACCTATGCCAACACCTTCAAGGATCTGTGAACTTGTGCTCGTGTCCCTCTGTTCCTCAGTCCTCCCTGGGGCCCTACAATTCACGGTGTATGTCCTAGCCTTGCCTTTAGCACTCCCAAATTTTCCTTCAGCCCAATGCTATGAATATTGAATTTCCAATTTCAGGTCACCTTTATCTACTTACTATACTTCCCGCCCTGTCTGCTTCTGACCCATGTCTGGTCCTTCCACTTTTATTCCCTTTCCTCTACCCCCTCAATCCCTTAAATACCTGTTTTGATCTCCCTTCTGGTTCTACTTGCCCTCCATCTCTCCCTTCCCATTATCACTTTCCTTGCTTATCAGATTATAATACTTAGCCTTTGTGTTGCTGCTTATCCTCCTGCAGGCTGGAGTATTATAATTTCCATCTCCACTCTCCTCTCTCCTACCTGGCTGTACCTGTCTCTTTTTGTATTCTTTGTCTGTTTCCAACTATCACCACCGCCACCCCACTAGCCTCCATCTCCCAACTTGGCCGAATCCTCTCCCTCACCTGGCTCCTTCTGCTCATCATCCTTCATCCCTCCTTGGTCCACACATCACCTACGGGCATCTATCTCACCCCTCTCCCGTTCCTCTTTTTACTGCCTATCTTCCCCCTCCACCCTGAATCCTGATGCAGGATCTTAACCTGAATCATCGACGGTTGCTCCAGCAACTTGTTGTTTTGGCTCTTCTTACATTTGTCTGGTCCAATCTCCTTCTGCCATTTCTCATCTCAGTTCACCAGCAAAGTGAATTTTTCTGCAGCCGAAGGCAACGCTCCACGCTATCAACAGCTCCAATGATCTTTGTGTCATCCACAAACTTGCTGGTCGTGCTCCCTACATCCACATCCAAGTCATTCACCAGTCCTTATGGAACAGACATCCGATGACTAAAGCAATCAACTACCATCCCCTTCTGTCTCCTATCGTATCGCCAGTTTTGGATTCAGTTTTCCAGCCTGCCCTAGATTCCCTTTGCCCTAACCTGTTGAACCAGTCTTTCTTGTGGGAAATTTGACAAAGGCCAGGTAAAGCTTGCCCTACCCTCATAGATACGCTTCGTTATCTGTTCGAAACCTTCAATCACATTTGTGTGACACAACCTCTTGTCTTAAGACCCTGAAGGATGTGCTTTTATCGCCAACTTAAACTGTTTCATTCAAGTATTTCTGAAGTGTGGTCATGGTTATTATGTAAGCAAACAAAGCAACAAATTTGCTCACATAATGACCGCACAAATAGCAATAAGGAAAATGCTTCGGAAATGTATTTGGGTGCCCTTGATTGAGGAATGATTGTTGGCCAAGACAGTAATGAACCTGAAATCGTGTCTAGACTCCAGAGCTTTCCAATTTCAGTGCAAGAGTCAAGTAAGTACTGGGTCAGGGCTGATACTGGGGACTGATTACACAGATTCCTGTCACTTCCTAGCAGCACAGTAGTGCGTTGGCGAGTCCTAGCGGTCACCAATGGGTTTTACATTCCTGCCACTGTCTGTGAGAAATTTGTGCGTTCTCCCCGTGACTGCATGGGTTTCCTCCGGGTTTCAGGTTTCCTCCCACATTCCAAAGATTTGTGGTTAGGGTTGATGAGTTGTGGGCTTGCTAAGTTGGCGCCAGAAGAGTTGTAACACTTGTGGGCTGCCCAACACAACCCTCACTGATTTGTTTTGATGCAATCGACGCATTTCTCTGTATGATTTGATGCACACGTGACAAATAAAGCTAATGTTTTAACCCCTTTCTGAGCCTTCCTGCAACACAAAATTCATTACTTCTTCGCAATTCTATAATTACATTTAAAACACTCCATAAAGGAATTTTGGTTCTCATATAGAATCATGAAATTTCCTTCAAGATTCTGTGCAAACTGGAGTAAGATCACTGGAATCTAAATGGGTTCTACCTCATTGATAAAGTAATAGGCTATCGGAAAGCCTCAAGTACAACTGGTGAATATTGGAAACAGTTCATCTTTAAGTCCCAACAACCAATAATGTTTGACGACACAGATCAAAGTTGCCCTTAAAGGAACATGTTCAATTACATCTGGTATATTAGCCTAGATGAGAAGGAGGTGTAACCATTGATGGTGGAGCGATAATAAAAGTAAACTAAAGGAGAGGGCTGTTGGTTGATTTTCTAAAATCAGACTATTCTCTTCCCTAATTGCCCAGCAGCTGATTAACTCACTCTGCGATGGTGATTGATCTAGATGAAATTGCATTTGGAGAGCACTTGGAGTAACTTGCACAGGTGAATGCTGCAGTTGTTCCATGCCTGCTGTGTCTCCTAAATGTGAGTTATTTTGTTTGTCGTTGTGTAAGAGCCAATATTGGCCACAAAGTCTGAGAGAATTCCATACTTTTATTCAGCAAAGTATTCTTGGATATGAAGTCAGTCAGGTTTGGGGATCCAAAATACTGAAATCACTGAAACCTAATGGAGCAGTAAAGAAAATAAATGATGTAATTGGAGCATTGGCCTTTGTCTGAGAGGAGACGACTAGGATACTGCCAAAGCACAGTCAGGATGAGGACAACCGTTTCCATGCTGTGCCCCTAGAAAGGATGTTATATCATTGGAAATTGTGCAGTGGATTCCGGATTTCAGACACAAGTCAATGCTGAAAGGGTTAAACTACAAAGTGAGTTCAAATCCGTGCTCAACGATCCTTCCGATTCGAGCCAGGCACTTCTTGGATGATGTTAGCTTCTTCCCTAGACAGTTGATCTGAAGCTCTGAAAGCTTTTTTAACAGTGCTTGAACCTATGAATATTACCTTATCATTCATCTTTTGCACTATTTATCTATCTTGTAACTTCGGGTAATTTTTATGTCCTGCACTGCTGCAGCAAAACAACAAATTGCATGACATTTGTCAGTGATAACAAACCTGATTCTGCAAATCAATGAGTCAGACTGCTTCAGAAGAGGGAAATGGATAGTTGATGTTTTGGGTCGTGGTCCTTTGTCTGGGCTGTTTCAAGGCTTTACTTCCAGTTGTCTTTGTCCTTCCACATAAGTATTCTGATCACAGGCTGCCATCTACTCAATTTCCCTGAGATTCATTCAGTTCATTTGCGCCTCGAAACTGACCTTCCCACCACTTGTCCAGATCATTAATAAAACTGTTCGCACCTCCAAAATATCTCTAATCAATGACCCTGCCCTGAAACCCTTGTCCATGCTGTTGTCACTCTGAACTTAACTATTAAAATGCAGTCTCGACCCAGCAGCCTCGTTGTGCCTTGAGGATATTCATAACGCGGTTATCCATATTTTAACTGGCATCAAACATGTCCACCTATCACTTATATTAGATCTAACTTTAATATTTAAATTCTTATTCTTATTTTTCAACTTTGCAGAGTCTCACCCCTTCCTGTCTCTGTAAGTTGAAGTTTAATTGTCAATCAACCATGCACAAATGCAGCCAAATGAAACCGTGTTCCTCCAGGGCCAAGTTGCAAAACACAGTACCAGCAATCATAAACAGCACAAGGCACATATAAGGACAGTAGCAGTAAACATATAGCCACAAAAATAATCATGTAGCCCGCATCCCTGATGTCCTGTAGACTGATGTGGCATGGGATGTTGTTGGCAAGAACAGCAGTCTGATCATCACACACTAGGGCAGCACTGATGGGGGACCCAGCCCCCAACCCTGCATGGATGCCCACTGCGCCACACCGACTCCGGCATCTCCTAGCCGTAGCACGAGGGCTTGGTCCATGCAACAACCGAGGCCTCGCAGCTCCCTGCCACCATGTAACTTCCATCTCCAAATTCCTCCAACACTTCACCCCTTCAGTTCTGCTCTTGTTCTGTCATTAACATGTATGTTTCCACCTTTTAGGATACACATTGATTATTGATACACATTGATTTCAAGATACATATTTATCCTCAAGTAGAAGGGTCAAAGTTGCATATCCTTCTCCAAGAACAGTCTTTCCAAAGCCATGTTTATTTGTAGGAAGATATCCCTCATTCTTTATTCCAAGCCAGTTGTAAAAAAAGCCAACATACTATTTTCTTCCTAATTGCTGTTCATATCTACGTATCAATTTTGTGGGGTTTTTTTTTACAAGAACACCTAAATCTCTTTGAACACCATCTAATATCAAATAATGTGAGGCTCTGTAATCTCTTTTTTTGATCAATTTTTGTCATCCTTGTCTATCTCCTTGAAATCACTCCTTCAACTCTTCCTTGTCATCTGCTCTAATAGCTCTTTGGTGTTTGGGGATCAGATTTTGTTTGATTATACTTTTGTGATGTTCTTTTGGCATGTTCCAGGAGGCATGGGATCCAGGCAGATTTGGCTGCGTGCATTCAGAGTTGACTTGTCCATAGAAGGCAGAGAGTGGTTGTACATGTATTCTGCCTGGAGGTTGGTGACCAGTGGTGTTCCACGGAGATCTGTTCGGGAACCCCCGCTTGCAGATGCTGTGAAAGGTTATTGTAGGTTACAATGGGACATTGACAGAATTTGGAGCTGGGCTGAGAAGAGGCAGTGAGAGTTCAGCCTGGAAAAGTGTGAGGTGATTCACTTTGCAAGGTCGAATCTGAAGGCAGAATACAGGGTTAGTGGCAAGATATTGAGCAGCGTGGAGGAACGGGGATCTTGGGGTCCGTTTCCATAGATTCCTCAAAGTTGCTGCGCAAGTTGACAGGGTTGTTAAGAAGGCATATGGTATGTTGGCCCTCATTAGTATTGGATTGGTCCGCAAGGTAACGTTACAGCTCTATAAAACCCTGGTTAGACCACACTTGGAATATTGTGTTCAGTTCTAGTTGCCTCATTATAGGAAGGATGTAGAAGCTTAAGAGAGGTTGCAGAGGAGATTTACCAGGATGCTGCCAGGATTACAGAGCAGGTCTTATGAAGATAGGTTCAGTAGCCTCAGGGTTTTCTCTTTGGAGCGAAGGAAGATGAGAGGTGACTTGATAGAGGTGTACAAGATCATAAAAGGCGTATATTGAGTGGATAGCTGGAGACCCAGGGCAGAAATGGCTAATATCAGGGGGCATAATTTTAAGGTGATTGGAGGAAAATAAGGGGCAAGAGAGTGGTGAGTGTGTGGAATGTACTGCCGGGGGTGGTGGTAGAGGCAGATACATTATGGATATTTAAGAAACTTAGATAGGCATATGGATGATAGAAAAATAGAGGGTGGGTTAGAATAATCTTAGAGTAGGTTATAAAGTTGTCACATCGTGAGCTGGAGGGCCTGTATGAACTATAATGTTGTATTTTCTACGTTCAGCTGTATTAAATATACTAAATAAATGGAAATTGTTATTGGTATAGGAAACTGAGAGAAGTTGAAGGTCATGGCCAGTTCATTTGTATCCTCAAAAAAAAACCGTGTCCCCCTTGTCCTCACCTATCACCCCACCAGCCTCCGGATCCAGCATATTATCCTCCGCAACTTCCGCCACCTTCAACAGGACCCCACCACTAAGGACATCTTTCCCTCTCTACCCCTCTCTGCTTTTTGCAGGGATCGTTCCCTCTGCCACTGCCTGGTCCACACGTCCCTCCCCACAGATCTCCCACCTGGCACTTATCTCTGCAAGCGTAAGTGCTACACCTGTCCCTACACCTCCTCTCTTACCACCATTCAGGGCCCAAAACAGTCCTTCCAGGTGAGGCAACACTTCATTTTTGAGTCTGTTGGGGTAATCTATTGCATCCGGTGCTCCCGGAGCGGCCTCCTCTACATCGGCGAGACCCGACGCAGATTGAGGGACCGCTTCATCGAGCACCTCCGCTCCGTCCGCCACAACAGACAGGATCTCCCAGTTGCCACCCACTTCAACTCTCCTTCACATTCCCATTCGGATATGTCCGTACATGGCCTCCCCTGATGCCATGATGAGGCCAAACTTTGGTTGGAGGAACAACATCTCATATACCATCTGGATAGTCTCCAGCCCCTTGGTATGAACATCAAATTCTCCAACTTCCGGTAATTCCCTCCCTCTCCCTTCCCCCATCCCACCTTCACTCTGTCTCCTCTTCTAGCTGCCTATCACCCCTCATCACTCTGCCTTCTTCTACTTCTTCTACTCACTGGAAAGCGGCCACTGAGTGAGTGGGCCAGTGAAGGAGTGGGGATTTGAGGCTTTGACTCGAGAGATTCTGGCAGTTTTGGCAGTTGGACTGTGCAATCAAGTCAATCAAGATTTGAATAGCTCAGCAGAAAGCTGTTGATTAGACAATCAAGATTTGAATAGCTCAGACTCAGCAGAAAGCAGCTGATTGGGCAATCGAGGTCAGGTGACCAAGCAGTTTGAAAAACTCAAACAAATAAATAGAGGGTTACCTCAAGTGGAGCGGCCTGTGGAAAGCGGCCAGTGAAGGAGTGGAGATTTGAGGCTTTGACTCGAGAGGCTTCAACGAGAAGAGGCTGAGGACGAGCTTCACTCCAAGTGAGGTAAGGCCGGGTAAATTCCTTTCAAAGGAGAAAGTTTCAAAAGTTGAGGCAAGTATTGGGTAGGTCATGGCAGCTGAGATCGGCCCTGTGGTTTGTTCATCCTGCAGCATGTGAGAAATCAGGGATACTTCCAGTGTCCCTGACGACTATGTGTGCAGGAAGTGTGTCCAACTGCAGCTTCCGGCAGACCGCATTGAGCGTCTGGAGCTGCGATTGGATTCATACTGGAGCATCCGCGATGCTGAGAAAGTCGTGAATAGCACGTTCAGTGAGTTGGCCACACCGCAGGTAAAGGCTACACAGGCAGAAAGGGAAGGGGTGGCCACTAGACAGCGTAGCAGTAGGCAGGTAGTGCAGGAGTCCCCTGTGGTCATCTCCCTCCTAAACTGTTTTGGATACTGTTGGGGGAGATGTCTCATCAGGGGAAGGCAGCAGCAGCCGAGTTCATTGCACCATGGGTGGCTCTGTGGCACAGGAGGGAAGGAAAAGGAGTGGAAGAGCTATCGTGATAGGGGATTCGATTGTAAGGGGAATAGATAGGAGTTTCTGTGGCCGCAAACGAGACTCCAGGATGGTATGTTGCCTCCCTGGTGCAAGGGTCAAGGATGTCTCTGAGCGGCTGCAGGACATTCTGGAGTGGGAGGGTGAACAGCCAGTGGTCGTGGTGCACATAGGTACCAACGATATAGGTAAAAAATGGGATGAGGTCCTACAAGGTGAATTTAGGGAGTTAGGAGATAATCTAAAAAGTAGGACCACAAAGGTAATAATCTCTGGATTACTACCAGTGCTACGTGCTAGTCAGAGTAGAAATAGGAGGATATTTCAGATGAATACGTGGCTTAAAAAATGGTGCAAGGGGGAGGGATTCAAATTTCTGGGGCATTGGAACCAGTTCTGGGGGAGGTGGAACTGGTATAAACAGGATGGTCTGCACCTGGGCTGGACTGGAACCAATGTCCTAGGGGGAGTGTTTGCTACTGCTATTCAGGAGGCTTTAAACTAATGTGGCAGGGGGATGGGAACAAGTGCAGAGAGACAGAGGGGTGTAAAATGAGGGTAGAAGCAAAAAGTAGTAAGGTGAAAAGTAATAGAGGCAGGCAGGCAAATCCAGGGCAAAAAGCAAAAAGAGCCACTTTTCAACATAATTGTATAAGGGCTACGAGTGTTGTAAAAACAAGTCTGAAGGCTTTGTGTGTCAATGCGAGGAGCATTTGTAATAAGGTGGATGAATTGAATGTGCAGATAGTTATTCATGAATATGGTATAGTTGGGATCACAGAGACATGGCTCCAGGGTGACCAAGGATGGGAGCTCAACATCCAGGGATATTCAATATTCAGGAGGGTTAGACAGGAAAGAAAAGGAGGTGGGGTAGCATTGCTGGTTCGAGAGGAGATTAACGCAATAGAAAGGAAGGACATTAGCCTGGAGGATGTGGAATCGATATGGGTAGAGCTGCATAACACTAAGGGGCAGAAAACACTGGTGGGAGTGGTGTACAAGCCACCTAACAGTAGTAGTGAGGTTGGGGATGGCATTAAACAGGAAATTAGAAATGCGTGCAATAAAGGAATAGTAGTTATAATGGGTGACTTCAATCTACATATAGATTGGGTGAACCAAATTGGTAAGGGTGCTGAGGAAGAGGATTTCTTGGAATGTATGCGGGATGGTTTTCTGAACCAACATGTCGAGGAACCAACTAGAGAGCAGGCCATTCTAGATTGGGTATTGAGCAATGAGGAAGGGTTAGTTAGCAATCTTGTCGTGCGAGGCCCCTTGGGTAAGAGTGACCATAATATGGTGGAATTCTTCATTAAGATGGAGAGTGACATAGTTAATTCAGAAACAAAGGTTCTGAACTTAAAGAAGGGTAACTTGAAGGTATGAGACGTGAATTAGCTAAGATAGACTGGCAAATGATACTTAAAGGTTTGATGGTGGATATGCAATGGCAAGCATTTAAAGATCGCATGGATGAACTACAACACTTGTTCATCCCAGTTTGGCCAAAGAATAAACCAGGGAAGGTAGTGCACCCGTGGCTGACAAGGGAAATTAGGGATAGTATCAAGTCCAAAGAAGAAACATATAAATTAGCAAAAAAAAGCGGCACACCTGAGGACTGGGAGAAATTCAGAGACCAGCAGAGGAGGAGAAAGGGCTTAATTAGGAAAGGGAAAAAAGATTATGAGAGAAAGCTGGCAGGGAACATAAAAACTGACTATAAAAGCTTTTATAGATATGTGAAAAGAAAAAGATTGGTCAAGACAAATGTAGGTCCCTTACAGTCAGAAACAGGTGAATTGATCATAAGGAACAAAGACATGGCAGACCAATTGAATAACTACTTTGGTTCTGTCTTCACTAAGGAGGACATAAATAATCTTCCGGAAATAGTAAGGGACCGAGGGTCTAATGAGATGGAGGAACTGAGGGAAATACATATTAGTAGGGAAGTGGTGTCAGGTAAATTGAAGGGATTAAAGGCAGATAAATCCCCAGGGCCAGATGGTCTGCATCCCAGAGTGCTTAAGGAAGTAGCCCAAGAAATAGTGGATGCATTAGTGATAATTTTTCAAAACTCCTTAGATTCTGGATTAGTTCCTGAGGATTGGAGGGTGGCTAATGGAACCCCACTTTTTAAAAAAGGAGGGAGAGAGAAACCGGGGAATTATAGACCGGTTAGTCTGACATCGGTGGTGGGGAAAATGCTAGAGTTGGTTATCAAAGATGTGATAACAGCACATTTGGAAAGAGGTGAAATGATCGGACAAAGTCAGCATGGATTTGTGAAAGGAAAATCATGTCTGACGAATCTTATAGAATTTTTTGAAGATGTAACTAGTAGAGTGGATGGGGGAGGGCCAGTGGATATGGTATATTTAGATTTTCAAAAGGCTTTTGACAAGGTCCCACACAGGAGATTAGTGTGCAAACTTAAAGCACATGGTATTGGGGGTGTGGTATTGATGTGGATAGAGAATTGGTTGGCAGACAGGAAGCTAAGAGTGGGAGTAAACGGGACCTTTTCAGAATGGCAGGCCGTGACTAGTGGGGTACCGCAAGGCTCAGTGCTGGGACCCCAGTTGTTTACAATATATATTAATGATTTAGACGAGGGAATTAAATGCAGCATCTCCAAGTTTGCGGATGACACAAAGCTGGGCGGAGATGTTAGCTGTGAGGAGGATGCTAAGAGGATGCAGGGTGACTTGGATAGGTTAGGTGAGTGGGCAAATTCATGGCAGATGCAATTTAATGTGGATAAATGTGAGGTTATCCACTTTGGTTGCAAGAACAGGAAAACAGATTATTATCTGAACGGTGGCCGATTAGGAAAAGGGGAGATGCAACGAGACCTGGGTGTCATTGTACACCAGTTATTGAAGGTGGGCATGCAGGTACAGCAGGCAGTGAAAAAGGCAAATGGTATGTTGGCATTCATAGCAAAAGGATTTGAGTACAGGAGCAGGGAGGTTCTACTGCAGTTGTACAAGGCCTTGGTGAGACCGCACCTAGAATATTGTGTGCAGTTTTGGTCCCCTAATCTGAGGAAAGACATTCTTGCCATAGAGGGAGTACAGAGAAGTTTCACCAGATTGATTCCTGGGATGGCAGGACTTTCATATGAAGAAAGACTGGATCGACTAGGCTTATACTGACTGGAATTTAGAAGATTGAGGAGGGATCTTATTGAAATGTATAAAATTCTAAAGGGATTGGACAGGCTAGATGCAGGAAGATTGTTTCCGATATTGGGGAAGTCCAGAAGGAGGGGTCACAGATTAAGGATAAAAGGGAAGCCTTTTAGGACCGAGATGAGGAAAAACTTCTTCACACAGAGAGTGGTGAACCTGTGGAATTCTCTGCCACAGGAAACAGTTGAGGCCGGTTCATTGGCTATATTTAAGAGGAAGTTAGATATGGCCCTTGTGGCTAAAGGGATCAGGAGGTATGGAGAGAAAGCAGGTACAGGGTTCTGAGTTGGATGATCAGCCATGATCATACTGAATGGCGGTGCAGGCTCGAAGGGCCGAATGGCCTACTCCTGCATCTATTTTCTATGTTTCTATGTTTTTTTTACCCATAGTGCTTTCCCCTTAGATTCCTTCTTCTCTTCTCCTGCCTATCCCCTCCCCGCTTCCCCTCCCCCACCCTTTGATCTTTCCTCTGATTGGTTTTCCACCTTCCCCCCACCTTCTTTATAGGGCCCCTGCCCCCTCCTTCTTTAGTCCTGACGAAGGGTCCCGACCTGAAACATTGACTGGTCCTTTCAGTGGATGCTGTTCGAACCGCTGTTTATCCAGCTTGTTTGTACGTCTTCATTTGTATCCTCCTCATTTTCAAATCACCTATAGGCCAGCGAAACGTCCCCAGGAGAAACGCTGAAGTCCCATCAAAAATAAACTGGCAGGAAGCCACAGATGGAGGCACTAGGTCAGCTGACCAAAATCTCGGATGGAAAACCTCTGAGGAGCTCATTCAGCTGCAACACACTCAAAGTAGTGGAGGAACTCAGCAGGCCGGGCAGTTTCAATGGAGTGAAATAAACACAACATTTCAGGTCTAGATCCCTCATCTGGACTGGCATTTTCAGGAACATCTTAAAGGAAAAGAGAGGTAGCTGGTTTAAAAAGGGAAGCCAAAACTGAGGCGTTTTTCCACTGGATAGAGACCGGGAGAAGGAGTTTTGTCTGATGGCCTTCCCTCCCTCCATCCCTCATCCCCCAAGAATTGCCATATACAAGGTAGTTCTCTCTCCATAGCACCAATTGCAACTATAATGTAACCGACATATGGAACCACTTGCATCACACTTACTGTGTCTTAGGCTTTAACAAATGTTTTCAGATCTCGGGGAATGAAAAGAAACTCCAGTTAGATGCTATTCAGACCTGTCAGTGGTAAAATCCTGGGCTTGAAATTACACTCATAACCAGCCTTTTGGCCCTGCAGCACATTCAGATTTTATTGAAGGAATTCCCCCTGCATTTGTTTATGCTAAGCTTTTGAACCTGGGTTTTTTTCCAAAAGTCCCACAACAGCTAGTGCACACCATCATGGATCTTTTTCTGCCATGCTGCGTTGCCTGACAGCTCCCGACTTTGTTCACCAGCAGCTGGAGCATCCGTTGTATGGAAGCCAATTCGGCATTCTTCCAGATTGACTACATGGACTTCAAGTTGGCTGCAAAAGGTCAGATACACCCTGTAACACTTGTTTAACTGATTCACCCTGCCAACAAAATATTATATATATTAATGATTTAAATGAACTGTTCTGAGCAGACTTCGAAACTGCAAAAAGGTATGACTCAGATCAATAAATGAAGGGGTTCCCCCACTGTAACCACAAATCGTACTTCTCTGCAACAAAAGTCATTTAGAAAGAGTATACAAGAACATGGAGGTGGACAAGTAGGAGCGACTGCAGCATCTTCATGCAGTTCAGAGCTTCACCTCAGTTTACCTACTGTCCCACCACTTCCAAAACCACCTGTTGGTTGCTTGAGCATTTTCACTGAGTTAAAGTTACTTTCCAAACTAGAGGAATGTCAATTCCTCACCAAGAAGAGGTTATTATTCATTTTAATTTTTTTCTACTGGAGAGAGTGGAAAAGAACTGACTGATTGGAATGTAGGGAGCTCGGTCTTTACAGTTCTGTAAATATTGGCCAGAATTTTTTCTTCTGCTTTGCTCTCCAACTGTAGCTCTTGGTTCAGATATTTAATTCAAGGAGCAAGTTATAAAAGAAGACAAAATCTGGTTTTGATCCACTTGGTTCGGTCGATTTGATTACATCTGGTTTGATTCACTCGCCATTTAATTCACTGCATTGCTTACAGAGAAAGGAAGCCAATTTTCAAAATTTACTTGCAGTGGGGAGCAAAGATGGGCTTCATTCAGTCTTAAGCTGAACCACAGACCTTGCTCTTGAGATCCTGGTACCTCAGATGGTGCTTAAAAAAGCCTCCTGAAGTTGCTGTGCTGTTGGCAAGTGTGACAGTAACACCAGAAGGTGTGATATTCTTTGCAGTTGACAGGTGGTGACATCCTCACTAAAGGGCCAGGAACAGACAGAACTTACTGGTACACGTTATTGAATACCAATGTACAAAACACATAGAAGCATTCTGAATAACCATCTGTATTGTGTAATATTGCATTTGGTGTATGTCACATTAAGGAATGATAATGGACAGATTACTGGGAGCATAGATGTGGTGGAGGCACAGCTTGTCCCCAGGCAGCTCCAAGCAAAGCAGTGTCTGTACTCTGACAGATACTCTCCCTGCCTTTTGGAAAGGCTCCGTTCTGTTGCACAGTCTTAAAGTGACTTTTCCAGCTGCTGCAGTTTGGAATCGGCACATCTGCTCCGCTGCTATCTTTGAAGCTGCAGTGTGACAAAGCAGCAGTGCAGTTCAGACACCACAGTCCAACTCTTCAGCTCGAGATTACCCTGCATTTGAAAGAACACAGACCGCTGGAGGAGCTGAGCAGGCCGATCGGCTTCTGAAAAGGAGAAGGAATTGTTGACATTTTGGGTCGATATCCTGCATTGGGACCCGGTCCTCCCCCTCCCCCACAGATACATTGCATTCCTCTCCCAATTTGCTTATCCCAGTTCCTGTGGTCCCCATGATTCTGTGCTATAATGAGGCTAAGCACTAAGTGTGTAGTAATACTGTTTACCTTTGAGTTGCAAATAACTCCAGCGAGATGTGCAGTCAACAGTGAACCTGTAACTGTGCAGGAAACAATTCGAATCTGTGTAGTACCATTTACAATCTCAAAATATCCCTCACCCTTTTCTAATGTTTTATAAATAAACAGCACAGAGCAGGATTGCACAAACGGGAAGCTAAAGTTAGACTATCTGCTTTATTGATGAGTGAGTGAAATTCTGTGCAAAGACTTCTGCTTTTTGAAATCTACTGTATCATTCACTCAAGAGACCAGGCAGAGCCTCAGTGTCAAGTCCGATCCAAAACATAGTGGCTCGGTTAGTGCAGCATTCTTGAGGTATTGGGCTGGCATCGTCTTAGACCTAATTCACTGCAGTAAAGCATGAAGAGAAATAGATATAGAAATGCTGGAAATACTCGGCAGGTCAGGCAGCATTAGTGGAGAGAGAAACAGTTAACATTTCAGTCATTGACTAAGGCGGGAGACTGAAGAACGGAGAGGGGATCTCATTGAAACCTGTCAAATGTTGAAAGGCCTCAATAGAGTGGATGTGGAAAGGATGTTTCCTATTGCGGAGGAATCTAAGACCAAAGGACACAGCCTCAGAATAGGGAGCCGTCCATTTACAATGGAGATGAAGAGAAATTCCTTTAGCCAGAGAGCAGAGTATCTGTGGGATTTGTTGCAACAGGTAGCTGTGGAGCCCAAGGCTTTATGTATATTTAAGGCAGAGGTTGATAGATTCGTAAATAGTCAGGGTATGAAGGGATACGGGTGAAGGCAGGAGATTGGGACCGAGAGGAAAATTGGATCAGCCATGATGAAATAGCGGAGCAGATTCGATGTGCCAAATGGCCTAATTCTGCTCCTGTATCGTATGGCCAGTGACGAGGAACAATGAAAGTCAAAGATGCTTGACATTACAGAGGGAGGGGTAGATTGAAGAAGGGGAGTGTTTGTGAAAGCATGGACATCGAGAGAGGGTGAAGGATGCTACAGTTCTGAGGGAGATTGATGAAGTTACTCTTGATTTGTCTGATCAAATAAAAGGGGATAAATGAACAGAGCATTAAAAAATTGGCATTGAATGTACCTGTTGAAACCTATTGAAAAGGGTGCTGGCACTGTGAGATATAAAACACTGCAGATGCTGGAAATATGAAATAAAGTGAATCCTGGAAATGCCTAGCAAGTATAGCAGCATCTGTAGAGACAGAAAAGCTGAGGTAACATTACAAGTTGACGACCTTTCATCAGAATGGGCTGCTCCTAAAATTATCGAATTCGATTTTAAGTTCTGAGAGCTGCAACGTGCCTAGACTGGTGATGGAATGTTGTTCCTCGAGCAATGCGATGGGTCAGCATAATAGTCAGAGCCAGACGAACGGAGCAGGAGAAAGATTTAAGGTGATACAGAGCTAGAAGCCCAGGATCACCCTTCGAATGTGAACAGAGCTGCTCAACTAAATCGCTACCCAATTTGCTTTTGATGTCTCCACAGATTCTAGTCAACTTACTGAGTACTTCCAGCTATTTGGAATTTTTATTTCAGATTTCCAGAGCTTACTAAGGCTGCTGACAACTGTCCTGGCTCTCTGCGTAGCACTGAGAGCATTGAATGGGTTAACTCTATTCCTGCGTTGTTTTTGTGGATGTGCCAGATCAGAGCTGGAAAATTTTAGATGACGTAGGTCACTTCCTGTGGTTGCTGCACAATTCTGGTTGTACCTTTTTGTTTCGTGACAAGTGACATGGGGGCCGTCTAAACTTGTGGGTGTTTGTTATCGGCAATTTGAACACACAGTGGCCACTGGGCAGCGTCACAATGTTTTTATTTTACAAGTAAAGCTGAGCACAGACAGACTAGTCTGGTGAGTGAGTTCAAAGAAATTTGAAGCAGCTGGTCGTGCAATCTTCTGTTTGCACAACCGGTTTAAAAATAATTTGTATCTTGAAATTTGCATTCAGTATCAGGTTTATGTTCATTAATCTCTTCGGGCATCGTGGGAAATTTAACGCAGGGAGGTTGGATTCAGGAGTTATGCTGATTCCAGTGTTCTTTGCTGGTGACATTAACATTTTCTGGCCATGGGAACAGAGCGATGTGGGGCCAGGAACAGTGAAACGTTAGTGATGGCTAAAGAGTTAAAGCATACGACCAGTGCTGCTAGAAGGTACTGTGGGGTCAGCCCCAAAGCAACAGCACAGCATTGGTCTGTGGTGGAGAGACAGCAGCAGGTACCACTTCTGCAAGGAACAGTGATGGTGCCAGCCCTGGGAGAGGGGACGTTTTCACATTGGCAATAAGAACAGTGGCTGGCAAAGGGGAGACAGTTTGGAGTTCTGTGCAGTAAAGACAGTAAAGGACCAAAATCAAGGTCCCAACTGTCCCACGGGGCCAGGCATGTGCATCCACTTGACAACAGATATCTTCATGTCCAGGTGATTCCTGCTCTTGTAGACCCCCTAGTGGCTGCTTTCAGAGCAACGCCTCTGGGCCAAGCAGGAGGATCCAAAACAAATCCTAATAAGTGAAACTTCTATTTTAAAAACAGCATTTTTAATGAAAAGAAACACAAAGGTCGCTGATATATATTGGCTTTTGAGATAAAAATGAGGACAGAGCTTTCAAGAAAGCTGTGAAAGGACTTGAGTAAATTAAGTAGTACAAAAAGTCTAAACAGCCAGAAGAAAAACATGAAGTTAAAAGAAAGTTGCGTACAGCCCAGTGCGCCACCTGAAATTATATCTATTGTGTATTACCAAATTCAGCTCAGTTACCCTCCAGTTCTTCCTAAAACAAGAAAAAAAAGTCTAAATGACACATGACACAGGAAAATGCTAAACTCACAGCAACGTCTTTCTTCTTTTAAGTTTTAGTTCATTTAGTCATCTTTGATGCTTGTTACGCACAGCTGCTCAGAAATTCAATATCATGGATTATGTTCAGGGGCACTATTTGTGTGGAAGCTTTTTCTACAATGAAGGGTGATTACAGTGGTCTCACACCACAGTACAATTCAGCTGGCCACTTGCTTTGAATTATGCTTACATTGGTACTGCAATTTCCATTTAGACATACAATTTTAACTGAGGCAAAAAAAGGTAGTGAGATTATGGACCGTATCTGGATTACAGAAGAGGAAGTCTTGAGGCAGATTAAGGTGGATAAGTCCTCATGGACTGACGAGGTGACCCTTGGACCTTGTGGGAAACTAGTCCAGAAAATGCAGGGCCCCTGGAAGAGGTATTTAGAATGCCCCTAACCATGGGTGATGTGCAGGAGGACTGGAGGATAGCTAATAGAACATAGAAACATCGAAAACCTACAGCACAATACAGGCCCTTCAGCCCACAAAGTTGTGCCGAACATGTCCCTACCTTAGAAATTACTAGGGTTACCCATAGCCCTCTATTTTTCTAAGCTCCATGTACCTATCCAAAAGTCTCTTAAAAGACAACCATTTCAGCCCTGGGAAAAAGCCTCTGACTATCCACACGATCAATGCCTCTCATCATCTTATACACCTCTATCAGGTCACCTCTCATCCTCCGTCGTTCCAATGAGAAAAGGCTGAGTTCACTCAACCTATTCTCATAAGGCTTCCTCCCCAATCCAGGCAACATCCTTGTAAATCTCCTCTGCACCCTTTCTATGGCTTCCACATCCTTCCTGTAATGAGGCGACCAGAACTGAGCACAGTACTCCAAGTGGGGTCTGACCAGGGTCCTATATAGCTGCAACATTACCTCTTGGCTCCTAAATTCAATTCCATGATTGATGAAGGGCAATACACCATACCCCTTCTTAACCACAGAGTCAAGCTGCCCAGCAGCTTTGAGCATCCTATGGACTCAGACCCCAAGATCCCTCTGATCCTCCAGTGTTGTTCAGTTGTTTAAGAAAAGCTCTTAAGAATAAGCGAGGAAATTATAAGCCAGTGAGCCTGACGTCAGTAGTGGGTAAGTTCTTGTATTCTAAAGAATGGCTATATAAGTATTTGAATAGACAGGGCCTAATTTGGGGATTGTTGACATCTTTGAGCGTGGTAGATTGTGCTTAACCAATCTTAGAGAGTTCCTTGAGAAGGCTGACAGGAAAGTTGGTGAAGAAAAGGCAGTTGGTGTTGTCTGTGTGGTCTTTAACAGTGGAGGCTGGTCAAGGAAGTTCAGTCACCAGGCATTCAGAATGAGGTAGTAAAATGAATTAGACATTGGCGTCACAGGAGAAGCCAGAGATTGATAGTAGGTGGTTATCTCTCTGACTGGAAATTTGTGACAAGTGGAGTGCTGCAGGGATCAGTACTGGGGCCATTGGTGTTTGTCAGTGATTTGGATGATAATGTGATAAACTGTAATGCAAACTTGCGGGTGACAACAAGATTGGAATGTAGTAGACAGCAAGGAAGGCTATCAAAGCTTGCAGTAGGTTCTATAGCAGCTGGAAAATGGCGGATGGAATTTAGTGCAGTCTCGGTTGTGAGGTGTTGCACTTTGGGAGGTTCAGCCAGGGTGGAGCTTACACAGCGAATGACTGGGCATTGAGTGCAGTAGAGAAGAGGGTCCTATGAATACAGATCCATAATTCTTGGAAAGTGGCCTCACAAGTAGATAGTATAGCAAAGAGAGCTTTTGACACATTGTATTTCGTATTTCGTAAATCAGAATATTGTGTGCAGGAGCTGCAAGGTTATATTGACGCTGCATAAAATATTGTTGAGGTTTCACTTGGAATATTGTGTGCAGTCTGGTCGCCTATCTATAGGACAGATGTCAATAAAATTGAGAGACTGCAGGAAAATTTGCTAGGATATTGGCAGAACTTGACAATCTGAGCTATAGGGAAAGGTTTAGGACTCTTTTCCCTGGAGCACAGGAAAATGGGGTGCGGGGGGGTGGGAGTGGAGACTTGGACCATCTCTTCAGCCATGTGTTAAACTTTATTACCTTCCTATTTCTGACCTCATTAGCACACAACACAGGTAACAACCCTGGAGATCCTGTCTTTAACTTAGCCCCTAACTCCCTGAACACTTTTTGGAGGACCTTGTCATTCTTCCTGCTATGTCATTGGTATCGATATGGACCATGACCTCTGACTGCTTACTCTACCCTTAGTAATGTTATACCATCAATAACATAATGTTATCTTGATCTGAGATGTCCCTGACCTTGACACCAGGGAGACAATATACCATCCAGGAATCTCGTTTTCGTCCACAGAACTTACTGTGCGTTCCTCTAACCTATGAATCCCTTATCACTACTACTTCTTCCCCCTTCCCTTCTGAGTCACAGAGCCAGAGACCTAACCATTGCGATTTTCCTCTGTTAGGTCACCCCCTCCAACAGCATCCAAAGCAATATACTTGTTATTAAGGCGTACGGCCACAGGGCTACCCTGCACTGGCTGTCTATCCCTTTTCCCTGTACTGACGGTTACCTGTGTCCTGCACCTCAGGCATAACTACCTCTCTGTATCTCTAGTCAGTCAAGCCTGCAGCCTGCTGAATGATCCAGAGTTCAACTCCATCCCCTAACGAAGTCTGTGAGAAGCTGCAGCTGGATGCACTCCCTGCAGGTGTGGTTGTCAGGGACACGGGAGGTCTCCCTGTCTTCCCACATCCTGCAAGAGGAGCATTCCACTGTCCTAGTGCTCTAACTGTGAAGAGAAAAAGGGAGAGCTTTTTAAATTTTGCACTCACACAAGTGACAGCTCAGGCAATCTCAAGCTCGCCTAAAGCTAGTCATGACATCTTATGTCTGCGTCAGAATGTAGCTTTAAGGCCCATTCTGAAAACTTATGCAAATTCAGATGGACACTTTATTGTAGTGTACAGTATATTGTGTATAATGCTGGAGGTGTTTTCTTTTGAATAAGTGATCTGGACTGCTCTCTTAGGAAGCTAGAAAAGGTTCCTATAATTGATGTGGCACTATGCTTTTCTATTGATATCCTATCGTTCTTTGTCAATTATTTGCTTCTACACTAAGGCTTCAGATCACAGGCAGGTAGTAAGAGTGGGCTCCTTCACCCCTGCCTCTCCGACCCTCAACACAGGTGCTCCTCAGGGCTGTGTACTGAGTCCCCTCCATTACTCCTCGTATACCCATGACTCTGTCGCCACCCACAACACCAATCTGCTAATTAAATTTACTGACAATACTACACTGAATGGCCCAATCTCAAATAATAATCAGGCAGCCTACAGAGAAGAAGTCATCACCCTGACACAGTGGTGTCAAGAAAACAATCTCTCCCTCAATGTCATAAAGGCAAAGGAGCTGGTTGTAGACTACAGGAGGAATGGAGATAGGCTAATGTTACTGACATCAATAGATTTGGGGTTGAGAGGATGAACAGCTTTAAGTTCCTCAGTATAAACGTACTGGCTGTGTGATGAAAAAGGCACGACAGCGCTTCTTTCACCTCAGATGATTGAAGAAGTTTGGTATGGGCCCCCAAATCCTAAGAACTTTCTACAGGGGCACAATTGAGAGCATCGTGACTGGCTACATCACTGCCTGGTATGGGAACTGTACTTCCCTCAATTACAGGACTCTGCAGAGAGTGGTGTGGACAGCCCAGCACATCTGTAAAAGTGAACTTCCCAATATTCAAAACATTTCCAAAGACAGGTGTGTAAAAAGGGCCTGAAGAATCATCGGGGACCCAAGTCACCTCAGCCATGGTCTATTCTAGCTGCTACCATCTGGAAAATGGTACCGTAGCATAAAAGCCAGGACCAACAGGCTCCGGGACAGCTTCTTCCACCAGGCCATCAGACTGCTTATCTCACGCTGATACAACTGTATCTCTATGTAATATTGACTACCCTATTGTACATACTATTTATTATAAATTACTACAAATTACACATTTAGACAGAGATGTAACGTGAAGATTTTTAATCATGTCTATGAAGGATATAAGAAATAAATTCAATTGAATTCTACAAATTTCATCGAGGAATTGGCCCACGGAACATTGACAATCTACATTTGAAATCTGCGTGATGGGTCTTCCTGACGTCAGACAGTTGCTGAAATGGGTTGCCTGACTACTACAATTAATACTGCAGTTGTATTTTGTGCACTGAATTTCTAGGCTACCATGTTTGCATTTTAAACTGTTACTTGATCTAAAATGCTTTTTAAGTTCAATAATTTACTGCATTACAGTTAGACCAAAACCAATAAGCCTGTCAGCTGTTTTGCACCTTGCATTCCAGATTTCAACAGAACCTTTGATGTAAAAACAGGGAAATTAAACACCAGTAATGGTTGCTTCAGATCCAGTTTCAGATGAAGTAAAATGCTTAAAGTTTCCATAGAGTCATACAGATGACCAGAATTCTTTATTTACATATCTGATAAAACACATTATCCAGTTGACAAGGGGTATAATTCTTCAGCTGTACTGTTCGTTATTTACAAAGCTTTGTTGAAAGAGACACACACACTACATCATGTGCCATTTCCCGATGCTATAAATGGATGCAAGAGAAGCTCACAATAATACACTTGACCTGAATGAAAATTAACACAAATTGAAATAAATTACATTGACACAATTACAATCTTTGTTTTCAAATTGTGGACCAACCTGCTTTGTACTGACCTCCCTCCCATAGCTTAATTGTTTTTCTAGATAGATAGGTCTATGTGGCATTCGCTTCCATGTATGTTATGATTGACTAATACTGCTCTTGCCAGTATTATTAGAGAATTTAGTTATAATCTTAACTAAAATAATTGAAAAATAATCCAATTTTTCTCCCATTAATTGTAGTCAGGAAAACAGATATACAATCTGACACTGGATTCCATATGGAATTGTCTGATAAGAAGTTTGTGAGACAGTCCATGGACTTCCCTGCTCTGGCTTCGCTCAGTCCTCTCTGCAGCAGCATGACGACGATCTTCAAGATAATTGCCGTTGTGATATTTAATGTTCCCTTGCTAAGTAACATGGCTCATAAGTGCTTCGGTGAGCTGTGCCACTTTGCTGTCTGGGATCTATTTTCCTGAGGTTATTTTACCCTGGATCTGACCCTGTAGCTTTCACGCAAGACCCTCATCCTCTCCATTAACGAGATACCACATCGATCCACGTCACCATATTTAGGAAACTCTCTGTTGGATTCTTTGTCCTAGGGTATTCTGGGAAGAAAACAAAAGGAAAACTGTGTGACCCAAAGGATCGTGGGAAGAACAGATCAAAGGGCAGCCAGGAGAAGAAAGGCAAGTTAACAAGTGAAACGCAATCCTTGCTGAAGCAGTTTGGTGAGTCATCTTATGTCTACTGACGTTTGTGAAAAAAACATCAGGAAGCTGTTGACAGTTCGTTGCCTTGTGTAACTGGGAGGCTGGCAACAAGGTCCTGAAAGGAGGGTGGAGTATTTTTGTTCCCAACTGGTTTCTTCACACATCAAGAGTATTGTTCTAAGCCAGATAAGCACCGCCCTCCTTTCTTCCCCAGGAAAAAAGATAAACAGATAACGTCTCAGCTGTCCTGGCAGTGAAAGAAAATGAAGTCGTCTGCTTGCTTTAAACTTGTGAATTTTCCTTCAACGCCTGAGGCAGTAATGACATGAGACCTTATCTGTGTTATCTGGTATTGGTACGTTCTCCTTGAATCAAGCTCGGAGAGAGAGCTTTACTAGACAGCAGCACAGCATTCCAGATCTCATCTTGCACATCACTGATGAGCAGGAGGCTGACGATAGAACAGCATTTATATTTCCAGTGGGCCGGAAGATGTAGCAGAGCAGAATCCCACTGCAGCTCTCTGAAGATAATCTCCCCAGAAGTGGGACCTCCCAGCTTTTTAACCAGGCCAGTTCTGCATTAAAGGTTTTTTTTCAAAAAAATGTAAAATCATTTCCTTTTAGCTTTGTCAGGGTTATACTTCATTGTGCTCAAGTTACTCAAGTGCAACCTCCTCCCCCCCCCCTCCCCGCAACACACCAATCCCATCACCCCACAGATAATGTGACCATTTTAATTTGGACCATTACAACTGCAGGGACTGAAATCGGTAAGTATAAGGGTCCCAGAGGTAAAAAAGGTCAATGTAGCCTCAGCAGTGTTGTAGGTGACATTAACTCAACGGATGTTTGTATATAATGCCTTCCAAACACAAATCATCTACTCTGTCATGAAAGACAGTTGATTGAAGTTAAAAAATTAGTGAGCTAAATCAAAGGTTGTTCAACATTTTTAAATAGAGGTACAGTATATGTACGTTATTAGCCGGGCACAAAGCAGGTTTAAGTCTTACATCGTTTGTAATTTCTGTAAATAATTTGGCAGGGTAAATAGCAGTTCCTCAAGAATGAGGGACAGGAGGCAGAGTATTTACATTCAAAAGAAGAAAGAGGCATTCCAGTCTTTATATTGGTGATAAATTTACTTCAGGAGATTATGGAAGGGATTGGAGAAGGGTCTGACACAGGTGCATTTGATTCCTAATCATAGACGAAATTCTTGCCAACACATGGGGCACTTTACTAAGGCAGGAAGAATGGACAAAGCCTAAGAAATGGATTTAATGGCAAGACCATAAGTTCATAATAAATGTCCCTTAGCTATTATAGAATAGCATCCTTCAGACCAGTAGCTTATACCTTGTTTGCTATCCACCAGTGAACTTACATACTGCTTGTTACTCTGCTGACACTTGGGCAGCAGTGACCCCTGCCAGTGTCCAGGGCTTCCTTCATTGTGTCAGCAGCTTCCTCTCGGTTTTCACTAATGTCAGTCACGCAAGTCCGGGGTGAAGACTCAGGAACACAGTCGCACTCAGGTGTAGAAGGATTCTTCGTTGCTGTTTCCCTAACAATTTGGTTTTACTAGTCAGGGTTGTTAGCCCCGAGCTGAACCCCCCCCCCCCCCACACAAACCAGGAGGAATCCAGCCACACCGCATAATTGGCATTCCAGAGTAAGGGCAAACTAGTCAGTTTGTTTCATCAGCCAGATGGGGAGAGGATGTTCAAAGTCATTTCACATAAGTTCTGCACAAATAGTATGGACCGTGATAGAGTAAAGTGAGAATTATTGAGGTGAAAGGAGCTTATATCATCCAGTTGTTGCTACCCAGTTACTCTCTGGGAAGTGCGGAGTGGCATATTCAGTCACGAATGTCAGATTACCAGTTTTAGTGCATTTGTTTTATCCCCTCTGGTTGGTATCTTGTCCAGCTGGCAGTACATGAAACCATTCCAGTGTAGAGACACACGCAAAATGCTGGTGGAATGCAGCAGGTCAGTCAGCATCTATAGGGAGAAGCGAAGCCCTGACTCTTCGTCAGGACTCGGCCCGAAACGTCGACAGCGCTTCTCCCTATAGATGCTGCCTGAACTGCTGCGTTCCACCAGCATTTTGCGTGTGTTGCTTGAATTTCCAGCATCTGCAGATTCCCTCGTGTTTGCCAGTGTAGTGGGCAGTGGCAGAGGGCAGCATCTGGCATTCAGCATTGGCAGCCCTGCAGACAGTTCGGCCAAGTCAGAGTTCCCTGCTTCAACTCACCCGGCACAGGCTTTGCTGCTGGCCGCAAGAACATGTGCTTGCTGCTAGGTTGGAGTGTAACACCACCACCCCCTCCCCGTCGCCACAAGTTCGTAGCAGGGGCACCTATCCAAACGACTGAGGAAATACCAACCAGTCTGGCATCTTATGCAACCCTAATGTCTTAACCACTTCCCGGGAGGAGAAAGCGGGCAGCGGGAAGGAAATAAGCTACAAACAGATATGCAGAATAGCAACTCCAGCCAAAGGGACCGGTAAAAATGAGATTTGCATAGAAGGGATTGTACTTTTGGAACCATTAAAGAAAATCATTTGTTGAAGTAGTTGCTGTGAGTTCACATGCCCACAATCTTATTCAAAGCACCAAAACATCTTCTGTTAGTAGATAGGAATTTGAAGATTCAAGCCAAGAAAAATAAGTGTTAGACAAATAATATTGTGTCCAGTGCTGAGTTTAAATGATGGGCAGGATTTAGCAGAAATTTTTCAATGCAGCAGCTAATAAACAAGGCTAATATTAATGGTTCTGCTATGAGCAGCTCTGACTATGTTACTGTGATTTTTAACCACAGAACCTCACCACGATTTTTTTCTGTCGTGGGTCAGTTAGGGTGCTGAGTGATACAAATGAAGGAAGACATCTTCCTTTTGTTGTCACCGATTCACTGGGACAACAGATGGATAAGTCGAAAAAGTGAGACGTTTTGCGAGCCACAGAGTACATAGTGCATGGAGTACTAAGTGCTGTGCTTGCTAGAGTTAAATATTCCAGTACACTTGATCTTTTGAAGAGTCCCCAAACATCTTGTTGGTAAAGACCCAAATCCTGTCTATCTCTTCCTCTGCCCAACAATGTCATTCTAAATTTACCACCATGATCCAAGTACAGGTGATCGGATATTCCATCTAGTTACACACTGGCTCTATTTGATGAGTTCCGGCCCTCCCCAAAATTGGTGCTTTCTGAAAAACAGACCTTCCAATTAAGTCCGAGCTTTTTGCTGAAAGGGGAAATTCCTTAGAGTTCTTACAGCATTCATTATTATTTTGTGTATGGTCCACAATACTTCCTGCAAACTCCATTAGGAGTCCAGCGCATGGCAGTCAAGACACACCAGATAAAGATAACAGGTTTCTTTTCTGAAAGAATGTTAATGAATCAGAAAGATTTTACAAAACAGTTGCCAGTTCAATGTTATCATACTGGTAGAGCCTCTTTTATTTTGCACCTACCTATTTAATGTCCACCTACAGAAAGGGGTGGAATGTGTGCTCCCGGGTCTGCAGTATATTCTAGTTTTCTGGTTAGAAGTCCACTCCAGTGATCTTCATTCCATTGTTGTTGACTTCAGCAATGAATGAAACTCAGGTTTTGCTTTTGTTTTTCCAGGTTTGTCAACTTCCATTTCATTGGATGGGGATCTTTTGCAGAATTGGCTGGCCCAGACTGTTCAAGCTAAGACAGAGAATATCTTGAGCCACTGGTCTTTCCACAGTGGTGCAGGAAATGAAGGAGTGGCGAGCTGTCTGTCGGATAAGCTGATGCACGACGAGCAGTCGTTGTTGAGCATGGGCTCAGTAAACAGTGCTCAGTCGCAACCCCCCGTCACGTTGGAAAAGGAGTCTAGGCACAAGGCAGGTGAAGAGAGTAAGTCTAAGCTGTTGAAGGATCGAGTAGGCATCGTTCACGCCAAGAACCAATGTAAGAAGCAACTGGACTACCCAGTTGATGGCACGTCCTGGCGTGCCAACCCCAGTGAACTTGCTGCACAGGGCATTTGCACAAATGGGCCCAAGGGACTGAGAGCAAAGGCCAATGGAAGCCACAAAAGAGCAAGTGAGGTGCGAAAGACCAGCAAAAAGCAGGCCTCGCATCACTCCAGTTCCAAGGCAGCTCCGCCCAGCACGTCGCCAGTAAGGAGTGCCACTGAAATTGGCGAAACATTGGATTATTTTGAATCTGCTTTTCCTAAACCCAGTTCTTCGGTTCAAGTGCCTAAAACATCCACAAACTCAAAGTCTTGGGTAACTTTCAAGATCCCAAAAACGCGAGAGGGCGGCAGAAAGTCACAAGTGCAAAAGCAGGACCTGGGGAACGGTTTCCAGCAGGCCAGCCCAGAACGAGAGAAAAAGCCCAAAGAGACAACGAAGGTGAAGTTGCTCTTCGACAACGAGACTGACGGTTACTTTTCTGACGCCGAGATGAGTGACTCAGACACAGAACCTGTGGCCGACAGGTCGCAAAGGCTTCAGCGACTGAGTTCAGAAAGCATGGTTGTACACCGAAAATGTGGCAGTGAGGTGGTCAGGAGGAGTATTCTGGCTTCCTAAAGCATCTAAACCAATCAGATAAAAAAAATAAGTCAGGTGGTTCGAATCCTTACTTCCTGCTCTCGCGCTCATTTCTGTTGATAATCTGACCTACAAAATGTCGGTCCTGCAAAACCCAGCTAAATGATTGAAATATCAGGGGATGAAACTTACTGATCAAAGTTTTATTGTAATGCCCCGACTCTGTTCTCCCCTCTCGATATTCAGTCCCATCGACTTCACTGGATCTAAATATTAGGAAGGGGGGGTGTGGACAGCTGGCCGATCAGAATTCTCCCGCTCCCATTGCCATTGCCTCTCTCTGCCCTACAGATTCCAGCCTAATCTCTGTATATGAAGTTTTAATCAGTCTGTTCCATAAAACTATATGTGACTCAACTTATAATAAACCAGGAAGCAGTCATGGTTATTAATTATAATACATAGCGTGTAGCTTGTGCCCTGATGATCTGATTTATAACTCGAGGGTTAGTCATGTAACTTCATATATGACATCATAACTCTCTCTGCTTCCTTCCTCCGTTGTTCTGCTTCTACCTGTTGCCGCCAGAGGAAAACTGTAAAAAGACAGCCTTAATTGAAAAGCAGGAGTGGAATACACACTATGTATTATAAAGCTAAATGGTTGAAAGCAGGTTCAAAGCCATGATTCAGTCTTTAAAAGAGATATTCTGTCATTCATAAGCCCTTCAACTGTTCGTCTCCTAGTCTGAGGCATTAATTTCTGCCTTATAACTCACCACCAGCTGTGTTATCCAACACATTTACTGAGTTTAATGTGGAATATAGAAACATCATCAAGAAGTAAAGGGCATTCATGGCTTTGTCCCACCTGGTGGCCTGTGACACACTGACACATCAGCAGTCAGGTGGGAAATGTTATGCACCTGTGATTCAGATTTTGAACAGAAAACTCCCGTTCAGTGATAGATTAAAGTGCAAGGAATGACTTGTAGGAAAATAAAGAAGATTTTTTTTTGTGGAGTTGATCTTCTAATAAAAATAAAGCACAACATGCACTTTTTAGAAGTCTGGCAGGTTGTTGAAAGCTGACTTCAGAGGCCATACAGGACTTGCCAAGCAAAAGGGAATTTTTTTTTTGTACTTTTTAGAAATGTAAAGAAGTAGCCAGATGATGCAAAGGAAACTTTGACAGTGTCTGTAATAATGTATACTGGAGTACATAAAGCAGTAACAATATTACCATATACTGTAGGTGTGCTCTACACAGTCACACAGTGTTTTAAGATGGGAAGCATTACGTGTTACGCAGTGTAGTGTGGTACAGTAAATCTGAATGTTATCCCCAGGAACACTTCCATAGGGTTTGAAGTTTCACCATAGGATATGGAGCTTCATGTGTTGAAAATTCTCCACTATTTTAACAAAAAAAGTTAACCTGATTATTTTAAAATGGCAAAGAAAATTCTGAGCAAGTTGCAGGAGCACCTTCACTTTGGTATCCCAATGCACAATTTCAAGGCTGTAGAGAATTTATATATGACACAACACACGCTCTGTACAGCACTGTCCTAACAGAATGGACAGAGCTGATATATTAACTCTGCACACTTGCATGAATTGAGGATGGAGTTGAAATAATTATGCCCCCCTTTTGCCCCACTCCTTGCCCATTGCCCTACTTGCTTTGGGCCCTTACAGGTTCTTACCTGAATTGACTGACAGGCTCAATGCTGTGAGCAGAATGGGATTCCGTAGCATCCGGAGGATTTCAGTGCACTTCAGAAGGACAAATCAGTGCGAGAGTCCACTGCACAGTCGAATCGTGTTTTTGCATATCTGGGAGGAGCTTTCTTGTTTCTCGGGGACTCAGGAGAAAAGTGGGCGCTGCTGTTGCCCCAAGCTTCCCTAAGTACAAAGGATAAACATAAATCCAAATCTCAATACTCCAGACAGTGTTGCTTAAACATTAACTGGCAGGGGCAGTCTCCATATGTATGCTGGTTACCTCGACCCCATTCATCCTTGCCCATCATCACTACCCTGTCAGGTTTTCTGGCACTGACTTGGGAAACAAGAACTTCAGCCTTGACCAAGTCTCCACTATTATCATTAACTTCATTTTTCTCCCTGGCCCTTTGCTCAATCTGAATTGCTCCTTGCACAAAGTTGCCTCTGCGTTCAATGTCTACACTCAATTTGAAGACTCACAAAGGGACTTCAGTTGGTCCCACATGCAGCCATCTGCCCACACCAAGACCAGAAGGATGCCAGGTTACTGGGAAACCTGTTAGCATGCGTTATCTGGGTGACTACATCCCAGGGAGTAGTTTACCTAAGCAAAACTGAAGCAGCTCGAAGGAATTGTCAGGTTTTGTTTCACTTGCCAGTCACCTTGAAATCCATTTCTTTCAGGTTGCATTAATTTTTTTTCTTATTTCTCATTAAATGTCAGCATGGGCTCATATCACTGTGTTTATATCACCAATCTTAAATTCTCAAGCTTAAGCCTTTTCAATGCATCCATCTCCCTTTACTTCACCACTAGCAGCAAAGCTATCAGCTGACTCTGCTATTCTTCAGATCTCTTTCCCTTGCATTGATTTGATCATACTTTGGATAAAGAGGCTAAGTTTTTCACATTAAATATAGATTTCATAAAGTTTGCTTTTATGGTAATAATTTTGACTGTTCTAACCCCTCAACCGTAATCAAGGATATTGTTTAAAGAAATAATCAAAGGCTTATTGGATACTCAAGAAAGAAATCTGTTCTCATTTTATTACAAGCCTAATGGTTACAAATTACTTTGAGCAACTTTTAATGTTCACTTCAAAACAAGATGGATGCACAATATGAATTCTGGCCCTTCATTTTTCTTAAGCATGCTAATTGTCAGGTATGTTCATAATGATGTGTTCTAACTGTTCCTTTATTTTCTTGGAATAAATGCCTTGCTTGGGCTTTTTTTGGCAAGGCATTCCTATTAATAATAGGAAGCCCTTAAAGAAAGAATTTCCTGATAATATCTGGGGCTTTCAGAAACTCACAGGACTTGCACCAATCCAAAGCTACAGCACTCCTAGTTAATGGGAAACCATTATGACTAAGCCCAAATCTTAAGGTGTGGTTTCTTGTGGGTTTTTCACACCAGCAACCATGTAGTACTGGCCACAAAGTAGAAGTGTACACATTATAAATAATTATGTTTTTTTTTAACTGAGTAATACATCAAAAGACTTTTAAATGCATAATATTACATCTGCCCTCCATACATTTTAATATTCTGGACCTTGTTAACTATTTTCTAATATATTCATAAGGGCAGCAAAACTACACTTTTTTCACGTTCATATTTACTGGCAGCAATAAATACTTGTAGACCAGATCTGCTGAAGCTTAGAACTGATCTGAGCTTCACAACACTGAAATTCTCTGCATTTTGAACAGTGTCCCATGTAATCCAGTCCTGCTGTACCAAGCTATGTAACCTGCCTAAGTGGTCTCGATCCTGCAACTGATTTTGAACATGTTGCTGCGAAACTTGCCATTTCAAATACCACTCAGAATTGGTGATGAATGCACTTAACCAATATGTTGACTAGAGCTGCTTTTCCTGCCTTGAAGTAAACTGTTGATAGGTGTTGACTACCTTGCATCGTCCCAGTTGCTGTCACCTAGGCTGGTGGAGTTCACCTCTGAGGCTGAGTTCTTCTTATAACTACCTGGGTGACTTTGTAAGTTGTTGTCAGCAGCAGCTTCCGTAAGACATAGGAGCAGATTTAGGCCATTTGGCCCACCAAGGATCTTAAGAAGGAAAGAGGTGAATGCCATGATTGAGTAGTTGTGTTGTTTAAGAGGTTTCTTGTCCGGAAAGGTGAAAATGCCAGCACTTTCCTAATCTACAAGGCATCAAAATTAAGTAGAGATGCAATAATGCTGCAGAGATTACTACAGGTCAAAGGCAGGAAGCCTCGTTCTCCCACTTTACCTTCTCTCTTGGCCTCCCATCCATTTGAGATGATTACTTAGTGTCATCAGTGTGATACTGACAAGACTATTAGTGTACTCATAAATTTATGTCTCTACCAAAGGAATGATAATTAATATGTCCAAGTATGATCATTTATATTGCTCATCTGAAGTTCCATCTTTTTCAGAGTTACATTGATGCTCTGTAACTCTGGGCGTTGCATTAGAGTGTGCACAGAACAGCGAATAAATGCAAGTCACATTTAAAGACAGAGCATGTTGAATCCTCCAGCATTTGGCCTGGGAATGTTGAATGTGTTCATTAAAATCAATATCCATGTCTGACTATATAGCATAACATTGTTGATAATAATGTCTTTACGTATGAGTATTTCATGAGGTTTTGCAGGAGTCAGATGATAAAATTAATTTTACATTGCAGTATGCTGCCTCACCATCTGGGCACAGTTTTAGAGTTTGCCAGTGCGAGTCATTGTCTTCAGTGAAGGACTGGGAAAAAAAATAGCTGCCTTTCAAAAAGGCTTTCGCTGTTTTAAAAATAAGTTTGACTGTTTTTCCACCACACCTCTGGGGTGTTACCTCAAATAAGTACTTTATTGTGGTTTAAAGAGGCAGCGATTTGGCTAGAAGGTGTGCTGTACCTCAGAGATTCGGGTATTGGAACTGGGTCCCCATGAATCTGATTGTGAGGGTTGTCACAGATTAATTCCTGAGTGATTGTTGTCCCTGAGTGGGAGCTCAGATGTAAATGAACACTTGCTTATGAGAAGGTTTGAAATCTTGATTCTGATATGTTACTTTTTTATGTTAGCAGCTGTGGCATTGTGAAACACATGATCATTTGGTATCAATAAACTAGACAAGCAAGATCTAAAGCTGTACATTTTTATGTTAAAAAAGATTAATTCAGGAGAAATGCAGTCGGGAGCATTGGTTTTCCCATAATAACAATTTGCGTCCTAAAATGGTTAGAACTGAAATCCTCATTAGACGGTTGAAAAAGTGCCACTACTGTGCTTTACAGCATACTGATTGCCTTGTGGTCTATCTGGTTTCTCACAGTTCTTTTGTAATGAATTAACTTTGGAGAATGGAAGGCATCTGTTACATTGGTCCATAGTTAGTTCATTTAAAATATAGAATGGATTTGATGCATCGGTGTTAGAAATATTGCACTAGAGTTTCCAAGCTTCCTTTCTGTGTCAGACTATAGAGATTTGGTCTTCCCACTTACCCTCGTTCCCCACACTAATTACAGACACTGGATAAAAAGTATTTAATAATTGCATCTTTCTGACATTACCATGTGTCATTAGGGGGCTCCATTTCCTCAATCTTCACCCACCCAAGTTAGAAAACCAAGTTATTAGATGAACCCAAACTCCTTTCACTGTGAGTGAGCATACAATTCCCTGTGCTTTCTACGTCAAGCCTCCCTGGATTAAATGTAATTTCCTCCCAGTTAAACTTTCAAATTATGTTAGAGGGGAGTCCATATTACTGATTTTCTTGGCCCTTAATCAACGTTTCTCATTCCCGGCCTGAGTCACTTCATCACCTGTAGCGATTGACCTTTCCAATCCCCGTCCTCTGAAACTGGCTGTCGCTCTGACTATTCTGAAACCAGTGGATTAACAATCACTTTGTTCTCCTTGACACTCGTGTACTGAAGAATGACAATAAATAGTCTTGAAGAACACTTGGATGCACACTCCAAACCAAAATGGGGAGAAAGCACAGTGCCTGTATTCTGGAAAATTCGGATTCTATGTGAACTCCTGTGAAGCACATGTTTGGCAGTGTTTAATTACCAACAGCATTACCCTGGAATTTTACACCCACAAAACACAAAAATTTAATAATATGATTTAAATCATTCAAATTGAAACTTAAACTGTTTATTCACATAGTTTATAGTTCTGACCTACCAGTGAACTTTGTTTCCATTTAATTCCCATTTATTCTAGCTTCCCAGCTAATTAATAATTTACACCTCAAATTAAAATCTATTTAATGATAAGATCAAGTTAAAATTCTAGTCAAGTTGATACTTCAGGTGTGGTCTAAATGGTCTATGTATTGAGGTTCATATCTTCATTTTTTACCTAGTCTGAAGAGGCAAGAGAATGGAACAGTTGCACGTATTTGCAGGCACACATCCAAATTCACTGAGGAAATGAAAGTGGAGGTATATGCAGTTACTGAAGCAATCAAGTAAGGAAGAATTCATTTGGTCACTGAACGAATAAAGGTAGCAGATGCTGTCCTTTAGAATTCCTATCCCCAAGTTCTAAAAATGCAGAGATCCAGTTCATGGTACCATGAATAATTTTGGAGAAAATAATCCTTACAATTTATCTGGTGTAAAAATACTTTCAAGATGCTTTCTTCCAAATTTTTGATTTATCAAAACGGCTTCTGATTGAAGTTATTATAGATTACAAAACCATATTACAAATTAAGTAATCTTGATGACCCGGGCAATGTTCTCATAAGTACTGTGAAGCATCACGAGTATCATTTTAATTCCAGGATAATTATTTGATCACAATGTGAAATAAAATTGTCATATATAGAGAGCATTAACTGCAAAAATGCAAGTCAGTATACTAAATAAAAGGAATGACTGTATAAAGGTAGAAAAAAAATCCAAACTTGAACTTTTGGAAAGCAAAGCGAGTGTTATGGACTTAAACAAGAAAGCCTTTATCCAGATTAAACAGTATCAGCTATGGTAAGAGGGAGAATGGGAACAGGTTTACTGCCAGGACAGGAAACTATACCAGTGCATGGCATGGTTATGGTTGGTGGTAGGAAATGGGAGAAAACAAATGTCTGAAGACACAGATTCCTGTGACCTGGAGCTTGTATTTGAATTGAGTTTAGGTTAATGATTCCTTCTTGCCTGTGAGGATCCAAATGAAATCAGCAAAGAGAGACTCAACTGAAAATGCACAAAGGAAAAGTAACCCTAATTGGGTACTAAATTTGCAATCTTCTTGTTAGTCCTGTACACTGCTGAGATGAGAAGTGGAAAATGTAGCTGCTTGTGATGAGCTTTGGGCTTGATGAAGGGAGCGAACTCTATTTGGCATATAATTTATCCTGGCAGTGGCTAAATTGTCAAAATTGTATTTTTTTAGAATTGCATCAGTCACTGGGGAAAAAAACACCGAATATTTTCTTTCCCTGGATGTGATACCATCAAAATCAAAAAAAAATTTGTTGTTCTGAATTGCTCTGAAACAAAGATGTTCCTGAATAGTATTTTACCCAAACACCAGTAAATGTGATGTCCTGTATCCTGGTACACCTGTTAGATTTCTTGTGGGTTTCCCTGTAGTGGCATGCCAATCCTCTCTTCATCTTTACCATATGCAGCAGAGAGACTTGAAGCTTTTGTTGTAGGCATTGAGAGGGAATTTTATATGTGATGAGTGCAATAAGAGTCCCTGTAGTCTGCAACATGAAAGTAAGTTGGGAAATAAATTGTATATCCAGAATTTAATGGGTATGTGTGTGTGATCTAATCTAATTGAGAGGTTCCAGTAGTGTGTGTGTGTGTGGGATTTAGTTGTGAGGTTCAGGCTGTTTGTGTGGGATCTAATGAAGAGGTTCAGGTAGTGTGTGTGTGATTGAGATGTTCCGGTAGTTGTGTTGGGGTTGGGGGGATCTAATTGTGAGGTTCAGGCTGTTTGAGATCTAATTGAGAGGTTCAGGTAGTGTATATGTGTATGTGTGTACACACACACACACAGTGACAGACAGGAATCAGATTCCGGGATTCCTTTTGGTTTATGAGTAGTTACTAAGATCCGGGAGTTAATTGACAAGCTTGAGCAATGTACCACCGTCTCCTGATACTGGGTAGGTTTTAGCCTTGAAGTTGCACCCCATCTGTTACTTTCCAGTGATTTACACTGTTATCCTTTTGGATTAATTTATTTTTGAGCAGGCATTGCCTGCTGATGGACCATTGATGTCAGGCGGTGTTCACAACTCATTGTATCACTGCCTTTTTATTGCAAAATTACCTACAACACTGAAGTTCCGATACCAATCTGATAAGCATGGAAAGGAAAGGATACAAGAAAGTTCAGCTCACATCTCGATTGTGGTTGATACCATTTCCCAGTTACAGAATGCAAAGACTAGTTCACGAGATTATTGATTTGGAGCCTATTTGAATGGTCAACTCTCTACAAACATACTGAAGAAACTGATAACATTACGAGTTTCATGAGGAAAATTCTGATCCTTGAATGGAGTCAGATTTAGTCTCTAGATTATTTGTGCTTGCCATATTCATGTAAGGACGTATAGATTTGGTAATGTAAACAGAGAAGTAAGCATTAAAATAAATTCATATTCGGGTTTTGTTAGACTGTAGCAACAGTATGTACCATAGGCTCTCCAAATCTTATTGAACACTGCCTTCTACCGATGCTTGTTTCAATGTGCTTGAGTAGTTACAATATATCCACATGCTGTTCGCTGATACTGTACTCCAATTCTAGACCATACTGCCTGCTGAGTAGTTTCTTCCATCATATGTACTCATTACAGAAATTGCAAAAGAAAAAAGGAATCTTGTCTGTTGTCCGAGTTAAGCTGCTGTCTGCGCTGTATGTCAAAATATTAAAACTCCGTGCGAGGTCTTGACAGGCACACATTTATGGCAAGTGGGAGGCCGCGTGTGTCTTTTGTTTCAAGGAAAAGTGATGTGCCATTTGTTAATAATAAAGAGAATAATGGAGAAGATATATATAAAGAAGAAATGCTATTTTAAATTATTTTTGGCTTTTTTTTTGCAATATTTATTTTCTTGTATTAGAGTACTTATAAATCCTTTGTAGAGAAGAAATGTATTTTCCATTAGTGCAAAAGAAATCGTATAAACTGCAGACCTATTAATCTTTTGTACATTTTCCATGTCAGCAACCTTTAAAGCAATATGATGTACCAGAAGTTGTGTACTTTGTGTAATTGCCTTGCTGTTGGTGTCAACTTGGAATCGCTAAATCCTCTAATTGTTTCTATTTGGATCTCAATTGGAGTAAAGTTGCACTTAAGAGTCCTACAAGAGAGAGAACCTCTACAGAGAGGCAGACTTATTTTGTACAAAGAGAGAAAAGGAGACTGTAAGGAGCGGGACCCTGTTCACAAAGAGAAAGAAATAGCTGATTCTCGAGTTTGATAAATTGGCATTTGTCAGTTCATTGGCAGCATACAATCAATAAAGCAGTGTTTTACAAGTAAATGGCAGTCTTTTGTCTCTTTTTCCATCAATTCCTTAATCTTTTTTTCAAAGCCTCCAAATTAATCCAGAGTCCAATTTCCAAGAAGTTCTTCAGCCGTGAGATAAGATATTGAGTAGTGACCTTTGCAAGTTCAACCCTGGCTCCAAGGAGCACTCATAAATGCAGTCTCCAGCAAGGGTCAATGATTAAAATGAATCAACCCGTCATGACTCACAGTATGTGGTGACCTGATACCAAGATTTGGGGAGAGAACTGGAATAAATAATGTAATAGTTATAGATGGTGATTGAACCTTTGTGATGCAATATTTCATGATGTCTTCACCTGTAACTTCCACTTGAAGTGGAGGACAAAGAGACAGAACTAGGCCATTTAACCCTCCCAACTCGGTGTCTTGTGAATGGTGGCAAGGCATTATGAGGTGAGTCCCTTCCTTTCAGTTTTTCAGTATTTGCTATTCACTGTATATTTGGTAGAGAATGTTAATGAAGGAGCGGGGAATCACTGCCAGCAACACCTGAATTTCAGTGTCTGGCTACGTACGTACAGATCCCTGTACTTGGAAGTCTCATGATCATGAAAGAAAACACCAGCAATTTAATGTTTTACATGTCATGGATTTAGTCTTTCAAGCAGCCATTCACTGAATTATACCCTCATATGTGTCATTTTGTGATGTTAATGCTATCCCTAGGCTAGTAATGTTGTTCATTAATAATTCCCGATTCAATCATCTTATGTTTAATTTATTAAATGTTGAAAACTGCATAAATCTTTTAAGTTATGAAACTTGTGGCCAATTTCCTACTTGATAACCTTTAGATTTTAAAAAATCATCTAAACTTTTAGCTTAAGATTAATAATCAGAATCCACTGATAGATCATGGCATACTGAAATTTACTGTTCAATCCTTTGTCACTGTTCTACATGTCCCTGATTGTTGTGAGATAAAGAGAACCCATATGATGCCTGCTGGATTGTGCATGTGCAACATTGCCCTGTGTCCAATATTGAATAATCTATTCTGTACCTCAAATGCCATTCTAAAACTTCGTATTTTTGTGTGTATCTGAATACAAATCAATTATGCATACATAAGACAATTACACCAGAAACTTTGCTCCATTGGAAAGCATGGGGTGAGGTTATCCTGTTCCCAGCCACTAAATGCATGTAGTAAGTTAATATTTAGTAGCTCACTTTCTTGGTAACTTAATACATGTTCAGTTAACCAATCGTAACAATTCCAAGACTAAATGACCACTTAAACCAATTAAGAAGGGGCAGATCAAGAAACAAGGCCTGTGGTTCCAATGGGATCAGCAAAGCCATGGCATTATAGGGAGTCAGCATAATTCAAGATGGAGGCCAATGGCAGAATTCTGTTTTGCTCTGAAATAGATCTCCAGTAATATGCTGCTGCATCCAGTGTTGATCGGGGGACACTCTCTAGAGATTAAGGAGGACAAATTATTTATTCTTGACATTTTATTCATGTTTCTATTTATATCCTAATGTTCTAATATGCTTTGTTTAAAAAAATTAAAGTAATTTTAATCTCTTAACTTTTAAAGCAATCTTAATATCAGAGTCATTTTGATACTGTTAGAGGCTTGATGGCTTTAACAGGAAATGAGTCACTATCCTGCTCAAGGCATTCTGGAGCCTGGGCCTCAGCTGAACTTAGATATTAGTGGCACTGCAAAGCCTTACTGCTGATTTAAATACTCTGGCTCTACCCTTGCATCTCCCTTTATACAATGCAGTTTTACCTAGTCACCTCGTCTTCCCTTCCTACTCAATATCCAGAACAGGAGGGGGGGATTGACAGCAAAGGGTCAGCGATGTCATGAAGGATTCCAGCCACCCTGATGGACTGTCTGACCCACTCCTATCAGCCAAGTAACATCCACACCAGGACTGGCACACTGAAAACAGTTAGTCTTCCCGAGCAGTAAGGCTGATCAACACCTCCACCGTTAACCCACCACACCACACCCCCAACCGCCACTACTTTATCACTTCCTGCCAGTCACCTTCTGTACAGACACTCCTGTGCCTAGCGTCACTTTATGGACATACAATCCATCTATGTATAAAGCTATCTTACACGTTGATATTTATTGTGTGTGTGTTTTTATTATTGTGTTCTTTATCTTGTGTTTTTTGTGCTGCATTGGAAATGGAGTAACAATTATTTTGTTCTCCTTTACACTTGTGTATTGACATTAAGCAATCTTGAATACCCTTGAATTATTTCCTTAGCCTCTACAATTAGCCTCACTTCCATCTGTCTTCCTCAATGCGGATCTGTGACCTCCTTTCACCTGCAGCTTCCTCTCTCCTTCTCATTATCATAAAACATAGAACAATACAGCACAGTACAGGCCCTTTGGCCCACAATGCTGGGTCGACCATTTGAAGTTCAAAGTAAAATTTATTATTAGACTACATACGTAACACCACATATAACCCTGAAATTCCTTTTCCTGCGGGCATACATGGCAAATCTATAGAACAGTAACTGTAAAGAGGATCAATGAAAGGGTAAGAGCATAGAAGATAACAAACTGTGCAAATACAAATTAAGTAAATAGTAATAAATAATGAGAGTATGAAATAATAAGATAAAGATTCCCTAAAGTGAGATTATTGGTGTGCAACAGATGATTGTAGTTGTTCTACTTTGTTCAAGAACCTGATGGTTGAGGGGTTCTTGAACGTTGTGGTGTGAGTCATGAGGCTCTTGTATCTTCTACCTGATGGCAGCAGCGAGAAAAGACCCAGACCTGGGTGGTGGGGATCTCTGATGGATGCTGCTTTCCTACGACAGCATTTCATGTGGATGTGCTTAATGGTTGGGAGGGTTTTACCCATGATGTACTGGGCCAAATCCACTAGACCAGGCCACAATGCATCCAGTCAATACACTTTGCACCACTTAGCTATAGAAGTTTGTATAAATTTTGATAACATGCCAGTCTCCACAGACCTCTAAACAAGTAGGGATGCTGTTGTGCTTTTTTTGCAATTACATTTATATGATGGGTCCAGGACAGGAATTCTGAGATAGTGACACTTAGGAATCTAAAGTCACTGACCCTCTCCACCTCTGATCCTCTGTTCTTGGACCTCTGGTTTCTCTCTCCTGAAGCCTACAATCAGTCTACAAACCTACGTTAACATCAGTCTAACCTTTACCTTCCATGTAGCGCTCCATTTTAATCATCCATGTGCCTACCTAAGAATCTGTTAAATGTCCCTAATGTTTCTGCCTCTACCACAATCCCTGGCAGGGTGCTTATACACAAAGTGGTGGGTGCAAAACAAATACTTACTTTCAATCACCTTGAAATTATGTCCCTTTGTATTAGCTATTTCTGCCCTGGGAAAAAGTCTCTGGCTGTCCACCTGATCTATGCCTTTTATCTTGTACACCTCTATCAAGTCCCTCCCATCCTCCTCCGCCACAGAGAGAAAAGCCCCAGCTCACTCCATCTATCCTCATAGTCGTAAATCAGCCATCCTTGGCTTCCTCTCATTTCTTCAAGTACAGTTTGCAATTATTTACAAATGTTTGCAAAAGCTTACTAATGCGATCTGAAATGATGCTGTTCTCTGCTTCTGGACTTTGCCCAATTACTCGTTCATCTGCAGAATTTCATTGATTGTAAATAATCGGCCACCCTCAAAGCCAGGAATTCAGAATGGCTACATTTATTTGAGAAAGCATCCCAGGAGATGATTGCAGAAGAGTCAGAAAATCCTACGCTCGCGAGATGGTGGAACCGGAAGCAAAAAACAAACTGCTGGAAGAACTGGCCTTGAGCTGAAGCAGCAACCATCTGCCTGGCTGGGTCCCTTGCTTCCTTTCCATGTACATAACTGTTCAAATGTTGTAATTGTATCTGACTCTACCATTCCCTCAGATCCATGTATATATTCCAGTAGTTCTCAGCTCCTTTTGTATCTTTCCCCTCTCACCTTAAACCCTGCGTCCTCAAGCTTCAGGCAGCCCTACCCCCATTAAAAGACTCTGATCATTCACTCTATCTGTGCCCCTCAGGACTATATAAACTTCAATATGGTCACCAGCCAGCCTCCTTCATTCCAGTGTAAACAGTTCTGCCCTCTGCAATCTTTCCTTATAACTCAAGCTCTCCAGTCTGGGCAATATTCGTGTAAATTATTACTGCACCCTCTCCAGCTTAATCACATCCATCCAATAGTAGGGAGACTGGAACTGCACACAGTACTCCAAGTGCAGTCTGACCAACATTTGGCACAAGTGCATTATGACATTCCAAATCTGATACTCATCGCCACAGATAATAAATACAAGCATGTCAGATAGTTTCTTCAGCTCCCTCTCTACCTCTAACTCCACTTTAGAGTTCAATTTAATATCAGAGAATGTACACAACCTGAAAGCCTTACTTTTCACAGACATCCACAAAACAGACGCCAAAACCCAAAGAATGAATGACAGAAGACGTTAGAACTCCAAAACCCAAAGCCCCCTCCCCCAAACACAAGCAGCAGCAAAAGCATCAGTTCTCCCCCTCCCACGTGCTCCAGCAAAAACATCAGACCCCCCCCCCCCCCCAGAGTCCATCAAAAAATACTGTCCATCCCAACACTCAGACAGGCTCCCTCTCGCTAGCAATGGAGAGAAAGAGAGAGAGATCGCTCCTGCAACAGACTGGGGGAGGCCAACAGCTCGCTGGTTGATGTTACAATCTGCAGCATCGCTTCTACTAGTTCCCGACTCGAGGGTCTTCTTTTGACAGCAGCATACACGATGTTTCAATGTCCCGCGACGCCGACGAGGAATCTATTCATCCACAGAGCCGCAATCCGAATGAGCAAGTCCTCCGGGAGATACCGAAAATGCTCCTAAATATTTGTACCCCTGGATCTCTGTTTAAAACAACATTCTCTGGGACCATGCTGTTCAGTTACACGTCCTGCCTTGGTTTAACTTCCCAAAACTCGTCATGTGTATGGGGCAAGGCCCATCTCCACCTCACTGTTACCCATCGGTCTCTGAGGCCCTCATTGATCCAATGTCATCTTCAATTGTCTATTTCAATCCAGCCCATATTTATATGGTTCCCACTATTAGCATTTCTTCAAGATACGAGGTCGCTCACTCTGCCTCCAATACATCCCAAATTTTCCTCACCCTACTATATGCCATTGGCACAATAAGCCTCAAATTCTAAACCCCCCCCCCCCCGTAACTGAGTCCATAAATCCATCTCTTTGCATATATCAGGGTACATGCAAAGAGGTGGAACCACAGTACAGTAGTTAGCACAATGCCAGCGATCCCCAATCAGGATCAATTCGGCTGCTGTCAGTAAGGGGCTTGTACGTTTTTCCTGTGACTGTGTGGGTTTCTTCCTGGTGCTCTGGTTTCCCACAATCCTCCAGAGATGTCTGGTTATGGTTAGGGTTGGTGAGTTGTCCACACACTATGTTGGCACCGTAACCATGGCAACACTTGTGGGCTGCCCCAGCACCATCCTTGGATTTGTTACGTACCCCGTAACTGGGTGTCTGACCAGCAGAGAAAGACGAATCCGTTGGAGCCTGGTGGTACCAAACTAGAGGTGTTTATTAGTAAACTACACAATACAATATCAAAAATGCAAATATACATATAAAACAAGTTAGCAGTAATAAACCTAAAAGTGTAGGAATAATAATAATCAATAATAAACAAGCTCTATCGATGTCTAGGGGTAAATGAATTGTCATACGAAAGTATAGAGTTCAGTTCATAAATGCTGAAGTAGTTATGGTTGTTGTATTGAAATCGTTGGAGAGAGAGCGAGCGAGATGTAACAGCAACAGCTACGGCAGGCAAACCTTTTGTGGCTTTCTTAATCCATCGTGTCATTGTGGCCATTCAGTTATGACCCCTCTGGTCTTCAGCTAGACCGTTCTTCTGTGGTGGACTCGTCACTCTGGCACGAGTGGACACACACACAAGTCCCCACCGGCCCTGCTGTAACACTGTGAGCTTTATTGACCGATCTCCTGGTTCGGTCTCCAAAGCCCCCACCTTTCTGTGGGTTCACAACCCTCAGTCAGTGTCCACTGGTGTGTCTGAAGGGTGTCTCTCCAGATCTGTCTTTTTATCCCCACTCACAGGGGTCTCAGCTATCCATCAACTCTGAATGACTGTGTCCATCAAATCAGGCCACTCCTGCTATCTCCTGAGGAATGTTAACGAGCAAAGTCCTTGTAGTAGAAGGTAAATAATCCAGGAAGAGTCATAATACAGTAAATCAACAGTCTCTCTCCCCCTCTTATCTGTAGCAAATGTTCTTGCCTGGGCTTTATCTCTCTCTCTCTCGAGCAGCATGGCAACAGCAATAGTTCGTAGTTCTCGGGAGGGGGGTTGGGAATGGTTAACTCTGCACCCCATTGACCATCAGGTCTGTTCATCACTCATAACAGATTGTATTGATCATTGGTGGAAATGACATACTCCACTGTATGTACATGTGAAGGATAAAGCTATCTTTAGCTTGCTGCCTAAAATTGGTGTGACGCTCCTGTGAAGTTTGGACATTTTTACTTTGGTATGGGTAATTATCATTGCTGCTGTTGGAAGCCTAATGCTAGCTCTCGAAATTCAGTAAAATGTCAATTCCAGTTATCAAAACCCCAGCTTTAATTGTGGGTGTAAGTGTGATATATTTAAATGTGTCAAGTTGAAGCCGAACCATTCTAACTCCCAACTCTTACTGATAGATTACAACATTGACTCACACCATCCCCTGACAGGAATGATCTCCATGTTCAAAGTCAACTTATTATCTAAATACCTACAGTACTGTGCACAAGTCTTAGGTATATATCTAGCTAGAGTGCCCAAGACTTTTGCACAGTTCTGTATTAGTCAACGGGGAGCACCATGGGAAAGGTGTGGGACAAATGGAAGGGAAGGAGTGCCAGGGGCTGGGAGAGGGGTTGCGTGGGTGCAGACACACTCAGCCCTGAGACACCAGGCAAGGACATTTGATTCCAAACAATTGGTTTATTAATCATTACAGAATGTCTCTCTGATGCTTTCCGCCCCCTCCCCTCTCCCTTCCCCTTTTCCCAACTCCCTGCCCCCTTCCACTCTCAGCCCACCCATATCAGAATCAAGTGTACCATCACTCTCACATGTCATGAAATTTGCTTGGTTTTTTTTTGCTGCAGCAGTACACAGCAATACATAAAATTACTACCATTCTGTGCAAAAGTCTTAGGCACACTAGTTTTGTATATCTGTGCCTAAGACTTTTGCACAGTACTGTATGTGTCACCATATACTACCCTGAGATTTGTTTTCTTGTGGGCATTCATAGTAGATACAAAGAAACACAATAACCATTAATCAATGAAAAGAATTACACACAATCATGAACCAATGCACCATAAATTGCAAATACAAAAAGAAAAACAAATAACAATAATAAATAAATAAACAATATTGAGAACGTGAGTTGTAGTGTTGTTGAAAGCAAGTCCATAGGTTGCAGGAACAGTTCGGTGTTGCGATGAGTGAAGTTATTCACACTGGTTCAGGAGCCTGGTGGTTGAAGGGTAATAGCTGTTCCTGAACCTGGTGGTTGAAGGGTAATAATTGTTCCTGAACCTGGTTCTGTTCCTCCTGCCAGATGACAGTAGTGAGAAGGGAGCATGGCCTGGATGGTGGGGCCCTTGATGATAATGCTGTTTCCTTGTGGCAGAACTCCTTGAAAGCAGCATCTATGATTGGGATGTTGGAAGGTGGGTGGGGTTGGATTTTGTGTAGCTGATGACCAAGGCCTGGGAGTGCAGAGAGTAATTCACAAATGTGTGTTAACCTGATGGAAGAGGATGGATTAGTTCAGTAAAGAGAAGCCTCCGTGTTTCTTTGAGGTACTGAAGGAGCAGGAAAACTGGGGGCAAGTCCTGAATACACTTTATTTTACTGATGCTCAATGCCCATTCAATGTCATAGTTTTCCAAACAAGATGGGCATAGCAGGTGCAAGGCTGAGTCTCCACACAGATCAGGTCTTTAACTGGTTTTAGGATCCTGATGCAAGTGTCCCTGCTTTTGCAGTCTCATCACTACAACTTAAAAGCAATGTAAACACCTGTCAAAAATTTGTTTTTAATTTGCTTTATATCTTCGATTATACTATACGTGCCTCCTTTTATAAATCTATTTATTGAGATGCAATGTAGAACAGGCCCTTCGAGCCGCGCTGCCCGGTAACCCCAGATTTAACCCTAGCCTAATCACAGGACAATTTACAATGACCAATTAATCTACCAACTGGTAGGTCTTTGGACTGAAGCGATGAGGGAGAATGTAACATCAGGGTGAATGCTGCCTTTTTGTCGCTGAGGGATCACTCTGCTGCTGGAGAGGGGAGACTGCCTTTTGATTGCAGGTGAGATCGCTCACTGCTGGAGAGGGAAAGGTTTGCCACTGTGCCCAGGGAATGTTACCCAGGTTTTCAGCGTTTTGGATATGCACTTGAACTATAGACTTCTTCTTTCCAGTCTTATAGCCTTTTTATATTCTGTGTTTTTCACCTGACCTTTCTCGGTTTTTTGTGCGCAGGAGAGGGGAATTGGGGGCCAACATGCCTGTTCCATTTTTGTTTGTTTTTTTGTGCAGGGACAGGGGATTTGGCAGGGAGGAAGGATATGGAGGTTGATAATCATGTTGCTGATCTTTTCTTTCTTGGTTTCATGGCTATGTAGAGAAGACAAATTCCAGAGTTGTACACTTTTATAATAAATGAACCTTTGAACCTTTTGTGGGAAGAAACTGAAGTACCCAGAGGAAACCCACGCAGTCACAGGGAGAACATACAAACTCCTTACAGGCAGTGGTAGGAATTGAACCCAGGTCACCCGTACTGTAAACCATTGTGCTAACCACAATGCTACCCTGCCACCCAAGCTAGTCATTCACTATTGCTGGTACAATTGGGGATGATTGATGTAAAAGTATATTATTGGTTAGTTAGAGCTGAGGACATTTTGAAAAGTGTTCAGATGGTAAGCTGTCCAGGATGTCCCATTAACTGTGACTGAAAGATGCCAGATCAACACAACTAAGTTCAGACAGCATCAGTCTATATTTTGATTGGCGTCCTGGTTGTTTTGTCTATAAAGCCCAAAGTGTTCCCTCTGTCTGCAGTTTTCCCGTGACTGAATTCCAAACCCACACAAAACAAACTTCCAGTAAACCAATAAGGAAATGAGCAGAAACATACAAATACATGTTTGTGCACTAACCTCATCCACTCATCAGAATCACTGAGCTCCTCAAAATGTGAGAAAGACTGTGCTGTCTGATCACCCTCCTCCTCCTATGCCCTACTTGCCTGCAACAACACAGAATGTTCAGCCTATTGAGTCGATGCCAGTTCCCGGCAGAGCAATGCCATTCGTCCTATTGCCCCTCCTTTCCCCACCTCCCCCCACATTCTGCCTCTCCTGCCCATCACTTGCTCTTTGCTTCTTGTTGCTGCTGACTTACACTTGGAGTAGCCAGCTATACAACCAGTACACCTTCAGGATACGGGAGGACTTCAGAGCCTCCTGCACAAACCCATGTGGTCACCGGTAAAATGTGTAGATTTCACACAGACTGCAGGATTGGAGCCAGCTCCCTGAAGCTCTTCCACCTGTCAACCTTATTCCAAACAGTGAGTCAGTCGCCGTGTTTCCCACTAGTGTGCAGAGAGACAGCAGGTTGCAAGTTCTGCCTGGCTGCGTGGTGCTTCTCCCATTTCTCCTGCTGTCCAGACTGATGTTGTCGATGCTAGGCTGATACAAAGTTTGCCGACTTACAGTAGCAACACATAATTCATACAGTAGCGTAACGCCAGTGATCCGGCCGCTCCTGCCGCTTTCTGTACAGAGTTTGTACGTTCTCCCTGTGACCCCACTCCAGCTTCGTCCGGGTGCTCCGCTTTCCTCCCATATTCCAAAGATGAGGTTAGTAGGTTAATTGGTCACATGGGTGGAATTGGGCGGCGCGGACTTGTTGGTCCAGAAAGGGCCTGTTACTGTGCTATCTCTAAAATAAAAATAAATATAACATATTTGACATGTACAATTGCAAACAAATCCACTCGGCAGATCTTTCAAAGTTTGGGGGTAAATGTAAACATGTCTCTTCAGGTTCCATGTTACTGCTGTTTATAGTTTTGTCTATAGAAGTGTTAATGACTGTTATCATGTCAGATATGAAAAACCTGTCAACTCCATAAATCCAGTTGCTGCCATTTTTTGCATGGAATGATGAATATCTGTAGTTGCTGCCGCTGTAATTTTTAACTAGAGGAAATCAATGCCAATTACAGAGCTCCATCTGCAACATGGGTCTCTAGAGGCAGACATAGGAGATCATAATGGAGTCCCAGTTTCCCTTTCCCATGGACAACTCGTCAGCCTTCTACCACTCTCAAAAAAATCAGGGTCCGTACTAAGGTCATTCTTATAACCATATAACAATCACAGCACGGAAACAGGCCATCTCGGCCCTCCTAGTCCGTGCCGAACTCTTAATCTCACCTAGTCCCACCTACCCGCACTCAGCCCATAACCCTCCACTCCTTTCCTGTCCATATACCTATCCAATTGTACCTTAAATGACACAACTGAACTGGCCTCTACTACTTCTACAGGAAGCTCATTCCACACAGCTATCACTCTCTGAGTAAAGAAATACCCCCTCGTGTTTCCCTTAAACTTTTGCCCCCTAACTCTCAAATCATGTCCTCTTGTTTGAATCTCCCCTACTCTCAATGGAAACAGCCTATTCACGTCAACTCTATCTATCCCTCTCAAAATTTTAAATACCTCGATCAAATCCCCCCTCAACCTTCTACGCTCCAATGAATAGAGACCTAACTTGTTCAACCTTTCTCTGTAACTTAAGTGCTGAAACCCAGGTAACATCCTAGTAAATCGTCTCTGCACTCTCTCTAATTTATTGATATCTTTCCTATAATTCGGTGACCAGAACTGTACACAATATTCCAAATTTGGCCTTACCAATGCCTTGTACAATTTTAACATTACATCCCAACTTCTGTACTCAATGCTCTGATTTATAAAGGCCAGCGTTCCAAAAGCCTTCTTCACCACCCTATCTACATGAGACTCCACCTTCAGGGAACTATGCACTGTTATTCCTAGATCTCTCTGTTCCACTGCATTCCTCAATGCCCTACCATTTACCCTGTATGTTCTATTTGGATTATTCCTGCCAAAATATAGAACCTCACACTTCTCAGCATTAAACTCCATCTGCCAACGTTCAGCCCATTCTTCTAACCGGCATAAATCTCCCTGCAAGCTTTGAAAACCCACCTCATTATCCACAACACCTCCTACCTTAGTATCATCGGCATACTTACTAATCCAATTTACCACCCCATCATCCAGATCATTTATGTATATTACAAACAACATTGGGCCCAAAACAGATCCCTGAGGCACCCCGCTAGTCACCGGCCTCCATCCCGATAAACAATTATCCACCACTACTCTCTGGCATCTCCCATCTAGCCACTGTTGAATCTTATTATTCTTCATGGCACATCTTTGTATCACAAGTGATAAATTATTCACTGAATCACCAGCGTGTGATGATACTGATTCAACATTTAGTTACTTACTATTCTGTTATTAAATAATGCCTTATTCTTCATTACAGCAGCTTGTGGTTTTTTTTTTACCTTGAATCATCTGACATAAAAAGATCTTGCATCTCCTCCACAGAACGACAGGCACCTGTTCTTTCCTCACCGGCCTAGGAAGTGACACCAGTTGCAAAATGAAATTCCGCAATGGTGTCCCCACGGGTCAGTTCCGGCTCCAACCTTGTTCAATCTGTGACCTCCCTGAAACCAAATCTGCTAAAGTTGTATATGCGGATGATTGGGCCACACCCTTCCAATCAAACGATGTCAAATCCATTGAAAAAAGAACCTTACCCAAGATATCAACTCCCTATCCAACTACTTCACAAAGTGGTGCCTAAATTTGAATGTCTGTAAAACAGTAATTTCCATATTTTATCTGGACAGCCAACTAACCACACTTACACTTAATATCAAACTAAATGACAAACAGCTACCCAAAGATCCACACCCAAAGTACTTGGGAGTTACACTAGATCGAACTCTCTCGTACAAGATCCACCTTCAAAATCTTGCAAAGAAACTGTAACCCAGGACAGGCCGTGATCAGGAAGACAGCAGGAACCAAATGGGGAGCTAACCAGTCATTTGTCTTGAACGTCCAGCCTAACACTACGTTTCTCAGTCAACCGAATACTGCACACCCACCTGGGCGAGAAGTGCTCACACCAACATTATCAACACACAGCTCAGGAGCCCTAAAATCCTCCACTGTCCAATGACTCCCAACAATGAGCGGAATAGCACCCCAGACATCCACAGAAGAGCCGCTTCGGCAGAATCCTACCAGCGTATCCAAAACATGACCAACAACATTCCAGTTTAGTTCGTAAACCAGGGGCCGCCAACCTTTTTAGCACCGTGGACTGATTTAATATTGACAATATTCTTGCGGACCGGCCGACGGGGTGTTAATCACGACCGGAATATAGGTGATAAATCAATTATAAGTCATTTATAAGTGGCTAATACACTCAATTTCGTTTCTAAAAGGGTTTATCTAACGAATTTAATGTTAAAACACACAACGCATATTTTCCTCACATGAATATAGTGAGAAGTCAATTATAACTCACTTATAAGTCAATAGCATAACATTTTAAGTAACGTTTGGATATTAAACACACAGCACAGATTTTCCTCGTATGAACATATAAAATCATTGCAACACACCAATATCGCTGATTCAGTGGGAGCCTGCAACAAGACGGTCCCATCGAGGGGTGATGGGAGACAGAAAAACTAGAAGGGGGGGGGGTTCCTTATGTCCAGTCTATTCCGCAGTTTAGTTTTCGCGGCTCTCAGCACTTGCTTCTGTCCCGCTTGTTCACGTTTTTTTTTCCGCTCAAAAAACCTCAACGGGTTTGTCTTTAAGTGCAGGGTGCTTGGACTCAGGGTACCAAAGCAGTTTTGAGGGCTTCATTGCCTCATTAGACAGCCTCCGAGCCCAATCTCCAGCCGCCCGCCCGCCCGCCGCCAGACGCCCTGGCCAGGTGCGGCTGGTCGTGGGTGGGGTGAGAGGACAAGGTCAGGACCAGAGGTCCCCGTGCCGGGGCCGCGGCGGTCGCAGTCCGGAGAGAGCGACCAACCGAGCGAGGAGTGTGACAGGGCCGCGCCCGCCCCCCTTGTAGGGAGGTAGGATCTATCGGCCGAGGGATGACTTTCAGTAGTTCGCAGCGAGGTAGTTGCTCTGCTACTTACGAAACCCTGAGCCCGAATTAGGTCCTGTGCAAATATTTTAGTACCGGGTTTCCCACGAACATTCGTGTGCTAAACAAATCCGCGCTCCAGGCCAGTATCAACAGCACTTCCCGCCGGCCGCGCAAGGGTGTCACTGCGTTTAGGCGACTGATGACCTCGCGTGCGTTCAAGTTCAACAGGGAATGAGGAAAGGTGCAGCTGGCTCATATCGTTTCCTCGCGGCCCGGTGGTTGGGGACCACTGTCGTAAACTCATCGAAAATACTCCTCCGACGCACCCGCACCCCACACCCGGCGGAGATCTGATGGACCCACCTCGCTCCTCCTGCGCTTTGCCACGGCTAACTGGACAGCTGCAAATAGACTCAGAGGTCGACATGCCTAAACAGCGCGAACACCACACTGATGGGGCGCCCGACAAACCCCCCAGCTTGACCCTGTGGTGCCCCAACCCAAGGACGTCCTCCCACCAGGTCCACACATGCCCTCTCACCAAGATCAGAGTCGGTTTTGCCGCGGTCCATCCTGCGGCCACGAGCTGGAGGAGCGGCTCGCCAACATAAATCAATTAGAAGCGTGAAGAGAAATCACGCGCCACACTAAACAACAGCAACCACCTTGATCAATTTCAGGCTATAAACAATGTTCTACAACAGTTTCCTTCTCATGAGCGCTGCATCCGTTTCATCCTGTGAACCCATGCATTTGCTTTCCAAAAAACTGAACTCTCTATTGAGCATTACTGCATGCAAACAAGTAATTGTTTATCAGGGCGATTGGAATTCTTCTCCAAGTATCCCCTCATCAATCATTTATGTTCCATGTTAAATCTCTTCTTAAGTCATTTTGTACGTGACGAAAGAGCTATTATTTCTCACAGGTGGGAAACATGCTAAGAGCTAATAGATTGGTCATGCAGATTTCATCCGGAAACACAACCTATTTTAAGGTTTTGTGCATGAATAATTCAAATGATACAATAATTTAATTACTTTTATGTTCATGCAGTTCTTGTCAAGTTATACTCCTTTCCTCCCTAATCCAATTTCCTTGAAAAGAAATGCACTTACTGTCTATCTCCACCTCTTTGAAGATTCACTAATGTCTGGGACAGTCAACTCATTTTAAGTTGAACCCCCGTTTACTGTTCTCTGGCAAACAAGAGAAAATCTGCAGATGCTGGAAATCCAAGCAACACACGCAAAATGAACATAGAAATCTACACCACATTACAGGCCCTTCGGCCCACAATATTGTGTTGGCCATGTAACCTACTCTAGAAACTGCCTAGAATTACCCTACCGCATAGCCCGCTGTTGTTCAAAGCTCCACGTACTAATCTAAGAGTCTCTTAAAAGACCCTGTTGTATCCACCATCGCCAGCAGTGCATTCCACACACACCCTCCACTCTCTGAAAAACTTACCTCTGACATCCCCCTTGTAACTACTTCCAAACACCTTAAAACTATGCCCCTCATGTTAACTATTTCAGCCCTGGAAGAAAGCCTCTAGCTACCCACACGATCAATGCCTGTCATTTTACAGACCTTTCGGCAGGATTCGGACTGAAACGGCGACTACCCACGCCCCCCCGCTTTTCGAACGTTCGCTTTACGTCGGCTCGCTGTTACGAAAGACCTACATTAGTTACCTGTTTTCGCAAACAGAAGAGTGTTTCACTTTTGCGAAGAAAGGCAGCGAGGCTCCTCCCCCGGAACTGCCGTCTAACCGGCGTTGATTAGACACGTGCCTGTGAGTATCTGTGCTTTATTTCGATTTATTTTGTGCATCCGTTACCAAGATGAGTTCTAAGGTGTCGGAAAAGCCTAAAAGAGCTGGTAAGGGTGTTACACTTAGCGTAAAACTAGACATAATAAAGCGTTTCAATCGTGCTGAACGAAGTAAGGGTTTGTGGAAGTTGACGAAGATGATGTTGAAGAGGTTTTGGCATCCCATGACCAAGACCTGAGAGATGAAGAGGAAAGGATAACAATTGAAACCGAACGCAGTAGCGAAAGTGAAGACGCCCAGGGAAACAATTGCGTGAGATTTTCGCTGCGATTGACAATGCTGCAATGATTGCAGAAAAGTATGACTTTAATTTTGAAAGGGTACGTAGGTTTAGGGCATATTTGCAGGATGGTTTGAGTGCTTACGAAGAACTGTATGATAGAGAAATGCGCGAGGCTAAGCAGTCAAGCTTACTGTGGTATTTCAAGCCTTCCACATCAGTCACAGCAGAGAACCAAACTCGACCTTCGACAACGAGGCGGGCAGACATAGAAGACGTTAGTGACCTGCCTGCCCTGCTGGAAACAGACGACGATGAGATGACACCCCAGTCTCCTGTACCTCCAACCACCCCAACCTCCGACGGCTCAGCCTAACACACCATCATCAGTGTGCTCACTGTCTTCCCGATTCCGGGTACTTTATACAGGCTATGTATTTTTATGTGTTATTTGGTAGCTTCGTAGCTTAAAGGTTACTGGAAAGAGTGTTTCTGCCGGGAGCGCTTGCGCCGTGTGTTTTTGCCGCGAGTGCTGCCGAGAGCGCTTGTGTGAGATTTTCGCTGCAGTGGACAGTGCTGCAATAATTGTAGAAAAGTATTCCTACATTATATATGCTGTGTATTTATCAGATCATTCCTGCTTTTACTATATGTTACTGTTATTTTAGGTTTTACATGTTATTTGGCATGATTTGGTAGGTTATTTTTTGGGTCTGCGAACGCTCACAAATTTTTCCTTTATAAATAAATGGTAATTACTTCTTCACTTTACGACATTCCGGCTTACGAACCGTTCCATAGGAACACCTCTGCCTTCGAATAGCGGGGGATGCCCCGTATACTCTTTTGCATGGTAGCTGCCTGGCCTGCTGAGTTCCTCCAGCATTTTGTGTGTGTTGCTGTTCTCGGATATTAATCTTTGAGGTATCACCATGTAAGCATGAAGGAAGTGTATAAGGCCAGAAAGCAGTTTGTTTGGATGTTGTAATGCCCAATGTCCAGCGAATAGAGAATGATGTGGCCGACTTGCTTTTCTGAAAAATCGTGTGATGCTAATTGTTGAACACATTTAACATCAAGTCCCATTCACCCATCACCCCTGAGCTCGTGGGTCTGTACTGAATCCTAAAGAAACAGCTGCTTGGCTTTGAAATTCTTAACCTTGCTGTCAAATCCCTTCTTGGTTCAACGTCTTCATCTCAAGATTATCCTGCAAGATATCTGAACTTCTCCTGTACCAGCCTCTTGAATAATCCCAGATTTTGCTTGTTTCCCCTGGTGAAGGTGTTTTCAGATGGCAGGGCCCCAAGCTCTGAAAATCCTCCCTCAAGCACTCCCTCTTTTTACCTCCCCTTTCTCATTTAGACCTTTGACTAAGCTTTTGGTCGCCTACCCCAATATATGGCTCGGAGCCAAATGCCTTCCAATCCACTTCCAGCTGCAAGGTACAAATCACTCGAATACAAAGCTCTCTTGAGGGCAGATAGTTCAGAAAGTGGACAGAATGACCGCATTCTTTAATTGAGGAAATCTACATCAGTGTACTTTATGAGAGGCTGTATAGGTATACAAGGAAGAAAGGAATTTAAAAAAGCTGAAGTAAATCAGGAAGACGCTCAAAAAAAGTCTGATCACTAGCTGAGTCAGAATTGAACACAAAACATAGAACATGGAAATCTACAGCACATTACAGGCCCTTCAGCCCACAGTGTTTTGCCAACCATGCAACCTACTCTTAAAAACTGCATATAATTTCCCTAGTGCATAGCCCTCTATTTTTCTGAGCTCCATGTACCTATCTAAGAGGCTCTTAAAAGACCCTATTGTATCCGCTTCCACCACCGCGGATGGCAGTGAATTCCATGCACCCCCCACTCTCTGTGTGAAAAACCTGCCCCTGACATCCCCTCAGTACTTACTTCCAAGCACCTTAAAACTACACCCCCTCATATTAGCCATTCAGCCCAGGGAAAAAGCCTCTGGCTATACACACAATCAATGCCCCTCTTCATCTTATACACCTCTGCTACTTGCTACCACCCAAACTAGACCCCCTACAATTCACCGACCGATACAACTGATCAACAGACAACGCAATAGCCACTGCTCTACATACTGTCCTTACACATCCGGAGAAGAAGGATGCTTATGTGAGAATGCTGCTCTAGGACTACAGTTCAGCATTCAACTCCATAGTTCCATCCAGGCTCGACAGATGCTCAGAGACCTCGGCCTTGTGCAGCTGGATCCTGCACTTCCTGTCAAATCACCGGCAGCTGGTAAGAGTGGGCTCCCTCACCTCCAACCCTCTGACTGTCAGTACAGGAGTGGTGTACTCCCTGTATACCTGTGACTGTATCACCACCAACAGCTCCTGTCTGCTAATTAAACTTAGACAGAGACATAACAAAGACTTTTACTCATGTATGTGAAGGATGTAAGAAATAAAGTCAATTCAATTCAGTTCTATCAGGTCACCTCTAATCTCAGTCACGTTGGAGATTTCATTCTGTATCTGTCGGTCTTTGTTACAGTGTGAGAGTGTGGGTTCATTCTGCATCTGCCAGTCTCTGCTACAGTGTGAGATTGTGTGTTTCATTCTGTATCTGTCAGTCTCTGTTACAGTGTGAGAGTGTGGGTTTCATTCTGTATTCTCCTGAGGAAAAAAGGCCAAGTTCACTCAACCTGTTCTCATGAGGTACGCTGTCCAATCCAGGCAACATCCTTGTAAACCTCCTCCGCACTCTCTCTATATTATCCACATCCTTCCTGTAATGAGGGGACCAGAACTGAACACAGTACTCCAAGTGGGGTCTGACCAAGGTCTTATATAGCTGTTATGAATTTGCCATTATGTACATACATCCTTGCAGTCACACTTGTATTACTGCAAGATGTTAGGATGTCCACCAATCATTTCTGTGTGTCACTTGGGTAGAACTGTTAAGCTAAAGTTATGGTCTGTTAGTGTTCCTTTCAGCCGGGACACCACTGACATAAGATTTGTGTACAAAACAACTGTGTGCTAGAATGAAATGTCAAGTCTTTGTTTTTTTTTTGAATAGCAAAGCTGGGAAGACTTGTAAGGTACTTTCCCTATTACACAGACAACAAAGATTTTGCTTCCTGAATACTTTTGTCTGTATCTTATGGATTTTGGACTGCTGATCATGAAAATCAGCATGAAATTTTCCTATCACACACGTTATTTTGAAATTGCCTACAATTCAGGTCAATTAAAATGTTGCCCACAATAGAAGCTGAAAAGTTTTCTATCTTGTCCAGACACGCCTGGGCATGCTTAGACAGGGCAGAAGCTGTATGTCAGAAAGGCAATAAATTTCCATGAAGGATCTCGAATCTTGAGAAAGGTGTTTCCCAGAATAACTGATGCCAAGATTGAGGGCATTTTTGTTGGACCACAAATCAAACAGGTCATCAATGACAGACAATTCAAAGAAATTCTAGAGAGACTGTAGAAAATTGCATTGAAGGCATTCAAGGATGTTATTTAAAATTTTCTTGGCAACTACAGAGCACCGAACTACATGCTGGTTGACAGCATGCTTTAATCATACAAAACCATGAAGAGCAACATGTCGCTAAAGATACATTTTCTGCATTCTCATCTAGACTTCTTCCCTGCAAATCTTGACACTGTCTGTGACAAGCATGGTGAGAGGTTTCGCCAGGACAATGTGGTCATGGAGAAATGGTATCAGGGCAACTGGAATCCATCAATGCGGGCTGATTATTGTTGGACGCTTAACCAAGAAGCCTCAGACACCGAGTACAAATGAAAATGATCAACAAAACTTGTTTAGCTTAGTTGAACTATTGCAAAGCATCAGCACTGTTATGCAATTAAATGCATTATAATCAATAAAAGTTAATTTATTGTTTCTCCAAATTCCTACATGATACAAGTAGTCTGAAAATATATTTGTGCTCTGCTTCATGCAGTCTATCATAAGCAAAATAAAAAATTCTGAGGAAGCAACAGTTTCAAAGGAATTGTTGTCCAGTGTAATTTATCTGTAGAAGAGATACAATAACTATTTGAAAACTTTTGTTTAATATCAGTTAGATGTTGTAACCTTAAATGGACATAGAAACTGAATATATTTGCTCACATTTCTTAGTATAAAAATTGCAGCTTTACTATGAGGAGATGGTCCCTCCAATTACTTCAATCGCTTCTTCCTATGTACAAGCATAACTTCATCTGCTCGTAAATGAGATAGAATATACAACCAATCCTGACTCAGCTAATCAATGCAAGTATTTATGCTCCACTTGAGTTTTCTTCTGTGCTCCCAATTTACTTTAGTTACTGGGATGCACAATTAATTCCCCTTTGAGCAACTGACTTTGAAAGCATCAGCTCAGAATATCACGGCTCAGAATTCTCCAGCATAAGAGCTTCTGAGCAATCTATAACCAGTACTGTTCCTTCACAAAACAAAAACCTATGGGCAGATTGTGCTAGAATCAGAAATCAATTTATTAATCCATACTTATATTGGCCTGCCCGCCATTTGATGATTCTCCCTCCAATGGTCACAATCTTTGAGTTAAGGCATTTCTGGGCTTTACTTTTGGCCCCTTGACCAGCCCTCACCCTAAAGAGGTTAGTGGCTACTTGTGGTTCAGGATTCTATCAGACCAGATCATCATCTATTGAGAGGCATGAATAGACTGCCGTGTCTCCTCTTCCCCGTATTTCATGTTCCCCAATGGACAAGATTTTTTTTAAAGGCACCAATTCACTTCCCAGGGATGAGAGCAGCAATGTCACAACAGGTGAGACTCTTTATGCTGCTCCTGGTGGCAACTGTGGGTCCTGCTTCTGCCACATTTCTGTCAATATTCCACAGTATTGTTTAAAATAGTTTTCCATCCAGGTGGGCATTAGCAGCGCATATTTATCACACCGAAACAAGATGAAACCCAAATTCTGGGTGATCTCCTTTCATAAAAGGTTTAATGCCATAGAACACAAGCAAATGCATGCAATAAATTGACGTTTTCAGGATTAATATTCACTTATCAAGATGATAGCTCTGTTGTTGGTAGATTTCTGTCAACCAGTCGATTTTATATCCACTATTATTGCAGAGGAATGGGAGGCAGGGACATGACATGACAGAAAGCGAGTGGTCTTTGTGATGAAGATCATGTAGGATTGAGAAAATGATATGGGATTGGTGGAGGTGATATGGGATTGGTGGAGGTGATATGGGATTGGTGGAGGTGATATGGGATTGGTGGAGGTGATATGGGATTGGTGAAGGTGATATGGGATTGGTGAAGGTGATATGGGAATGGGAGCTGGATCAGATAGGATGCTTCATTCCATGATGAAAAGTTACAAAGGAGGTGAATGGAATCCATGGCCAGGGAAAGGTTAAGAGGACTGAGGTTAAAGACAGTGGGTTGTTTTTCCAATTAGCTTGTCCAAAACTGAACTTTAGAAAGACACTTTGGAAAAGCAGAAGCAATGAACAAGCGGGGACAGTTGTTGAGGAGAAAGATAACTGGATCTACTTCAAGAGGGTCAAGAGCAGTTTCTTGGAAATACCAAAATTAATGATTGGATAAGTGAAAAGAAACCATTGTAAAAAAAGTATCTCCAGAAGAGCAAGAGAGGTGACAATATTTTTTCAAAAGATCTCCAACATTGCTTTTAATTTGAAATAAGATATTAAAATGGTAATTGTCCCATATCTGCAAGGACTTATCTGTTTATAATCTGATCTTTTCCCTGTAATACTTTTGATGTTACACTTCATTCCGTTTCACCCCTCTGTATTTGGTTTACGCAGTGATTTTATAACATTTTATTGTTGTGAATTCAATGCATTCAATTCCATTTTGCACAACTCAAACATGAAGATATAAATGGAAATTTGAATTGTTGTATTAATCCATCACTTCCATTTTTTTTAAAGGGAGCCCTGGAGCAATACTATTGATATTTGGAATAGAAAATATTGTATATTGTTAAATTATCATAGAAATAGACTGTGTAAAGATCTACGTCCTCTCAAGACTGATCTAGCTATGCTAATCTCTGTGGCAGTTGAACCTGGTGTACTGCCTGCATTGCATTGTTCTGTTGTACTGCAAACTTGTGACAGGCACTTGACAGATCACATCCGTGAGGCCACCAGGAAGATTAAGGAAGTAGGAGACCAGTTCCACAGTTATAATCCCACAGGAAGCTTGTGGCCATTTAGGATGATGATGCTGGACTACTGCCCTGCATTATGAAGTGACTATGGGCATTGTAATATTGAGAGTCATCCTCTTGTGATTTTTGTATAGTAGAGTAGGACTAAGAAGGAGAAGTTGTTGAAAATGGGTTCCTGTTGGTCTGGACTGGGAGAAGAGGATTTGCTTGACTAAAGCTCTGTGATGGTTTCAACTGAGGTCCTCCAGACCTGGCAACATCCTTAGAAATTTTCTCTGTACTCTTTCAACTTTATTTACATCATTCCAGTAGGTAGGTGACCAAAATTACACACAATACTCCAAATCAGGCCACACCAATGTCTTATACAACTTCAACAAAACATAAAATGTCTGCAATCACTTTGATTACTCTATTCTAAAGCAGAAGCTTATGAAGTTATGCTGTTGTCATGTAATGACAAAGAGAGAATATGGAAATGTATTCCAAACTTTTGAGAATTTATATGCATTGATTCTTGTAATGTGACAAAATGGGACCTGTATAATCCCAGAATGCTTTGCTATAAGCTAAGTGTGTATGTGGCAGGAAGCATGTCTTCTCCTGATCATTGTTCATTGCGTAACTAAGAGGAGGTTGATATATGCCCTGGCCTTGAGTACTGCAGCTGTACTGAGGAGGAGGAGCTGACTCCTGGAACAGATAACAGCCAAAGAACAGCATGAGAACTTGTATAAAAAATGAACTTTGAAGGCTGTAAATCAGAAGCAGTTTGCCATCCACGAGGAGTGGAGGTGCTTCTCCTCCGAGGTAATGAACAGATCCACTGTGTGTTTTGGTTCTTTGGTATGAGACCTAGTGAAAGGTACATGACAGCACATTGGCCTTCTTACATTGAGTACAGGAGATGGGATGTTACGCTGAAGTTGGATAAGGCATTGGTGAGGCCTGACTTGGAGTATTGTGTGCCTAGCTACTGGACAGAGGTAAATATGGTTGAAAGAGTAACGAGAAAGTTTATAAGGATGTCACCAGGTGTTGTGATGGAAAATAACTGGTTCTTTGAGTCTCAACTGTAGAGGCCTGGACACACACTGTTTTAATAATAAGGAATTTATTTACAAGGGGAAGTCGGATCAACACAAGCAACTACAATATTCTAACCAAAAAACGTTTAGGGTTAGCACGTGTGAGGAAGGTCGGGTCGGTTGTACAATACACAGAAAGCGGTGTGGGGGACAGGGTACAGTTACACATACAAAGAACAAGGGAAAAGCACTACAACAGCTATCCCCCTTGACCTCGAATAGCTGCGGCTCCCTTACCAGGACAAACGATAAACCTTCCCAAACATAAATCAATACAGAGGTGGTCTGTAAGAGAGGGAGAGCCAGGCACGTCTCACCTTTTATAGCATGGGGCTAGGCGCGATAATCCAATTAAGGTGACCAATAATTTAGGTGTGCATTGATTAGTTGGGAGGGACCAAATGTTGATTGGCGTGTGGTGTGACCTCCGACCAGCCAGGTGGCAGTGCATCTGTCAAGTGGCCGGTATCTCTGGATACACCAGGTCTGGAGGACCTGAGTTATATGGATTGACTAAGTTAGGACTTTATTCCTTGGAACATAGAAGATTAAGAGCAGATTTGATAGAGGTATACAAAATTATGAGGGGTATAGATAGGGTAATGCAAACAGGTTTTTTCCACTGAAGTTGGGTGGGGCTACAACTAGAGGTCATGAGTTAAGGGTGAAAGGTGAAAAGTTTAAGGGTAACATATGGGAAAACTTCATCATTTAGAGGGTGGTGAGAGCGTGGAATGAGCTGCCAGTACAAGTGATGCATGCAAGTTTGATTTCAACGTTTAAGAGAAGTTTGGATGGGTATATGGATGGTAGGGGTATGAACGGCTAAGATCCTGCTGCAAGTTAATGACAGTAGGCAGTTTAGTGGCTGGGCACAGGCTTGAAGAGCCAAAGGACCTGTTTCTGTGATGTACTTTTCTATTTTGAATGCACTTCGTTAAAATACGATACCAGTGAATAACCTTTCCTCCTTACAGACTTGTTTCCTCCAATTTCCTAAATAACATGTCTGGACTGAAGGTCATAAGAGATCAGGGGGTGCAGCTGGAACCACCAAGGGATGGAAAAGTACTGGGGTAATAATTATGTTACGCTTTAAAGGAATCCTAAAGGATATAAAAATGGGCTCTTTCCTTGTGCAGTGGGAGAGTTTTGGTCTTAGGCTAGGCCACAACCGTTGCTAGTGCTAAGAAGATAGGGACAAGTACATTGAGAAAGTTAGAGTATGTCTAGTTTGAGTCAGAGGGAGGGAGCGAAAACAGGTCATATGTAAGATTGTTGGATTTGTGGCTACCCTGGATCATTACAGAGATCCGTTTGTTTAGTGGATGTTAAATAATATTTTGATTACTGCACTATTGCTACTGTAGACTTTATTTTTTCTTTTTGTATTGCATTTGTGGTAGTTCTAATAAAGTTTCCTGTGGCCTTTCATGATGTCTCCTTGTTTGCGAATGCATACGGGAATACCCTGAACCGAATGACAAAAGAACACAAAACGAATTTTTAAATATTTTTTGTTACAGTCTGCTAACCAAATAGGACAAGGACAAGGAGTTGGTTATTTACAAAGCTGGGTCCATTTTTAAAAGGCAATGCATGATCAAATACGGATTTTCTTCCGCTGAAATTTTTGTGTAAGGGCTATGCTGGGAAGAGAAGCACAACTGTAGATCTGAGAGAGTATGTGGAAGGCAAATAGTAAGAGAATGGTGAAGTGAATAAAATTCATCATTGTAAAGAGCCTGGCCTCTTATGAGGAGCATAGGAAAAGTTAGGATATTATAGATAAATTAGCCATGAGTAACAAGACATGAAAGAGAGAAGAGAGACAGAATGCAGCTCCTGGAAAAGAAGCGCTGCAGGGAATAAAGCAATTTTATTATTTAAAGGACATTCTATGAAATTCACGACTTGTGAATCACCAGCTCCCGAGGAAGTGCTTTCCAGTGGCCCTGTCAGCCCTTTTAGGATTACTCATAAGCATCGGTCTATAAGTGACAACAGCAGAAAGGAGCTCTGTGGATTTTAATGACTTTTGTTTCTTTGTATTCAAGAAAGGACAAGAAGATTTAAAGGAAAAAGCTGGCGCAAATTGGCATGGTGTGCAAACTGACAATTATACAAAGCATGATGAATGAATTATAGAGGAGCTTAATTTATTTGTGATTGTACCTAATTGAAAATATTAAACTATTTCTGTTCCTTAATCACCAACAAAATGTTTTAGTCAAAGATTTGTAATTTCTAATTCCAGAACCTTATGCACAATGTCCAGGCTGACAGTGCCTAGTCTTAAAATGAATGATTGCTGCACAGATGGACTTGTTTTAAACAGTAGGGGAAAAAAATCCATTAATTAAAGAAGGCTGTTTTTGCTTTTGCCTAGTGAGCATCTGACCTGTAACCAAATGAAAAATCATTTGCACTCCCTTACCTTGTCTCTGAGTCTGTGTCCTTCAACAGTTTATATTCGATCTCCCCTCAGATCTTACCTATATGATTATAATAAATGCACACTGCTGCTCTCTCAAATCCAATGCCGCTGTTATAAGACCCTTGAATGGACTTCTAGTATGTTAAAGATGAACTCTTGACATCAAAAACTACCCTTGCACCTTGTTGTCTACCTGTACTGCACTTACTCCATAACCATAACTGTAACACTACATACTGCATTCTGATTTTGCTTTTCAGAATCAGACTCTGAGCCAAGTTTATTATCTCTCACTTATGTTGTGAAATTTGTTGTTTTGTGGCAGCAATACAGTGCAAAAATATTAAAACGTTGTGCAAAAAGAGAGCAAAATAGTGAGGTGATCTTTGTGGGTTCATGGACCTTTCAGAAATCTGACGGTGGAGGGGAAGAAGGTGTTCCTAAAAGCATCCTGCCCCTCCCTGATGGTAGTAACGAGAAGAAAGTATGTCCTAGACGGCGAGGATCCTTAATGATGGATGCCGACTCGTTAGTCATTGGCTTTTGAAAATATCCTTGAAGTTGGGGAGGCTAATATCCATGAGTTTATAACCCTCTGCAGTTTTTGACAACCTTGTACATTAGCCCCACCATACCAGACAGTGATGCAACCCTTCAGAATTCTCTCCATGGTACATCTGTAGAAATTTAATAGAGCCTTTTGTAACATACCAAATCTCTTTAAATTCCTATTAAAACACAGCTTCGTTATAATTGCATCAATATGTTCTGCGGAGGATAGGGGAGATCATAAATAGATTCTTTGCATCTATATTTACTCAGGAGACAGACACAGAGCCCATAGAAGCAGGCAAAGCAGGGATCATAGACAGATCACAGAGAAAGAGGTGTTTGCTTTCTTGAGGCAAACTACGGTGGATAAATCCCCAGGGCCTGGCAAGGTGTTGCCATGGACCCTAAGGGAGACCAGTGCAAAAATTGCAGGTGCCCCAGCAGAGATGGTTGAAACTTTCTTAGCCATAGGTGAGGTGCTGGAGGATTGGAGGATAGCTAATGTTGTTCCACAATTTAAGCAAGGCTCTAAAAATAAGCTGAGAAATTATAGGCCAACGAGCCTGATATCAGTAGTGGGCAAGTTATTGGAAGGTATTCTATGGGACCAGATTTATAAATATGTGGATAGATTGGGACTGATAAGGGATAGTCAGTGTGGCTTTGTGAGTGGTAAGTCGTGTCTAACCAATCTTACAGAGTTTTTTGAGGAAGTTTTCAGGAAAGTTGATGAACAAGGCAGTGGATTTTGTCTACATGGATGTGGTAAACTACATATACCTGTCTGGACATGCCCCTCTACTGACTGCTCCTGTGGCTCCTCCCACAGACCCCTGTATAAAGGCAATTGGAGGCACTGCTCCTCCCTCAGTCTCCAGGATGTCGTGGTCTCTTTTGCTGCTAATAAAAGCCTATCGTTTGCCTCCCATCTCTGAGAGTTATTGATGGTGCATCAATGGACTTCAAGCAAAGGTGTTGACAAGGTACAGCATGGGAGGTTGTTCAAGAAGCTTCAGTTGTTCAGTATTAAAGATAAGGTAGTAGATTGGATTGGACATTGGCATTGGGAAGAAGCCAGAGAATGGTTGTAGACAATTGCCTCTCTGACTGAAGGCCTGGGATTATTAGTAACATGCAGCAGGGATTGGTGCTGCGTTTGTTGTTGTTTGTCATCTATATCAACGATCTGGATGGTAATGTGGTTAACTGAATCAGCAAATCTGTGAATGACTCCAAGGTTAGAGGTGTAGTGGACAGTGAGGAGGACTATCAAAGCTTGCAGCAGGATCTGGACCAGCTGGAAAATGGTAGATGGAATTCAATGCAGACAAATGTGAGGTGTTGTAGTTTGGGAGGACAAACCAGGGTAGGACTTGCACAGTGAGTGGTAGAGCTCTGAGGAGTGTGGTAGAACAAAGAGACCTGGAAATACAAATCTATGATTCCTTGAAAGAGGCATCAGTCATAGAGGGTGATAAAGAAAGCTTTTGGCACATTGGCCTTCATAAATCAAAGTATTGAGTACAGGAGTTAGGATGTTATGTTGAAGTTGTATAAGACTTTGGTGAGGCCTAACTTGGAATATTCATGCAGTTTTGGTCACCTGAATACAGGAAAGTTGTCAATAAGGTTGAAAGAGTGAAGAGAAAATTTACAAGAATGTTGCCAGGTCTGGAGGACCTGAGTTATAAGGATAGATTGAATAGATTAGGACTTTATTCCCTAAGTGTAGAAGAATGAGGGAAGATTTGATAGAGATATACAAAATTATGAGGGGTATTGACAGGGTAAGTGCAAGCAGGCTTCTTCCACTGAGGATGAGTGAGACTAGAACTGGAGGTCATGGGTTAAGGGTGAAAGGTAAAAAGATTTAAGGGGAACATGTGGGGGAACTACTTCACTCAGAGGGTGGTGACAGTGTGGAATGAGCTGCCAGCACAAGTGGTGGATGTAGTTTTGATTTCAACATTTAAGAGAAATTTGGGTAGATACATGTAAGGGAGGGTATGGAGGGCTGTGATCTGATTGCAGGGCAATGGGGATGAGGCAGATTAATGGTTTGATACAGACTGGATGAGCCAAGTGGCCTATTTCTGCACTCTGTTGTTCTATGGCCCTATGATTTTAGGATAGATCTTCAGATCTGTGCGGGAGGAGGGATTTGGGGGTCGATATGCCTGATCCGTTTTGCTCAATTTTTGTGCAGGAGGAGGGATTTGAGGGTTGCTGTGCCTGTTCTGTTTTTGTTTGTTTGTTTTTTGCAAGGAGGTGGGATTTGAGGGCTAATGATCGTATTAGGCCTGAGGCCTTTCTTTTCTTTCTTGGTTTCGTGGCTATCTGGAGAAGAAGAATTTCAGAGTTTTATACTTTGATAAGAAATGAACCTTTGAATGCACTTCCACATGGCTGAATTATACTGAATAGACTTTGTATTAATTCAATATACTTATGTTTTGAAATTATCTGTATGGATGGCTTGAGAAAGTAAATTATTCTCTCTATTTTGGTACATGTGACAACAATTAATCAATTCCAATTCCCAAACTTCTGATGGCCCAATTTATTTTCTGGCCACTCTAGGAACATGTTTCATTGCATGAAACAGTAGGACAGCCTGTATCGATACTGAATGTCTGTCATCACTGGTAGAAAACAAATTGGTAACCCCATGAGGGCAATTCACTGCCCATGCAAATTTCCCAAATATGCCTATGTATGAACAAGCTGCCCAAAAAGTGATTACGAAATATACGAGTTTGCAGAAGCTAAGAAATGGGGAATCAAGATAAGTGTTATTATGTTAAAGGATTGATTATCATACACCATGAAAGGTGATTATCCCCCTGTTGTTATTGTATGCTGGTGCACTGTTACCAAGAAATGAGCAACATCTTCTCACAAATGCAGTAATTCTTCTTAATAAAGGGAATCCACAATTCTTAAGAATTGATCCAACATTGATAAACAGAAAGTAAAGCTTCACCTCAAGTCATTTCCTGCACATAAGTTTTAGGAGAACAAAGTATTTGTCACTTCAGATTCGATGCAGCACAAAAAACATAAAAGATAAGGAACAAGAATAATAATAAAACACAGAATAAATATAAACACATAGATAGTCTTTGTACATTAGATGATGCTAGGCTGTACGTAAGATGACTGATGAGCAATAACAAAGTAGTGGTGGAGTTAGTGGGTGGAGGTGTTGATCATTACTTCTGCTTGTGGAAAGTAACTGTTTTTGAGTCTGGTGTCCAGGCATGGATGGTTAATAGCTTCCTTCCTGAGGGGAGTTGGGCAAATGGTCCATGAGCAGGAGTGTGGGATCCTTCATGATGTTACTGGCCCTTTTCTGGCATCTTTCTGGATACATGTCCTTGTTGGTGGATGGGCTGGTACCAGTGATGCATTGGGCAGTTTTGACTACCCGTTGTAGAGCCTTCCTCTCTCTGTGCCAGTGCAGTTTCCACACCAAACAATGATGCAGCTTATTAGGATTCTCTCTACTCGCATCTGTGGAATGACAGGAGTATGGATGTGAAAAGTCCAGCTCTCTTCAGCCTCCACAGAAAATAGAGGCATTGGTGAACTTTCCTGTCTGTGTGGGGTGAGTCTTGGAACCACGAGAGGTTGTGAAACCAGTAAAAACACCAGTAAAACCAAAATCACCCATTGGTTCAATTTTATATATGATGAGGAACTGAAGTTGGAACATTTCCCATTAAGGTTCAGATAACAATGTGGAAATCACAGACACATGAATTGCTGAATCCCAAGGAATCCAACCCACAGCACCAGACACGTCTACAGTGCCTATAAAAAGTACTCGCTCCCTCCACCCCGGAAGTTTTCATGTTTTATTGTTTTACAACATTGAATCACAGTGGATTTAATTTGGCTTTTTTGACACTGATCAACAGAAAAAGACTCTTTCGTGTCAAAGTGAGCACCGTGTGATCTAAATTAATTAAAAATATAAAACACAAAATAATTGATTGCATAAGTATTCACCTCCCCCTTTAATATGATACACAAAATAATCACTGGTCCAGCCAATTGGTTTTAGTTAAATGAAGATCACATGTGCAGTCAAGTGTTTCAATTGATTGTGGTAAAAATACTCCTGTATCTGGAAGGTCCAACTGCTGGTGAGTCAGTATCCTGGCAAAAACTACACCATGAAGACAGAAGAACACTCCAGGCAACTCCATATAAAGGTTATTGAAAAGCACAAGTCAGGAGATGGATACAAGAAAATTCCCAAAACACTGACTATCCCTTGGAGTACAGTTAAGTCAATCATCAAGAAATTGAAAGAATATGGTACAGCTATAACTCTGCCTAGAGCAGGCTGTCCTCAAAAACTGAGTGACCGTGCAAGAAGGGGACAAGTGAGGGAGGCCACCAAGAGACCTGTGACAACTCTGGAGAGTTGCAAGTCTCCGTGGCTGAGATGGGAGAGACTGCGCATACAACAGCTGTTACCCAAATGCTTCACCGGTCGCAGCTTAATGGAAGAGTGGCAAAGAGAATGCCACTATTGAAAAAACTCACATGAAATCTTGGCTGGAGTTTGCCAGAAGGCATGTGGGAGACTCTGAAGTCAGCTGGAAGAAGATTCTATGGTCTGATTCAATCAAAATTGAGCTTTAAGGCCATCAGACTAAACGCTATGTTTGGTGTAAGACAAACACTGCACATCATCAAAAACACACCAATCCTGACGTGAAGCATGGTGGTGGCTGCATCATGCTGTGGGGATGCTTCACTGCAGCAGGCCCTGGAAGGCTTGTGAAGGTAGAGGGTAAAATGAATGCAGCAAAATACAGGGAAATCCTGGAGGAAAACCTGATGCAGTCTGCAAGGGAACTGCGACTTGGGAGAAGATTTGTTTTCCAGCAAGACAATGACCCCAAGAATAAAGCCAAAGCTACACAGGAATGGCTTAAAAACAACAAAGTTAATAAACTGGAGTGGCCAAGTCAGAGTCCAGACCTCAATCACAAAAATTGTGATTGGACGTGGAAGGGGTGATCCCCAAGCAATCTGACAGAGCTTACAGAGTTTTGAAAAATTGCAGTGTCCAGATGTGCAAAGCTGATAGAGACCTATCCACACAGACTCAAGGCTGTAATCGCTGCCAAAGGTGCATCTGTAAATACTGACTTGAAGGAGGTGAATATTTATGCAATTATTTTCTGTTTAATAATTGTAATTAATTTAGGTAACTTTGTAGTGATCTGTTTTCTCTTTGACATGAAAGAGGCTTTTTTCTGTTGCTCAGTGTCAAAAAAGCCAAATGAAATCCACTGTGATTCAATGTTGTAAAACAATAAAACATGAAAACTTCCAAAGGGAGTGAATATTTTTTATACGCACTGTATATCAGCCAGGGTGTGGTGGCCTCGACTTTCTAACTAGGTCATAGGCTGAAACAAAATAGTTATTGACAGTACAACGTGAGCTGGGGACGTGATACGGTTCATAGCTATTCTCATTCCATTTTCCCATTTATTCACTCACCCATTTCAACCTGGATTTTTTCCTGCCACCATCTACACTAGAAGTAATTCAGATACCAACCAGTGCGTGTTTGGGATGTTTGAGGAAACAAGAGCACAGGAGTCATAGGACAACGTGCAAATACCATTCCAATCGCACTGGAGGTTAGGGTCAAACTGGGGTCACTTGAGTCGTGAGGTAGCAGCACCGCCTGTTGTACAATGGTGCAAGTGATAAAGACATGATTTCAATCTCTTGCTTGATGCAGAGGTGATGTTGATGGTGTTCCAAGGTCCTAAGGAGTGGCCTGATGGGATCTTGTGGCGTTGGAATGTCACGTTCTAATAACTCGAGATTGCGGTCAGTCTGACACAGGTAGTACATGTGATGATGATGATGATAATGGCAGGCTGTTCGCTTGCGGACATCAGGAGGGAAGAAAAGTCCTCAGGAGCAACAGCACGGTTGCTGGTGCCAGTTCTGGATCTGCAGACCCTGGAGCCATAGGGACACGGGAACAGCTGGGATGCGGGCTCTTGGGTAGAACGATCCTTCCTGTGCCTACTCTTCTCTTCGGCAGTCACTCTTCGGGATTCCTCAAAATTCTCGGCTGCTCCGTGGATCAGCGTTCTCCAGTGGTGTCTGTCACAAGCCACCTGCAGCCACTCGTTGACCTCGATATTTACCTGAGGGAGCTGCTGCTTAAGTTGGTCTTTGTACCTCTTGCACAGGGCACCACGATCTCTCTTGCCCTGAGAGCATTCTCCATAGAGTGCTGCTTTCAGTAAGCTGGAGTTGTCCATGCGACACATGGCTTCAACGTTTAGATGTTGAGCCTTCTCCAGGACCTCATTGTTGGAGATATGATCCTGCCAGCTGATACCCATGATGGAGCGGAGCCAGCGCTGATGTCAGCGAGTAGTGTTGTGACAACGGCAACCTGGATTTTTGTGGACAGACGCAGCTGGTGGTTCTTCCACGCACATTTTTGGAGATGCCCAAAGACACTGCTGGTTCTGGCGAGTCAATTGTCAACGTCCCTTACTACTGTAGCCTTGTTGGAGTTGACGTTGCCCAGGTAGGTGAACTGCTCAGCCGTGGTGAGAGAGCGGTCATCAATGGTGATCCAAAGTGGGTTGTAAACGCCACGAGGGGGCCTCTGATGGAGCATCATTGTTAACGCAAAACCCCTTGCACTTTGGCAAACTGACTGCAGCCTGTAGTGCATCCTCAGTGTACGTGAGAAGAGCAAACTCATCTGCACATTGTATCTCGAGTATGGGCTCTTGCGAGGTTTTTGTTCTTGCGGGAAGGCAGTCGAGAATGAAGACATTTCTGGCAGTGGGGAACTGAATGTAGATGCTCTGTGATGTGGTGTTCTTCACTTCCTGTAGCATTATGCTGAAGGTAATGGCAAAGAGTGTTGGTGCAAAAACTCAGCCTTGTTTCATGCTGGTACTGATGGGGAATGGGTCAGACTTTCCCGTTGTGTTTAACCCGACCACTTTGGACTGGATGGAGATGCAGGGTAACACCCCTGTAGTTTGAGAAATCCAATTTCTCCCCTTGTACACGGAGACAATTATAGCGTCACGTAGTGATGCACCATCAATAACTCTCAGAGACGGGAGGCAAATGATAGGCTTTTATTAGCTGCAAACATGACCACAACATCTTGGAGACTGAGGGAGGAGCAGTGCCTCCAATCGCCTTTATACAGGGGTCTGTGGGAGGAGCCACAGGAGCAGTCAGCAGAGGGGCGTGTCCAGACAGGTATACACATAGTTTACCACACGTAGGTCATTTGGGATTCAACTTTTCTCCCAAAAGAGTGTGAAACAGGTTTGTGAGTTCACTCAGGAGAATGTCTCCGCCATTTTGTATGCTTCATCAATGCCTGGGGCTTTATGGTATTTCAGCTTGGAAATAGTGGCTTTGACCTCATCCAGAGTTGGCGTGCCCTCAAGCTTAAGCCTGACCTCATGCTGGAGGATCATTTTAATGGATGCTTCTTGTAATTGACAAATATCCCCGATAAGACTCTCCTAGTGCTCTGTCCATTGCCTCATGATGGCTTCCTTGTCTGTCAGCAGGCTGGAGCCGTCAGATGAGCATAGAGGGGGGCTTGAATCTGATGAGTCGGACCACACACTGGACGCAGCAATTTGAAGAAAGTTTGAGAGTTGCCGGTGTCTGGATAGTGCTGCGTTCATTCTGCTAGGGCAGTCCGCTGATCGTTTGGCATCTGTCTCAGCCTGGCTTGGAAGGAGCTGCATGCAACTCTCTTTTCTGCCTTGGCCGCACGGTCGTCGGGTCTAGACAGCACTGCCTGATGGGAGGAGCGTTTGATCTGGAGCAGGTTCCGAACTTCAACATCATTTTCACCAAACCAGTCCTTGTTTCTTCTTGAGGACACTCAACTGCCTCAACAGCCGCATCTTGGATGGCAGTGTTTCCATTTCCTTCCTGTGTCGGAGACTGCGCTTGGGGTTCCTTTGCTGTCCAGTTTCTCCTTTGGCTTGATCTGGAATACATCTCAAAGATCGAAGACCTTATCCACCCGGAGTCTCTTCCACCGTGGTCCCCTTTTTGATAGCCAGTCTGACCTTCAACCTGACCAGTCTGTGGCGTACCCCTGATGCATAGAAAGTCCAGCACGTCCTTTTGGCACACCAGGATGTAGTCCAGGAGATGCCACGGTTTGGATCAGGGGTGATTCTAGAACGTCTTGAACCTGGCTTTCTTTTTGAAACAGTGTATTTGTTATAACCAGGTCTAGTTATAACCATATAACAATTACAGCACGGAAACAGGCCATCTCGGCCCTTCTAGTCCGTGCCGAATGCTTACTCTCACCTAGTCCCACTGACCCGCACTCAGCCCATAACCCTCCATTCCTTTCCTGTCCATATACCTATCCAATTTTACTTTAAATGACAATACCAATCCTGCCTCTACCACTTCTACTGGAAGCTCGTTCCACACAGCTACCACTCTCTGAGTAAAGAAGTACCCCCTTGTTTTACCCCTAAACTTTTGCCCCCTAACTCTCAACTCATGTCCTCTTGTTTGAATCTCCCCTACTCTCAATGGAAAAAGCCTATCCACGTCAACTCTATCTACCCCCTCATAATTTTAAATATCTCTATCAAGTCCCCCCTCAACCTTCTACGCTTCAAAGAATAAAGACCTATCTTGTTCAACCTTTCCCTGTAACTTAGGTGCTAAAACCCAGGTCACAATCTAGTAAATCTTCTCTGTACTCTCTCTATTTTATTGACATCTTTCCTATAATTCAGTGACCAGAACTGTACACGATACTCCAAATTCGGCCTTACCAATTGTACCAATGCCTTGTACAATTTTAACATTACATCCCAACTCCTATACTCAATGCTCTGATTTATAAAGGCCAACATACCAAAAGCTTTCTTCACCACCCTATCCACATGAAATTCCACCTTCAGGGAACTATGCACCATTATTCCTACACAAAATGCTGGTGGAACACAGCAGGCCAGGCAGCATCTATAAGGAGAAGCACTGTCGACGTTTCGGGCCGAGACCTGACGATGGGTCTCGGCCCGAAACGTCGACAGTGCTTCTCCTTATAGATGCTGCCTGGCCTGCTGTGTTCCACCAGCATTTTGTGTGTGTTGTTTGAATTTCCAGCATCTGCAGATTTCCTTGTGTTTGACCATTATTCCTAGATCACTCTGTTCTACTGCATTTTTCAATGCCTTACCATTTACCATGTATGTCCTGTTTGGATTATTCCAACCAAAATGTAGCACCTCACACCACTAACTCCATCTGCCATCGTTCAGCCTACTCCTCTAACTGGCCTAAATCTCTCTACAAACTTTGAAAACCTACTTCATTATCCACAACGCCACCTACCTTAGTATCATCTGCATACTTACTAATCCAATTTACCACCCCATCATCCAGATCGTTAATGTATATGACAAACAACATTGGACCCAGTACAGATCCCTGAGGCACACCACTAGTCACCAGCCTCCAACCTGACAAACAGTTATCCACCACTACTCTCTGGCATCTCCCATCCAGCCACTGGTGAATCCATTTTACTACTTCAATATTAATACCTAACGATTGAACCTTCCTAACTAACCTTCCGTGCGGAACCTTGTTAAAGGCCTTACTGAAGTCCGTATAGACGACATCCACTGCTTTACCCTAGTCAACTTTCCTCATAACCTCTTCAAAAAATTCAATAAGATTTGTCAAACATGACCTTCCATGCACAAATCCATGTTGACTGTTCTTAATCAGACCCTGTCTATCCAGATAATTATATATACCATCTCTAAGAATACTTTCCATTAATTTACCCACCACTGACGTCAAACTGTCAGGCCTATAATTGCTAGGTTTACTCTTAGAACCCTTTTTAAACAATGGAACCACATGAGCAATACGCCAATCCTCTGGCACCATCCCCATTTCTAATGACATTTGAAATATTTCTGTCAGAGCTCCTGCTATTTCTACACTAACCTCCCTCAAGGTCCTAGGGAATATCCTGTCAGGATCTGGAGATTTATCCACTTTTATATTCCTTAAAAGCGCCAGTATTTTCCCCTCTTTAATCGTCATAGTTTCCACAACTTCCCTGTTTCCCTTACCTTACACAATTCAATATCCTTCTCCTTAGTGAATACCGAAGAAAAGAAATTGTTCAAAATTTCCCCCATCTCTTTTGGCTCCACACATAGCTGTCCATTCTGATTTTCTAAGGGACCAATTTTATCCCTCACTATCCTTTTGCAATTAATATAACTGTAGAAACCCTTTGGATTTATTTTCACCTTACTTGCCAAAGCAACCTCATATCTTCTTTTAACTTTTCTAATTTCTTTCTTAAGATTCTTCTTACATTCTTTATATTCCTCTAGCCCCTCATTTACTCCATGCTGCCTATATGTATTGTAGATATCTCTCTTTTTCCTAACCAAGTTTCCAATATCCCTTGAAAACCATGGCTCTCTCAAACTTTTAACCTTTCCTTTCAACCTAACAGGAACATAAAGATTCTGTACCCTCAAAATTTCACCTTTTAAATGACCGCCATTTCTCTATTACATCCTTCCCATAAAACAAATTGTCCCAATCCACTCCTTCTAAATCCTTTCGCATCTCCTCAAAGTTAGCTTTTCTCCAATCAAAAATCTCAACCCTGGGTCCAGTCCTATCTTTCTCCATAATTGTATTGAAACTAATGGCATTGTGATCACTGGACCCAAAGTGCTCCGCAACACATACCTCCATCACCAGACCTATTTCATTCCCTAACAGGAGATCCAACACTGCCCCTTCTCTAGTTCTGTGCAGAGCTCCAGGAAAATCCTCCCATTGTCGTTGCAGTTTCCAACACTATGATGACCCAAGTCTCCCAGCCATACCTTAACTTCTCTACCCACCCTGGCACTGAAGTCACCTAGGACGATGATCTTGTCTGTCTTATATGTTTTCAGTAGGAGGGACTTCAGCTCCTCTAGAACGCCTCGTTGATAGGAGGGTCTGCTTGCAGTGTGGGGACATAGAGTCTTACAAGAGTGACGAATTGTTTGTCTTGCAGCAGGGATCGCAGGGACATATGTCGATCTGAGTGTACGACCGGTAGGCATTGAAGCTTATTGATGATGGTGTTTTTGGATCGTGAAGCCCACCCTGAGAGTCTGTTCTCGTTGCTGCCTCTGCCTGACCCGAAGCGAGTGTGGCTCTGTCAAAGATCCTTCATCTGCAAAACGTACTTCGCTTCTAGCAGCGATGTCAATGTCCAGCCGAGCTAGTTCTCGTGCCGAGCGTCTTTGGGGTCGGTCACCTTCTGCAGAGTCTTGCATTTTGCGGACATTCCAGTACGCAAAGTCATGTAGTATATGTACTTCTGTCAAAAAATGTACAGAGAAACATTGCCATAGAAAACTGATCTCAATTGACAGATGCAAGTAGGACTTTCACAAGTTGGCTTTCATAAATCAGTATGTTGAGTACAGGAGAAGGGATGTTATGTTGAAGTTGTAAAAGACATTGATAAGACCTAATTTGGAGTATTTTGTGCAGTTTTGGTCACCTACCTACAGGAAAGATATAAACAAGTTTGAAAGCGTCCAGAGAAATTTTTTAAGGATGTTGCCGGGTCTGGAGGACTTGAGTTATAAGGAAAGATTGAATAGGTTTGGACTTTATACCTTGGAACGAAGAAGATTGAGGGGAGATTTGATAGAGGTATACAGAATTATGAGGGGTATAGACAGGGCAAATGAAAGCAGGCTTTTTCCACTGAGGCTCGGTGGGACTACAACCAGAGGCGATGGCTTAAGGGTGAAAGCTGAGAAGTTTAAGGGGAACATGAGGGGAAACTTCTTTACTCAAAGAGAGTGAATAAGAGTGTGGAATGAGCTGCCAGTAAGCTTGCTTTCAATGTTTAAGAGAAGTTTAGATAGGTACATAGATAGAGGGGGTATGGAGGACTATGGTCCCAGTGCAGGGCAATGAGAGAAGGCAGTTTAAATTGTTTTGGTATGGATTAGACCGGCCAAAGGGCCTTTTTCTGTACTGTCCTGTACTTCTCTATGACTCTAGGAATGGCATGGTTTATAAAGAACGCATATTAGGACAGTGCCCCTTATGAATTCATCTCTCAAACAGTCCATGCATGACCAGTTTCCAAGACAGCTGCAATGGGGTTTTCAAGAATGTGGAAATAATTAGCTATAGTAATCTAATCACAAAGTCTGTATAAGTGTCAGATCTTCAATTGTGCCAAGCACAGCTTTGGGTTAACTTCACTCTATGGGTCTTCCCTGTCTTGGGATGCTGAACCTGATTTGTTAACTCAAGAGTCAAAACTAAGACAATTCCAGTCACTCAGTGCCATGTTGCCTGAAGCATTTTCCCACTTCATTTCTCATTTCCTGAATCCTCTCCACCTTTCTCTGTTTGAACAGCTGGAGCAAATAATAATATCACTGGCTCTATACTATGTTCCCCAGCTTGACTGTTTTGTTTTGTCACTTAACTGGTTCATTTGAAAGCTATATGGTCAAAGCAAAATATCTTATGCAAATTTTTTACACTTGTAAACAAATTACATGCTAATGAGTCTAACATCTGTGGTAGGGAAATTATTGGAAAAAATATCTGGCGAGCAGATTCATCTCCACTAGGAGAGACAGGGATTAACTAAGGTTAGTAAAAGGAAAGATTATGACTGAATAATTTGATTGTGACTACCTCCTCACCTCTCTCTGTTATTCCACTGTTGTGTAAGGGATTGGTTGATGTCGTCTACATAACCTGGCTTTTGACAGTTACCTACTGACTGGTCTAAGAGGTAAACACCCATGGGATCTGGGACAATTTGGTAGATTAGCTTGGCGATAGGAAGCAGGAGGTGATGCACCGCAGGAATTGATGTTGAAGCTTCAGCTGTTTGGATTTAGATTTAATTTAGAGTTTGATTAGGTTTAGTTATCACATGCACATCGGATCATGCATCATTTGTGTTAACAATCAACACAACCTAAGGGTGTGCTGGGGCAGCACTCATTCCTGCACCAACATGCCCTGGCCACAATGGTCAGCAGAACAACACACAGCCAACATACAATGATCAACAGCGATAACAACAAAACAAGCCTCTTTCCCACCCTGACTCAGAGGCTGCCACTGGGCCTCTGACCTCCAGTTCTTGGCCTTGGCCCCTGACTCACAGATGTTGGATCCACCCTTTGGATTCACTGACCTAGAGATTCTCCAGACTCGGTGACCTCTAGGTTTTGTCCTCAGAACTCACCAAACTTTGGGCTTCTACTTTTAGGTTATTATAACTGTTAAGGTACACACACACACACACTCACAGTGCTGGAGGAACTCAACAGGCCAGGCAGTACCTACGGAAAAGAGTTAACAGTCGACTTTTTGGGCCGAGACCCTTCAGCAGGACTGGAGAAAATAGATGCGAAGTTAGAGAAAGAAGGTGGAAGGAGAGGAGGAAGACGAACAAGGTGATAGGTGAAACCAGGAGAGGGGTGGGGTGAAGTGAAGAGCTGGGAAGCTGACTGGTGAAAAAGATAAAGGGTTGGAGAAGAGGGGAATCTGATAGAAGAGGATAAAAGGCAGTGGGAGAAAGGGAAAGGTAGGAGCACCAGAGGGAGGTTATGGGCAGGTAAGGAGATGAGGTGAGAGTGAGAAATGAGAATGGTGAAGAGAGGGGGAGGGGTGTTCCCAGAAGTTGGAGAAATCGATGTTCATGCCATCAGGTTGGAGGCTACCCAGAGGGAACATATGGTGTTGCTCCTCCAACCTGAGTGTGGCCTCATTGTGGCATTAGAGGAGGTCATGGACTGACATGTTGGAATGGGAACAGGAAGTAGAATTGAAATGGGTGGCCACTGGGAGATCCCACTTTTCCAGGTGGACGGAGCGTAGGTGCTTGGCGCAACGGTCTCCGTATCTAAGTCAGGTCTCACCGATATACAGGAGCCACACCTGGAGCACCGGATGCAATATCTCCTGATGGCTACCTACTTCAGTTCTAGTACCCATTCCCATTCCAACATGTCCATAGCCTCCTCTAATGCTACAATGAGGCCACACTCAGGTTGGAGGATCAACACCATATGTTCCATCTGGACAGCCTCCAACCTGATGGCATGAACATTGATTTCTCAAACATCCTGTGATTGCACCACCCCCCCTCACCATTCTCCTTTCCCATTCCCCTCTCTCACATTATCTTCTTACCTGCCCATCACCCCCCTCTGGTGCTCCTCCCCTTTCCCTTTCTTCCATGGCCTTCTGTTCTCTCCTATCAGATTCCCCCTTCTACTGCCCTTTAACTCTTTCACCAGTCAGTTTCCCAGCTCTTTACTTAACCCCTCCCCCCTCCTGGTCTCACCTATCACCTACCACTCTGTACTTCTTCCTCCCCTCCTTCCACCTCCTTGATCTAACTTCTCATCTTTTTTACCAGCCCTGGTGAAGGGTCCAAGCCTATTTTCCATAGATGCTGCCTGGCCTGCTGAGTTCCTTCAGCATTTTGTGTGCGTTGCTTTGAATTTCCAGCATCTGCGATTTTCTTGTATATATGTTAAGGATCTGGATGTGGAAGTAGGAAGTATAATTGGAAGGTTCACAGATGATGCAGAAGTTGAAGTGTTCCTAGTAATATGGAGTGTAGCCTTTGGGTAAAGACCGATATTGATGTATCGTTAACATGGAAAGAGAAATGGAAGATGGAATTCAATCCTGTAAAATGACTTTAGGAAGACTTGCAAGGCGTCTTTGAATGAATGGAAGGGCTCCACAAAACACTGAGGAACAGAGGGACTTTAGGGTTCAAAGTTCGAAGCATATTTATTATCAGATATGTATACTATATACAACGCAGCCACAAAGCATACTATAGAAACCATTAAAAAAAGACCACCAAACACCCAACGTGCAGGGAAAAAAAAACATGCAAACACTAAAATAAATCACTTTCAGAACTGAAATTCATGAAAGTGTGTCCGCAGTGAGTCAAACTGAGTACGTATTGAAGGCAGCAGCACAGATCGATACGCTGGTTAAGAAGGCATATACAATTATTAGCATCATGGTGCTGGGGTATAACTTTATGAGAGCAAGAAGATTATGGATTACCAATGGAACACGGTGTACAATTCTGGCACCACACCAGAAGGAAGAATGTGATTCCACTGTAAGGAATTGCTTGTCAATTCAGTCTAATTCAAATGGAACTATTTATCAGCACGAACAACACACTTTGAACCAGTCTGATGCAGTTAAGAGAGCTCAGGTGAGATAGAACCTTATTTCGTTTGCCTAGCTGTGTGGCTCTGGTCATATCCAGCCTTTGTGACCATCACCTTGTTGCACTTGTCTTTCTCGACCTTGGCTGGCAGAGATCTTTTCTCTTTCGATAACAAACCGGTGGATGGCGAGGATCAGTGGGATTTCCATCCGGGTGTTTCAGGAACCTGCAGTACTGTGGGTTGAGGAAGGCTCCAGTTAGTGTAAGGATAGATGAAGAACAGCTGGAAGAAAATTAAAAGTAGAAACGACATGTGCTGAAAATCTGAACTTAAAAGAGAAAGTGCTGGAAACATCCAGCAGTTCACATGGCACCTGTGGAAAGAGAAACATTTCAGGTCAAAGATTCTTCAGAAAATAAAATGAAAGACCTAAGACCTGAAGCAATAACTTGGTTTCTCTTCCCAAGGATGCTGCCTGACCTGCTGATTCTTTCCAGCATTTTCTGAGGAAGAGAATCATTTGGGCCAATAAGTGATGAAGCAGCATCTTTGGAGAACACCTCAGGGGAAGTGTGAATCAAAACAGAAAATGCCAGAAGCACCGAGCAGGCACTGTCAGCAGAGATAACATTGTAGATCAATAACCACTCATGGTTTCTGCTTCTGAGATAAGTGAGAAGTAATTCTTTCTTATCATAATTCCACTTCCAGATTTGCCCTCTTTCCCATCAACTTTTCTTTTCCTTAGCTTCAATTAACTTCAAATTCCTCAAACTTCAACTCTATCTGTGCTGTACGTTTTTGCTTGTGCTTTCTCTTTAAAATAATCTTGTTCCTTTACTGCCTGGGTTGCTCCAACTGTGTGATTGCACTTCCTGCTAAAGCCACAGCCGCTCTCAACTTGGTTTCAGCAGATGAATCACCAGTTTATTACAGCCAATCCAAATTGCTTTAAACCTGTTACCAGGACATCTTATCAACCGATCTTTGGTCCAAGACCATTTGCACCTTGTTAGCTGCACACTGAGCAAAGCAATCTTGACTTTTTAAATCAATTTTAATGATTCAGGTCACAGTGCCGTGGAAATGTGTTGAAAATGCTGGGCGGTTTTGTTAATGTGAAGTTTCTTTGCACGTGATTATTGGAAAATCACTGGTACAGAGGAGAGAGTAATGTGCAACTGTCATTTGAGTCTCAATTATCCGAGTCCAATCGACCAACACACCTAAACAAACTTCTCACTAATCAAACATCCAAGATCATTTGACACAGTGTCTGGTGGTTAGCCCGTTCACCTCATCACCTAGAATGTGGTGAAGAAATTAGGATCAGAGCAAGAATCAGGTTTATTATCACCTACGCATGTTGTAAAATTTGTTGTTTAGCAGCAGCAGTACAGTGCAAGACATAAGAATTGCAAAAATGAATAGTGTAAAAGGTGAATAATGAGATAGTGTTTTACATTCATGAGAAAATCTGCAGATACTGGAAATCTAAAGCAACTCGCAGGAAATGCTGGAAGAACTCTGCAGGTCAGACAGCATCCTGGAAAAGAGGAAAGAGTGAAGGTTTTGGGCCGAGGCCCTTCTTCAGGAATGAAATAGTGTTTGTGGGTTCAAAGGTTCAATTTAATGTCAGAGAAGTGTATACGTCCTGAAATGCTTTTTCTTTGCAAAACATCCACAAAAACAGAGAAGTGCCCCAAAGAATGAACGACAGTTAAACGGGAGAACCCCAAAGTCCCCCACCCCCCCCCGCTCCCCCCTCCTGCACGTAAGCAGCGGAGAGCAACGATCTCACCAGCAAAACAAAAAGCTGCCAAGCTAAGTGATAGCAAAGACACAGACCTTGCAGTTACCCAGCATTCAGCAACCCACAGGTTCTCTCTCTCTCTGGCAAGGGAGAGGAATGTGTCCCCCATTTTCATAGCGAGTGCGAGACATAACAACAACCTGCTGGTTTATGATGTTAAGAAGTCCATTTTGTCACTTCTTACGTGCTCTGTGCCAAAAGAGCCATAGAACATTACAGCACGGAAACAGGCCTTTTGGCCCTTCTTGGCTGTGCTGAACCTTTTTTCTGCCTAGTCCCACTGACTTGCACCTGGACCATATCCCTCCATACCCCTCTCATCCATGTATCTGTCCAAGTTTTTCTTAAATGTTGAAAGTGAGCCCGCATTTACCACTTCATCTGGCAGCTCATTCCACACTCCCACCACTCTCTGTGTGAAGAAGCCCCTCCCCCCATGCTTCCTTTAAGCTTTTCCCCCTTCACCCTTAACCCATGTCCTCTTTTTTTTCTCCCCTATCCTCAGTGGAAAAAGATCGCAAAGACCTCAGGTCTTCGGGCCCACAGGGAAAGATTTTCAGGCCTCCCTGACGACACACGAGTCTCCTGCCATGACTCTGACCCTCGATCTGCCCGTCACCAGAGCCCCGAGATCTTAGGCTTCCAAACGCTAGGCCGCCTCTCAGGCCTAACCCTTGGCGTGCCGAACAGCGGCCGGTCCCGAAACCCCGAGAATGGGTCCCATTCCCCCAAAGAACCGAAGCCTGTGTGTAACTCCAGGTCAGCGTCTTCAAAAGAACCCTAAAAAGGAAAAATAAAGATATTAAAGGTAGAAATAGAGCTGTTTCCAAAGATGCAAGCAAAGGAGCCACCGTTAGGACTGTTCAGAAATTCGATGATGGACAAGAAGAAGCTGTTAATAAAACATTGAGTGAGAGTGTTGAGGCTTCTGTACCTCCTCCCTGCTGGTGGCAATTCAAAGAGGGCATGTTCCAGATGGGGAGGGTCTTTAACAATAGATGTACCTCTTGAAGATGTCCTTGATGGCAGGGCAGGTTGGCCCATGATGGAACTGGTTGGGCCTACAACCCTCTGCAGCCTCTTGCAATCCAGTGTATTGGAGGCTCCATCCCAGACGGTGATACAACCAGTCAGAATGCCCTCCATGGTACAGCTATAGAAATGTGCAGGAATCTCTGGCGACGTACCAAATCTCCTCAAACTCCTAATGAATTAGAGCAGCTGGCGTGCCTTCTTCACGGTTGCAATGTTCTGGGGCGAAGGTAGATCCTCTGAGACGTTGACGCTCAGGGACTTGAAGCTGCTCCCCCTTTGCTGCACTGACACCTCACTGGGGCCTGAGGTGTGTTCTCCCAGCTTCCCCTTTCTGAAGTCCACCATCGGCTGTAAAAGAGGGCCTAGGTCACCCTGAGACCAGCAGGGAACTGCTCATGATGAGCCTTTGTTAATCTACCCAGGAGGATATGTTGCAGCTTGTGCTCCGGAAAGGAGCCCTATGGGAGAAAGCCTCTGCCCGCCAAATCTTCCTTTGCTTAAAATATTTAAGAGATCTTAGTCATATGGTAGATTTTTAATAAAACTGTGATAACTCAATGAATCATTGACTGAATGAAGGTCTTGATTGTACGTGTTTACCCACTTGCTCATGTTTGACTGTTTCGCAAGTGGACCCGGATTCATTTGGGTCACATGAGGTAGCTGAGTCCCTGGTGCAATAGGACAGTGTTTTACCTCTCCCAGAATACACTGGAGTAATGAAAGCTCATGGAATATGTACATTCAAGGCAGCCTGGATGAAACTACTCTGGTGGAAGAGACTGGGCAGATGTTGAAAAAAGGGATGGCTTTGACAATACTTCTGCTTCTCATGGAGAGGCTAAGCAGCCTCAGTTTGAGTTGGGTGCCTCAACAGAGAATCGTGTTGCCATGTAAAGGTGACTTAAGGACAATGAGGATCCCAGATATACACCTACCTCGGGTTTAATATCGGCTTTGTGCACTGTTGCCAAGGTGCAGCAAGGCTGGTTAAGAACCACGATGAAGGAGTTGTGCATACTGGAAACCATTCAGAAAAGCGATATCAGAGGTGGTGTTGGAAAGGTTACTGGGGAGAAGCCAAGGCTGTCTGTCCAAGGAGAGCCTCTGAGTGTGTTGTGAAATAAGAGCAACTATGAGGTCAGGTAGGTGAGAAGTTAAGAAGATAAAACAATAAAACATAGGAGTAGAATTAGGTCATTCTGCTCTTCGAGACTGCCCCACCATTCCATCATAGCTGAATTATTATTTGCTCAACCCCATTCGCCATAACTCTCGACACCCTTACTAATCTAGAACCCATCAACCTCCACTTTAAGTATACTCAATGACTTGGCCTGCACAGCCGTCCGTAGCAGTGAATTGCACAGAATCACCACACTCTGGCTGAGGAAGTTCCTCCTCATTCTTTGTTCTAAAGAGACAAAGTTATGTTTATACTGTACAATACACCACAACTGGAGCATTTTCTCATTCCAAAGTAGGTCGGCTGTGAGAGATTTGACTGAGGTGAAAAAGATTCATTTAGTTTGAGTAAGCAGAGATGTTCCCATTGACAGATGGTTCATAGACAAGAGGAAGCAGATCTAACATTTTTGTGAAAAAGATACAAGGGTGTGAAGAACTTTCATTATTGAAGGAAGAGTTATGGTTTGGAATTCGCTGAAATATTATTAATTTGTGTCTTCAAAAGAGAATTGAGTAGAGACTTGAGGAAGAATAATTGCAGTTCAGGAAAAGAAGAGGTAAATTGAACTGACAAGTTTGCTCTATAAAAAGTCAGTATAGATTCGCCGGACCTTTTGTGTAAAGATATTTTGACAATTCAGTCACTTCCGTCTCTGGCCTACAGTAGAAAGGAACTTGCAAGCAATGCTATTCAAAAACATCTCATTATCTCCTTGTACTTCTTTGGTTGCAGGTTCAATGCGTGCTGTTGAAGCCTAGATGAGAATGGAAGTACATCTTTCATGATGATATGCCCTGTAGCCGTGGATTTCTGGTGGTGAAGGGAAGGAATGTTCGGGGTGGTGGATGAAGTGACAGTCACATTAACTGTAAAGTGAATCAGTAACTTGGTTTATTATTGTTATGCCCTCGAGTACAGTGAAACACTTGTCTTTCATACAGATCAATTCATCACAAGAGTGCATTAAGGTAGTATGAGGTAAAACAATAGCAGAATGAAGTGTTCCATTTACAAAGAAAGTGTAGTGCAGGTGTATAGTAAGGTGAAAGGTCAAAATGAAGCAGATAGTGAGGTCAAGAGTTCATCTTGTTGTACCAGGGAACCATTCAATAGTCTTGTAATGGTGGTCTTCAGTCTAAATGGGATGTGCTTTCAGTCTCCTGTATCCTCTAGCCAATGTGAGATGGGAGAAGGTAGAGTATCTAGGATAGGTGGGATCTTTGATTATTCTGGCTGCTTTATTGAGGATGTGAGAAGAGTAGAGAGAGTGCATGGAGTGGAGGCTGGTTCCATGATGGTTCCATTGTGTCCACAATCCTCTGTAGTTTCTTGCAGTCATCTTTTGCTTGGGATGAGGTTTGTGAGAGCAGCCCAATCCCATTATATTCCTTGCTGTAAAGGTTGGGGAAATCAATAGGGAGTGACTCACAGCTCTAGCCTGCTCTTGTAGCAGGAGGTGCCTGGTAAATGTTGATCACAGTGCTTATGGTGGGTAGTAACACAACAGTAATACTACGCAGTGTCAATCTGAAGTGGTCAGATTGTCCATGGGAAAAGAGAAACATATTAAAATGGAGTAGACCAGGTTGTCTTTTCTCACTTGCTCTACAATTGAAAAAGATCATGCTGATCATCTGTTTCAATACAATATTTCTGCTCACTTCTCACACTTGTAGTTATCTTTTGATTCTAGATATTTAACTATCTCCTTCTAAAACATACTCAACAAGTAATCCTTCACATCCCCGTGTGGTAGTGAATTCCACCAGGTTCTTCACTTGAGTGAAAAAAATTCTCCTCATCATAAGGCCATGAGATATAGGAGTAGAATTAGGCCATTTGGCCCATTGAGTCTGTTCTGCCATTTCATCATGGCTGATCCATTTCCCTCTCAGCTCCAATCTCCTGCATTCTCCCGATATTGCTTCATGCCCCGACTAATTAAGAATCTATCAACCTCTGCCTTAACAGCTGCCTGTGGCAGTGAATCCACAGGTTCACCACTCACTGGCTAAAGAAATTACTTCTCACTTCCATTCCAAAAGGACCCTCCTCGATTCTGGGGCTGTGTCTACTGGTCTGAGACTCCCCACCATAGAGAGCATCCTCTCCGAATTTACTCTTTTGAGGCCTTTTAACATTTGATAAGTTTCAACAAGATTCCTCCTCGTTCCTCGCACAATCCTAGAGCCATCAAATGCTCCTCCTGTAATAAGTCTTTCAATTCTAGAATTATTTTCGTGAAACTCCTTTGCACGCTCTCCAATGTCAGTATATCCTTTCTTAGGTAAGGGCCCAATCTGCTCAGAATACTCCATGAATCCTCACCAGTGCTTTATAAAGCCTCAGTATTTTTATATTCTAGTCCTCTTGAAATGAATACTGATATCGCATTTGTCTTCCTCACCACTGGCTCAACCTGCAAATTAACCTTTAGGGAATCCTGCACAAGGACTCCCAAGACCCTTTGCACCTCAGATTTTTGAATTTCCTCCCCATTTAGAAAATAGTCTACATTTTTACTTCTTCTACCAAAGTGCATGACCAGACCCTTCCCAACACTGTCTTCCATCTGCCACTTCTTTGCTCATTCTTCTAATCTGTTTAAGCCCTTCCGTAGCCTTACCCTGTATTTTAAGACTGTGCCCCTCATTGTAGACCAGCCAATGAACATCTCCAGTGACTTGGATGTACATCCAAGAAAGCCAACCTCCGTGCATCTAGTCTTCCAGCCTGTCTAATTGTTGGACAAGTAACATACACTCAGTGGCCACTTTATTAGGTACACCACCTCATTAATGCACTCAGTCCTGAAGAAGGGTCTTGGCCCAAAATGCCGACTATTTACTGTTTTCCGTAGATGCTGCCTGACCTGCCGAGTTCCTCAAGCATTGTGTGTGTGTGTGTGTGTGTGTGTGTGTGTGTGTGTGTGTGTGTGTGTGTGTGTGTGTGTGTGTGTGTGTGTGTGTGTGTGTGTGTGTGTGTGTGTGTGTGTGTGTGTGTTAATGCAAATATCTAATCAGCCAATCATGCGGCAGCAACTCAATACATAAAATCAGGCAAACATAGTCCAATGGTTCAGTTGTTGTTCAGATCAAAAATCAGAATGAAGAAGAAATGTGATCTAAGTGACTTTGACAGTGGAATGATTGTTGGTGCCAGATGGGGTGGTTTGAGTATCAGAAACTGCTGATCTCCTGGGATTTTAACACACAAGCTCCTCTAGACTTTATGGAGAACAATGTGAAAAACAAAAAAAAATCCAGTGAGTGGCAGCTCCGTGGGCAAAAACACCTTGTTAATGAGAGAGGTCAGAGGAGAACGGCCAGATTGGCTCAAGCTGACAGGAAGGCGACAGGAACTCAGATCCACAACTCTGAGTGCACAACACATTGAACCTCGACTGGATAGGCTCCAGCAGCAGAAGACCACGAACGTACACTCAGTGGCCACTCTATTAGGCACAAGAGGTACCTAAGAGAATACGCGCTTCAGTGAGATCATCTTCCATTTTTCAAAACTCAGCAGTGTTTCAGGTCTGTGTGAACGCTCGTCATACAACAAACCTGCCGTCCCTGGAATCATTCCAATGAGCCTCTTTGGCACTTGCTCTACTTGAAGTCTGTCCTTCCTCAGGCATGGTGGTGAAATCCATACAAAATATTCTCAATGCAGCCACACAATAAATCCATGTGCTCAGAGCATGAGACTTCTACTGAAATAGTTTTACAATAAAACCAACATACTCTCTGTTTATTTGCTTATCGATACTTTTAGCACAGGGTGTACAGAGAAACTGAGTCCCTTAAAGCAATATTCAACCTCTTATGTCTTATTATTTTTTCTACCAAAATGGATGACCTTATATTTTTTGATATTATATTCTAACTGGCCTGTGTCACTATCCTGTTCATACCCGTGAAGCTTCTTAGCGCACTCCTTACAGTCCACACTGCCACCTAGCTTCGTATCATTAGCACACGTGGACATGAAGCATCCAAATCACTGATAAATTTGTGAACATGTGGGTGGGGATCTTCACTGATCCTGGCCACATTCCACTCATCACAGCCATCCAATCCAAAAATGACCCATTTATTCCAACTGTTTTCTGTCAATTAACCAGTCCTCAATCTACACCAGTAAATAAACCCAATAATTTGTATGCTAATTGTATTATGTAATTTCTTGTGTGGCACCTTATCAAAGCTTCCTCTTTATATTTTCTGGTAGTTACAAGCTCAAAAGGTTCCAGAAAATAGACATGATCATCCTTTCATAACTTCATGTTCAGTAATGTCCAATCAAATTATTATTTTCCAACTATCCTGTTACCAGTACTGTACTTAAAAAGTTGATTCCACTACCACTGATGCCCGTCTATCTGATCTATAGTTCTCTGTTCACTCTCTGCTGCTACATTTGCTAGCATCTAACCTTTGGTCACCTCTCTGGATTTGGTGGAATTTTGGAAGGTAACAACCAATGCAGCCACAATGGAAGTGTACAAACGTCTTAGGCACCCTCGATTTTTTTTTAAAGTTTGTTTTTGATGTTTATTTTTTGTCTTCTGCATTAATGTGTCAGTAGAAAAAAGCATTCATTTTCCAAAAAGTTAAAATGTTACAGAGAAATGTTTGTATTTCATTAAAGGAAGTAACACATTAAGTGATAGACCACTTTTCAAATAAAAAACGATTATTTTGTAGGTATATTGCCTAATGCATTATTAAACAAAGATAACCAACAGGTGCTAATGAGTTGAATGAACCAAACTGATTAACTGAAACAGAAATGGGTGAAGGACAACCCAACTAAAAGGTGAGGGTGTGGCAGATATAACAGTTCATATCATCAAATCTTACACCAGGGAAAGAGTGAGCATAGCAACAAGACACAAGGTGGTTATCCTGCATCAGCAAGGTCTCTCCCAAGCAGAAATTTTGCAGAAGACAGGAGTTTCAATATGTGCTGTTCAAGCTCTTCTGAAGAAGCACAAAGAAACGAGCAAGGTTGAGGACTGGAAACGTAATGGCTGGCCATGGAAACTGAGTGTAGCAGACAAGAGATATGTCAAACTGGCGTCCCTTCTAAATTGGAAGAAGTCCAGCACTGTTGTCAGCTCTGAACTCCCAGAAACCACCAGAACCCAAATATACCCCGCTACAATCTGGAGAAGTCTTGTTAGAAGAGGTCTTCATGGAAGATTTCCATTCCTCCGAAGTGGAAACAAAGCCAAGAGACTCGCCTACACACAAAGAACTGGAATGCTGAACAATTGCAGCAACGTGATATTTTTGGCTCATACAGGAGGCAGTTTGTTCATAGAAGATCTGGAGAGTGCTACATTGATGAGTGCCTGCAGCCAACAGTGAAGCACGCAGGTTTGGAGCTGTATTTCTGCAAATGAGGCTGGTGATCTGGTGTGAATTAATGGAATCCTCAAAACACGAACAGGTTCTCATCCATCACACAATGCCATCAGGGAAGTGTCTGATTCCCAACTCAATTCTGCAGCAGAACAATGACCTGAAACACATGGGTGAAGTCCTAAAGAACTATCTCAGTGAAAAGAAGAACAAGGAGTTTTGCAACAGATGCTATGGCCTCATAGAACCCTGGTCTCAGCATCATTGAGGCTGTCTGGGATTACCTGGAGTGGCAGAGGCAAGTGAGACAGCCAGGGACTGCAGAAGGACCGTGCCAAGTTCTCCAAGGTGCTTGAAACAGCTCACCAGCCGATTTTCTTACAAATGTGCATGACAGTGAATTGATGCAGTTTTAAAGGCGGAGGGTGGTCACACCAGATATTGTTTTGACTTAGTTTTTTACTGTTTACTGCTTATGGTAATTTTTTTGATATTTAGAAACTTTTAATTTCATTGTTTTTGAAAGCATCTTGGCTTTACAGAAATTTTAACATGTGCCTAAGACTTCAGTACATATTAGCCTCTTTCAAAATCCCAGGATGATCCCACTCAGTTTTCCCAAGTTCAAATTTGCATAACTGCAAAGTTATTTCAGATCCTGATTTATTCAAGACCTATGGTAGGATTTCCATGTTTCCTCTGTGAAATAAAGTGAAAATATGCCTTTAGTTTATCTCTCAGTTCTTTATTCTCCTCAGTCTGTAAAATATATGCTTTTAGCTTTGCTAATCTATTGCTTTTTACACATCTATAAAAACTCATACCATCTGCTTTTCCTTATCCTCCTTTGAGAAGTCAGAAATTTTCCAAGTCCTGAGGCTTACTGCTTTCACTTTGATTAAATCCTTAAATTCTCCAGGTACTTTTGGCTTGTCCATTTTCCTGCTGGACTCTTGTTGCCTTAATAGAATATTTATTGCTTGTATTATGTATTTATTTTAAAAGTTAGCCATGTTTGTGCTGTCATTCTTTTTAATGGATTTCCCCTCCCATAGCCAATTCATGATCATGCCTGGGCAATTTATTTTATTCAGGTTTAAGATGTTGGTTTCAGATTGAAGTCAATTTCACTTTCAGTTCTTTTATGAAATTCTTTCAGATCATGATCACTGTTCCTAATGTCCAAATCATCAAGTAATCTGTTCTCATAGTACATTACTAAAACTTTAAAAAGTAAGCCTATATCCATGTTGGTTCCACAGCATCCCAAACTAGAAAATGAACTCTTTCACACTCCATGGATTTGTCTTCTACACTATTATTGCAAGTCTGGTGGCCCCAGGTGATATGTAA